>NC_140297.1:99622842-99842842 GCF_964211825.1 Aythya ferina
GGATTTGTGGGCTGCTGGTGGTGGGGGTTTTGTTTGTTTGTTTGTTTTTTTATTGCGTTGCTAATAGTTTGTTCATTGTGCAAAAAACGAGGTCGATCCAGTCTCTCCTTCTCCTCCCAGCACTTAGTCTAAGAGCAAGAAAGCAAATAATAAAAAGGAGTAAAGCCCCCATACATACATATACACCGGATGGGAAATGTCAGTCACTCCTCCACCTTCCAAACAGTCACAGATCAAACAGTGTCACCACCGGAGAGGACTACTTTTCTGTCTTGCTCTCCCTTTTTTTTTCCTCCACAAATCGAAGCTTCTTCTGCTACTAAATATAATGCGAACACGGTTTTTTTTATCATGGATTTTTTTTTTTTGGCTGATCTTGATCTGCAACAGGAAAAAAAAATACAAAACACGAAAACAAAAAAAAAAAAAAAAAAAAAAAAACACCAAAAAAAATTGCCAAAACCAAGAAAAACCCCGGAGAGTGTGTGCAAAGAGGGCGGGCGGGGGGGGGGGAGGAAGAAAAGCTAGTCACTGAGTGGGAGAGATTAACGTGAACTGTCCCCCCCCCAAACTCCTGGGAGAGAAAGAGATCCACTCTCCCTCTCTGCTCTTTTCACTGAAATATAACACACATTCGGGTCCCAGAGCTCTCAGACAGCCTCAACTGATAGACAGACACATCGAGCTGCTTTTCCTGCTTCAGCTCCTTACTCCTCCTCCTCTTGCCCACGTCACCCTGACAATTACAAATAGGTCTCACACAAACCCATACCTGTCAATCTTTTTAATTGCTTTGTTTTCTTTTTTTTTTTTTTTTCTCTTTCTCCTTCCGAGAGCTAAACAATATGACAAAAAAAAAAAAAAAAAGTCTTAATACAGCAGGGCATAAAAGATTTCTCATGTGAGCCGCACGCACGCCGAGGGGGCTGTTGTTACAAATCCACTTGCTGAAGTGCCGCGCAAGACGCATGTGCTGCTTCAACTTGAGGTCTGCTGCCAGCGAACTTACCCCAAATAAATAAATAAATAAATAAATGAAAATAAGGCGGGGGACGGTACCTCGCCGTGGCAGGCGGCTGCTGCCCGGCGCTGAGCTGAGCGAGAGGCGGTGTTGGGGGAGCCGCCGGCTGAGCCCGGCTCCGCGATGCCAGCAGCCCGCCGGGCGAAGCGCGCTGCTCACAGATCCCGTGCGCCTGGGGGATTTACATAACGCGGGGACAGGAGGGCTCTTCCCGGGCTTCTGTAAGCCGGGAAAGCAGAGAAAAAGCCACCACCCAGCTGATTCCGGCAGGAACACACTCCGAACTGCAGTTTTGTTCTCTTTCGGGCAAAAAGGGGATTTATTATTTTTTTTCTCCTCTTTTTCTGTACATGTTTAGCGAGGCAGAGCCGAGGAAGGCGCTGCTTGCTGGCACGGAGACACCCCCCGCCCTGCCCTCCCTCACACAAAGTTGGGACAACCACCGCCGCGGAGCCACTTCACTCCCCTAACCCAGCTCCCTCCCCGCACAGCTCCCCTTTGCCGCGCCGTGAGGCGAGAAAACCACTTTATTAATTATTAGGGGGGGGGAAAAAACGAGAGGCTTCCCCGCGCGGCGTCGGCCGACAGGTCAACCCGCGCCGGCCGACAGGTCAACCCGCGGTGGCGGCCGCACGCCCCCGAACCGGCGGCCGCGGGGCCGGGGCCGGGGCCGGGGCCGGGGCCGGGGCCGGCGGCGGCTCGGGGTCGATTCGTAGCACCTGGCTGCGAGGAAGTGAACGTTTCGCACGGAAGGGGCGGAGCCTGGGGCCGGCGGGCAGCGGCTCGGCGGCGGCGAGGAGAGGCGCCGGGCGCTGCCGCTCCTCTTTTATTATTGTTATTTTTTTTTTATTTTTATTTATTTTTTAATTTTTTTTTTGGGTCCGCGGTAAGCGCTGCTCGCAGGGCGCGGGGCGGGGGTGGCGGATCCGCGGCGCTCCCCGCCTCGCTGTCTCTCCCCCCCCCCCCTCCCTTCCCTCCCCTCCTATGCAGCCGCTCTTTAAAGCCCCCCGACGGCCGGAGCAGCGCGCACGGTGACAGCCGGGATCCTCAGCCGGGATCCGGGATCCGGGATCCAGGAGCCGGGGGATCCAGGAGCCGGGAGCGGCGGTGCCGGGCCATGAGCTGGAGCGCCCGCAGCGGCGTGGCGCTGGGCTGGCGGGCGCGGCCCATCGTGGACCTGTCGTACAGCCGCCACTTTCTGGATTTCCAGGGCTCGGGCATCCCCAGCGCCATGAAGAAGCTGGTGGTGACCCGGCGGAGCCCCAACTTCAGGGAAGCGGTCGCCCTGCGGCACGGCGTGCCCGTGCCCCTCCCCGGGGACGGCGACCTCCTCGTCAGGAACAGGTGAGCCGCAGCCACGCACACACACACACGGACATGGACATCCCCCCCCCCAAAAAAAAAAGATAACAAAAACAAACACCACCCCCTTCCCACCTCGTGGCCTGCTTTGCGGGCCGGCTCCCGACTCGCACCAGCTGCCATCTGGCGACTGCTTAAATTTAACTTTATTGGGGGTGCCGGTGCCCCTTGCTGCTGTGCGCGGCGGCTGCTGCTGCCGGCCGGTGGCCCCGTCCACGTGGGGTGATGCTTCCTCCTCCCTCTTCTTCCTCCTCCTCCTCCTCCTCCTCCTCCTCCCGGCTCACCTCGGGCCGCCGGTGCTCGCCAAGTCCCTCCCAGCCCCCCGCCGGTGCTCCCCGCCCCGCACCGCCTCCCTGCCCCTTACCCGGGCTGCCGGGACGCTCCCTCCCCCCCCCCCCCCGACTTTTGGCTTTAACCTAAAGCGCCGTAAATCCTGCGCCGAGACACCCGGGCTCCGAGGACCGACCCTGCCCTCCTCCCCGCAGCCGGCCCCGTGAAGCTGGCCGCTCGCACTGGCTCCTGCCGCGGAGTTTGCGCGCCCTGCAGCTGGAAGCAAGCCCTAAAAAAAAAGTTCAGGGGGTGCCCAGCAAGAGAGGGGAAGGGGAAACGCCGGGCACCGCGGGTGAGGGTGAGAGCAGCACTCTCTCGGGTGCTCGTCGAGCAGGCAAGCAGCAGTGGCACATAGCTTGCCTTGAGGCATTAGGAAGCCTAAAGAAATCCTTCAGGATGGTCCTGGGAGTTTTGGGAAGGCTTCGACTGAGTGCATGGTGTGTGTGTGATCCCTAGTGTGAGTCCGTGGGGAACGCATAAAGAAAGAGGTGAACAAGGGGGAAGGGGAAAGTAGGACAGGGACTGCCACAGGAGCTGACGAGGAGCCTCGTGTGCCACTTTAATCCGATGCTGACGCCTTCCCTTAGGATCTCTCAGACCAAAATTCCCTCCTCCACACCTCCACGTCCAAACCACGGCGGTGCTGCGCCTGCTCACGGCCACGGAGCAATAAGGGCCTGCAGCAGCCACCAGGCTGGGGCTCGATGCCTGTCGGGGGGGTGAAGAGGCCAGCAGGACCTGAGCTGGGTAGCACGGGGCTGGGCGACATCCTCGCTTCCCTCATCACCTCCCCCCATGCACTTGGATTCCTTCTCGCCCCCTCCCCGTGAATTTTTTTTAATTTATTCCTCTCCTCCACAGCTTCCAGCGTAACTCTTCCTCTCTCCCTCTCCTCCCTCCCTTTGCTGGGTGGGCTCCCCGTGCACACCTCACGGCGAAAGGGCTGAGGCGCAGAGCTCGTAGCAGACTGAAAGCAGGAGCTGCTCCAGACATTCGGGCAGGCAACTACTGGGTCTCAGCTTGTTAGACACATGTTCCTGTACAGACACACGCACGAGTGGGGATGGAGGGGAGGGAGAGGTGAGTGAGAAGCTCTAGGGTTAGACTTTGCATGTCTGGTATTATTTGGGGATCCGTGCCATTTCCTCTATATTTACTATTATTTTCGGGGGGGGTGTCACAGAAGACACAGGATCGCGTTACTGAAAAGCACGCTCTATGAACGAGCTGCAGCAGGAAGCGAGTTTGGAGAGTTTCCCCCTCTTGTCACTCGGGGGAAGCTTTTTCCCATCCCAAAAGGATGGGTCCCTGTGTCATAAAAAAAAAAAAAAAAAAAAAAAAAAAGAAGCAAGCCCTAAATCCAACTAATCCAACTGCATGTTTTCTGATAGGTAGAAACACAGAATTAAAAACAAAGCAGTAAAGGACTTGGAGTTCCAAGAGTGCGTTTGCAGATCTGCTCATTTTAGTCCCAGTCACGCCCATGAATACTATTAATTGCTTTGAGCTTTTTATGCAAAACAATCCTGATTCACCACAATAAAATCTGGGTTTGGATTTTAGGGGAATGGGGAACTAAAATGTGCCGAGTCCCCGTATGGAGAGATGTTTTCAAATAAGATGCTCTTCAGTTAAGTGGAACTTTCTTCCCTCTTTTTTTTTTTTTTTTCCTCCTTTGGAAAACTGAGCCAGCAGCTTTTTTTTTTTTTCAAATTTTTAAGGAAAAAAAAATCTGTCCTTTATTCAGACAGAAATACTTCAAAACTAGAAATCGGTTTAAAGCAATGCATTTATTTCGGTTCTGTGCAGGAGAGGAGGAGAAGGAGCGGGAAAGGAGCGGACAAATTCCCCAACGAAGCCCTTTCAGCTTCGTGTGTCCGGCTGTTAAGTTTTTTGGGGGGGTGGCGGGGGACAAGGCTCCCACCACTGCAGGACAAGGACCCAGAGAGCGTGAAGAATGTGTCCTTCCTCCAGCTCCGCGCTCTTTTCGGGATTTTGTGACGGAGGGGACGCGTTTCGTTCCCAGCATACCTGGGACGTTTCGCTGCTGGGATGGAAGACGCGAAAAAAAAGTTTATAGAGAAGGCAGCGGGGGGTGAGCCGGGGGGGGAGTTGCTGAACCCGGGGGTTAACGGGACACGGTGGGAAAAGCGGCGGGCCGTTTCCGCCGGGCGTTTGGGTTATAAATGCGGCGTTTCTCGCCCGGTGCCGGCGTGGGTGACTTTGTGTTGGCTGCAGGTCGGGCGGCGGTGCGCGGCGGGTCCCCGGGGCAGACGGGGCGGGGGAGCTCGGCGTGGGGAAGAGCCTTGGGGAGAGGCACCCTCTCGCCTTGTCAGGTTTACGTCTCGGGATGGTGAAGGAGCAAGCCCGTTAGAAACCCCGGAATGAAATAATCCGCGTTACGCGAGAAAGGAAAACGGGACCGGGGGGTGGAAAGGTTTGGAAGCGGTCTCCAAGCCCACCGGCGCCCCAGTCATTGTTACTCGTGTGCTCTTTTGTTCCCAGAAGTTAGCAAACTCCTCCGCAACTTGTAAACCATCCCCGGTCCCACTTCAAAAAAAAAAAAAAAAAAAAAAAGCAAAATAACCCCAAACCGCGGCCACGTCCCTTCTGGCAGGAGGCAAAAAAAAAAAAAAAAAAAAAAAAGCGGAGAGAAGTTTGAACCCGGCCGGCCGCGGGGACGCTCGGCGACCTCTAGAAAGAAAGGGACACCCCCCCCAAAAAAAAAAAAAAATAATAATAATAAATAAAACCCGGCCGGGACGCGGCGCCCCGCCGGCAGCGGCGCGGAGCTGCGCTGGGAGCCCCGCGCTCGGAGCCCGGCGCCGGAGCCAGGGGAGCCGGCGGGGGCCGGGCGGGGGCCGGGCGCTCCCCCGCAGCTCCCCGCAGCTCCCCGCAGCCGGGGGGCGAGCCTCGGGAAGCCGCAGGAGCGCCGGGCTCGGAGCCTATGGCAAAGTGCGGCGGTGGCATGCCTGCGCGGCTCTCGCACGCTACCGAGCGCATCTTTCAGGTTGTCACGGCCACGTGTGCCAGCAGTCGCGGTCTTTTGTGTTGCGTGTGGTTCCCTTCGACGTTTTGCAGCTAGCAGAATCCTCCCCGGTCCCTCTCCCTTCGCCTGCATAGCGATAGTCTTACTGTTCTGGAAACCCAGCGTTACTAAAATACTCTTGGTGGTTACGCTAGATCGTGTCTTTCCTTCTATGTGTTATCTCCTAGTGCTTAATGATGTTGTGAGAACGTCTGTCTTCCCTTTTTTTTTATTATTATTTTTTTTAAATATTGGCATCCATTTTCACCTGTTAGAGGTCAGCAGGACTTGATAGCCTCACAATTTTAGCCCTTCTGTGCAAGGTTGTTTTGATGCGTGGCGAGTCATTTCTGGAAGGAAAAATATTTTAGCACTGACATTAGCTACATCAAAAGGCAAATTTGCTGTAGTGACTCCATCAATTAAAAAGTACTTGCCTACAGTAACATGACCTTGCAAACGACATCGATAGTTAATATGATCGTTAGTCATTAACAGTATTATTATATTCAAAAATGTAAATTTGTTGCCAGAATCAACATATTTACCGCTCTGCACGTTTTATTCTTCAGTGTTTTCACATCTTGTATAAAGTGGCCAATTAATTTTCATCCTTTAATCTTGTGTGGAGTTATTTTTATTTTGCTTAGTTCGGTCAAATGGAGCTGAGGAAAATGTCCTTTCCTTTTTTTTTTTTTTTTTTTTTCTTTTAGCAGATCTATCTTTAATTCTAGAGTAACGTAAAGTACAAAAGCCTGACCCGAGGTAGTCTCTTTGCAGTGTGCTCCTTATTCAAATATACCCAGAATCGGAAAAAAAGTTATCGTATGCATCCCATAAATTTAAATCGAAGGTTTCTCATACAACAAAGACTTGCTAAGGAATGAATTGTTTTAATACCTTTCTGTTTTCTTCTAGATTTGTCGGCATTAATGCATCTGACATAAACTACTCAGCCGGTCGATATGACACATCGCTTAAACCCCCATTTGACATAGGCTTTGAAGGTGTTGGTGATGTGGTAGCGTTAGGACTCAGTGCTAGTGCCGATTACACGGTGGGCCAGGCCGTGGCCTACGTTAAAGCAGGTTCCTTTGCTGAATACACAGTCGTGCCTGCCAAGCAAGCAGTGCCTCTGCCCTCTGTGAAACCTGAGTTTCTGACTTTAATGGTAAGTGGTGCTACTGCATACATCAGCCTGAAGGAACTGGGAGAGCTGTCTGAAGGCCAGAAGGTCCTGGTGACAGCAGCGGCTGGAGGAACGGGCCAGTTCGCTGTGCAGCTCGCAAAGAAGGCAAAGTGCCATGTAATTGGAACCTGCTCCAGCGATGAAAAGGGTGGCTTTCTGAAATCCATTGGCTGTGACCGTGCAATCAACTATAAAACTGAAAACATTGAGTCTGTCCTTAGGAAGGACTACCCAGAAGGTGTGGATGTAGTGTACGAGTCTGTTGGTGGGAAGATGTTTGACTTGGCTGTTAACTCCTTGGCTACCAAAGGGCGCCTGATAGTTATTGGGTTTATCACTGGCTACCAGAACCCTACTGGCCTCTCGCCTATTAAAGCAGAGGTTTTGCCAGCAAAACTGCTGAAGAAGTCTGCCAGCATCCGGGGTTTCTTCTTGAACCATTACTTTTCCGAATACAAAATGGCTCTGAAGCACTTGCTCGAGATGTATGAAAAAGGAGAACTGGTCTGTGAGGTGGACCTTGGAGACATGTCTCCAGAGGGCAAGTTCATTGGCTTGGAGTCTGTATTTCGTGCTGTAGATTACATGTACATGGGAAAAAACATTGGAAAAATTGTAGTTGAATTACCTCACTCTGTCAACAGTAAGCTGTAAAAACAGAACAATGATATAAATCAGAAGAGAGAAAATGGGCACTTTATGCCTTAGAATTACTAGAACAATTTCTTTTTTTTTTCTTTTTTTTTTTTTAACTTAGTAATGGATATTAAATTAAAAAACAGCATTAAGGTGTTAATAAAGAGTTTTGTGGGTTTTTTTCCTTCTTTTCCTGAAAGTGCCTTAATCTGTGGCCGAAGCACAGACTTAACGGGCCTGTGTTTGATTCTGTCGCTTAGGCTAGCATGAGACAGGAACATTGTTCATGACAGAGTAAGTCTTGATGCAGAGACAGATTTAGTCTGTCAGACTAGTTTGATAAGATTTTATATATAGTTCAGCTCAGATTTTTTTTTTTTTTCAGCAGATTTGATTCCCTGATTTAAAAATAAAATAGTTAGAACAAGACTAAGTAAAAAGAGTCATATCATGTGGCTACTTTATTAAATATTCTCTTTGAGTTTATAAAAAAATATATTCTTGATTTATTTTTTTTTTGTAACAAACACAATAATCATAATTTTACATTGTGGATTATAGTAATATTTCTTGACCAGTTACACAGGGAAAATTTACCTTCCAAATCTAACATGGCAGTAATAATAAGAAAAAAAACTTGTTTTTTTAGTCATGTCATTCATAACTGTAAACAACTGTGACATTTTATTTTAAATATTTCACTACAAGCTGTGACTTTATTTTCTTGCACTTTAATCTGCTACTGTTAGTGCTTACCATCCCACCATCTCCCTTTAATCAGTGTTACAAGACTGTTGGAGTGGGGTTTTGAGCCATGTTCATATGTGTTCAGGCCCTGTTATATTTTTTGAAGATTTAATAAAATAAAAAAGAAAAAGCTTTTAAAATGCTTGTGCCTTTATTTATGTTGATACGGTTCTTGCTGACTAGCTCCTTTGCAGATGGTCTCTGTACTGCAGAGTTCTTTAACCGATGATTCTTGATGTGACTTGCCATAATCAGGCTGCTACTTCTACTGTTACTGAATATCGCTTCTGCAGAAGCCCTTTTACGGGCAGCAAGACCATTTTAATTCTGCAGTCACCATACCTAGTACACGTCATATTGCTCAGGAGTAGATTATCCAGCGGGTGCAGTTAAAAGGTTTTGTAAAGTTTTGAAAATTCTTCCTCACTTAATAGAAATCATTAACGGTACATACCATGGGAATTCCAGCTAGAAGTGTAATATTTTCCAGAACAATAAAATACTTTAAACTATGCTTTCTCTACATCTTTTTTCCATAGCAAATGTTCAAGATCTTAAATGCTGTTTTTGCCTCTTCTTTTGAAATTATATACGTTTGTATGCAGTTGGAGAGATGGAAATTTCATAAGATCATACACTTAATAATAAACTTAATGATAGACTGATAATGTCTAGGGACTGAGGGAATAAAGCCAGGATAAACTTAATTTTTGGGCATTATTCAGGACTGACTACATGACAAATTTTTTAAAGCAATGTGCAAAAAGCTTGTATTTTACTCTACTACAGACAGTAGAGAATTATTTATTTTTTTAAATTTGATTTAGTTAATTCTTATTGTAACATCTGAGCGCTTATGCCATTAGCATCCGATAGAATTAAGCTCAGCAAAGCACTGCCCCATTTTTGGGCCATCTCTGACTAGTCCCACTTTGGAGGTTTGTAGGGAATGGCTTGAGTCATTGTTCCTGCTTCTGTTTTACTCAAGCCACTATGATTTTTGTTTTCACACAGATCTACTGTTAGAAACAGACTTACTCTTTTCCCTATAATATTACAAATATTGTAGCGTTTTATATATTTTAGATAATTAGAAAGGTATTTTGGCCTTCCAGGTGAATGCTAGAAAGACAAACACTCAAGTAGTGTAAGAGGTCAGAGCGTACAAAGTTCTGACTCTTTTATTCCTAGGCATTTGGTGTCTTTCCTTGCTCAAAGAAAATGGGCTGCTTTGGGTCAATAAATGCATCTTTAAAAACAAACAGAACCTTTTGGGGACACAGTAGAGCAAAACAAAAATAAAAGAGGACATTTAGTTTAATCTGTGGTGCGTGCAGAAGAGTTGTGTGGGTAACAGTTTCTCAAAGTTCCTCCAGTCAAATGCCAAGTGCATCCAAGTGGCCCAATTCACAGAGGTGTTGATCCCTGCCAGTCCAGTAGGTTTAGCTGTCTGCACGGCTGTGACTTCCAAGTGCTTTTGTCATAAAACCTCTTCCTGTAACAGGACTGAGCTCCGACATGCAGCATTCTACTTTCTTTTAATAAGTTACTTTGTATATAATGTGGAGTAATGCAACTGCCCCAGGCACCTTCACTAAGCAAAATGAGGGAACAGAGGAACCTTTTGGAGGGGTCACATATGTACATGTATTCAAATACGACATTTGGTTGCTTTTTGGCTTCAGGCATATTTTTCAGCACTTTAATACTGATTACAGTGTTACTAAAAATTTAAATTCGGTATATGCAGAACGTGTACGTCCAGTGTACTGACCCTGTAGCCTTTCTGGTGTTTGGGTTGGGCCACGGCCATTGGGCCTGTCCTTTTCATCCAACGCCTGTATTGAGCTAAAAGGTAGCTCGGGCTATGCATGATTGCTCTTCCTTGAGTGAATCCAGAATGAAGAGGGAATTTTTGTTTTTAAAGATAAAACTTCTAGATTGCTGAAAGAGAGCGTTATCAGCGGGGAGAGGGTGAAACATTGTTTCTGAAACACGCAGATAAGGCTTTTCTGCCAAAATTCACAATAATTTTAAGGGGGTGGGGGAGAGGAAGAAGCCAACTTTTCTCCTTTATTTAAAAGTACATTCTGCAGACTTTCAGTTATGGAAGCAGGGCTGACTTTGAGTAAGTAAGCTATGATGGATTTAAATAATGTTTAAATATTAGATGGATAGGAAAATGTATATGGCATGCACACACTGAGAGGTTTAAATGATAGGACATTGAACGTACAAGGAAAAGAAATACTGTAGAGTCACAGCAAGGGATTAATAACAATACACTTAATATGCTTGCAAAAAAAGGTGTATTAAAAGCTGTGTGCACAGTGGGGACTTAAATGATTAAAAATAATAATACATTTGCCTGGGAAGTACTAAGTATACTATATGTAGAGAGCAGGGATTTAAATAATAATACTATTAATAATAGCAGCTCATTGAGATGTGGTTGCTAGCACTACATCCTAATTTTACCTTTCTAAATGAATTTGCTACAGAGGAATCTGGCATTGTTTGCTGAGGCTAATAACAGAATTTCCCTTTCCTACACACATATGCTTCCATGGAAAAACAACAAAGAAATAGATGAAGAGCTGGCTTTTTTCCTGAGTCTGTCACATGTGTGCATACGCACGCGCACATGGACACACACGTACTCACTCTCTCCTGGCCTGCAACCCTCAGCACATTTTACAGATATGCTTCCTACTTAATTGCTATGCTGGAATCTCCTAATACCTTTCTGAGCGAAGTTAGAATTCTACCAAGCACTAGTTCGCTTTGTGTGTGTGCCTCTATACAGATATATACCAAGTGTATATATTTAATAAATGGACATTAATTTCTCCCTTGTCATGTAAATACAAATAATTACAGCGTCTCCAGGAAAAGTTTGCAGGAGTGTTTGCAGATATTGTATATATTCCGACTTCTGTCTGAGGAGTGAAGAAATTCCACTGCTGAATAGCTGTTAGTATCTATTTTACAAGATTTACTCATTTTCAGGTACCTAATGTAGCTGCTAGCATGCATGCACAACAATACAATTTATATGGTAAATGGAACCAAATAATGGCTTCACTGAATGTTATGGCTGCACTGAAGGGAAATGTCACGGTAAATAGCTGCCAAATTATGGATCATGCCGAAGTGTCACAACTGCACTAAAGACAAATAGCACTAGAGGCTATTGCCACTGTGACGCTTTTGAGTTATGAAGAAGAGGAGCAGCCTGATGTGAGCCTCTTTGTGTCCTCATTATAGCAAAGGGTTACTGGTGCAGCGTACAAGAAAACCTAGTCCTACGTGGTGGCTAGTTATTAATCTGTTCTTTTCCAACCTAACAGCTGTAGCACGAGAGAATCTTTTCCTTGCTTTATAAATACATACACACACACACACAAACAAAGAAAAACCTGCAGGTTTTATGAATGTAAATGTGTACGGGAAATGACTGGTAATGGAAAAATGTTGTAATAAAATAATCTAATCAAAGAATATTATTAAATTTAACATCGTATGTGTCTGAAAGCTTTAGTTGCTTCTTATGCAGATAGATGTGTGAAATATAAGCAATAATGCACTTTCTCTCTTTGTAAAGACTTGAGTAGTAAGGACATTACCAACTAAATTGCTTCTTCTAAACTGAAGTGTGTCCCGGTTTCTTTCATTTTAATGGGAGGGTAATAAAGATGAAAGACTAACATTTTAACTGATGGATCCCTTAAGCTACAGAATCGAAATTTATTATGTTTTGAGGGAATATGCTAAATCCTGAAATGTGGAAAGAAGCAGGGAAACCCCAGGTAAAAGAAAAGTAACTTTTTTTTTTTTTTAATAACACATTTTTATGAATGGAATACTGCTCTTACTTAAGCTGAGAAAACAATATTGTTCTGTCTTTGGGGGGTGGAAAAAGAAAAAAGGAGGAAGAGAGATATTTGGGGGGAAAAAGGATTTGAAAATGGAGGGCCGTAGCTCCGCAAGTGGCCTCATCTTTGCAGGATCACTTTTCAAACCCTGCCTGCAGTGTTCAGGGAAGTGAGCTTGATGCTCTGCACACTATTGTACACCCCACAAACGCACCATCCATAATACAGCACAATTGTCAGTCGCTGTTTTACAGAGGGGCCAGGGCTGAACAATCATGGTGGATAAATTACTTTTCTATTCTACAGCAAGTGGCCTTCCTACCATGTGAAGCTTAAGGTCATTGGCAGGGCAGCGAGGGGGAAGCTTATATATTAGTTAACTCTAATGCACTAATAGTGTTCAGATAGAGGAACTATACCAATTAATTACAGTTAGGTTTGTTCTTGGAGATGGGGGAGAAGACTTGAAGAGTTACTGTGTTGAGATACAGACTTTTGTATATATGTATGAATGTATATGTATCTATGTATGTATATATGCACATATCTATGCATATTTATGTATATATGTACATATCTGTACTATGTATTTTGCTTCCTTGCTACTCCCCCCAAATAAAGAGAAATTCCTGTAGCTAACTTGCTTTTTTTTTTTTCCTTTTAATATGTGCATTAAAGCCTTTAATATTCATTGTTGCAATAATCCATTTTTCAGAAATAGAAAAATATATATTCTAAAATGATTTTTTTAACCATAGCAGCACATTCTGCTTACAGTTTTTACTGTGTAGTCGGGGGGGGGGGGGGGGGGGGGGGGAAGAAAAACCTGTCAAAAATTAGGTAGAACATCCTTGAATAGCAATTAGCATGCCCAGAATTTATTTTATGTACAACGCAGTGGCAAGTAGCTGCTTCTTATTAAATGAAAATCCTGTATTATGTATTTCAGGAACATTCCAACTAATGAGTATGTAATGTCCTTAGTATAACACAGAACTTCTTTTTGTGTTCACAACCACAAGATGCTGGAAACTTGACAAATGATATCATTTAAGACAGATGCCTGCCTTAGGGACCTGTTTTTTGGCTTCCTGTTTCTGGTTTTTATTTCAATAACATTTGTAATTGCCACAGGATCTGTACCTGTGTAGTGCTTTAACCCCTTCATATATACCCTGTCGCTTTAACTCCTTGTGTAGGTACTTGGTAATTTTATTTTTTTTCCCCCCTCCCCAGCTCGGGTGTTGTTCCTGCCTCTCTCAAGCACAGATACACACATAAATAAGCGCTGGCTTTATTAGACCAGATGAAACGGTAACATTAGAGAAAGTAAACGCTCACTGCACTCGCTGTGTTTTACTGGCGCAGAAGTACACGCAGACCAGGCCCAAGGAGAAAAATAAACAACAAGCTGTCAGGTACGGCCTGCTGATTCTCAGCGAGTTAGAACAAAATTCAGCAGACGCCGCATAGGTACAGAGTACCTTGATCTCAGTTGTACGTCCCAAAGTCTGTTCCCCGCACCTCAAGCTCACATTCGCTACCTAGATTACAGGGCGGGGTGGTTTTGGACAGGGCTTTAATTTGTTGCTGGGTATCAGGGCCCTTTTGGTGGTGTGGGTTCAGCATGTGCTGCAGGTCCCTGCTGCACCTCCCGCAGGGCCCACAAGGAGTAAAGCTCCTATCGCAGGACAGGGGTGGTTTGCAGCTCCCCAGGCGCTCGGCTTGGAGCCCAGCAGGCTTCACACCTTCGAGCAACCCAGAGCTGTTAGTGGTAGCCAGTAGCTTGCTCCCTCTCTCTTCAGCTTTTTCATCAGTCTTGCAAAATACATTACCAGCGGGCTGTGCATGAGAAGCTGGTGTGGCTCTGCGCAGGGGAGTTTCTATCAAGAGACTCACTAACTCCTATAGGCAGCACAATAGCCAGAAATGAGGGCTTGGAAGCACCAGGAGATCTTGGCACCTGTCCCGTAGGTGCTCGTTTCCTACTTGGCTAAAGCATCGCACTCTCCTTGACTTAGGGTGCTTTCCCATGTCATTCAGAAGCAAAAAGTTATGTGCAAGCCTTCTATCACAGTGCACGTGGCATCGCTGCACCTGCGCTCCTAAGCCATTTTGTCCCCCAGCATGTCAAGCAGCTTCATCTCTCCTCAGCACTGGAACTGAGGACGCTGCAAACATGAAGAAACCTCTCCATTCGCTGCAGGACCAGACCGCCCACCATGCAAACACACCCTGCAGGCCTTCCGTGGGAGAAGGGGGAAGCATTTATCTTCCCTAACAATAGGGAGGTCAAAAGGACCAAGCAAGGGCCGCACCAAGTCACTTCAGCTGCTGAGGAGCGTGTTGGCGGGGGAAGTACACTGGCACGCAAATCTCATTGCATGCTCCGAGGAGCTGTGTGCAGGCTTCCTTCTATCTTAGGAATGATATGGCAGAGGTGCTAATGCACAGAGGGAGGAGGAGAGGCACTGCATGTGTCTCTGGAGGTGGCAAGGCACAGTGATAGCATGCCCCAGGTGAACCACAAGGCCGGCAGCCAAGCACTTCCAGCCACCCAGGAACCCACATTCCACCGAAATAGGTTGTTTGGCAAGTCTGACTGCTGCAATAAAAAATAAATAATGATAAAAAAAAAAATACACCAACTTCATTCACGTTGGCATGACATTGTCGGCATGACCGTTTCTGGCAGGCTGTCAGAAAGTTTTATTTGCATCCAGAGTTTTGAAAGCTGTTTCATAATGTTAAACAAGGATAACGCTGCAAACGTCTGGCTGATTTGCCCCTTGACACCTATGTGCAATCCCTCATTGAAGCCCTAATGAGCACTCTCCTCAGGCTGCCCTACTTTCAGAATAACCCCTGCATACAAGTAGCGCAATGTACCTTCCCCTCTCACTTAGGGTGTGGCAGGAGTAGCCAGAAGGAAGTGGATAAAGTATGTTATTTTTCCTGTGTTCTTGGTAATCTAGATAGTGTCAGTTATTGGATCATTTGGCTTCATAGTAAGCTGTGGAACCCCACTCTGCTATCACAAGCCCCTACAAATGAGAGAGATCTGGAGGCAGTTCCCTGTCCTGGGAATATAAATGAGGAACAAGGATAACACTGCTGAAATCGGTGCAAAAGCAGTCTGTGAGGAGAACCTGGCTCTCCTTCCCCTGCATGTGTGTCCATGTGGATGGAAAAAGCAGCTCTGAGATATTCCTGCCTAACCTCAGACCACAGTGAAACATCCCAGGGCTTCCAGGTAATCCCCAAAGCCATGGGAGATGGGGTGCGCTCACAAGCATTGGTGCTGCAAGAGTAATAGTGGCAACAGCACCACCTCAGCAGGTCAAGGCTGTCTGCCCAGAGATGATGGCAAAGCCAGCCCTGCTCAGAGAAACTTCTTTGAAGGCAGCCCATCGATTCTCAGGTGCCTTTCTTCTCTAAATATTTTCAAGCATGAGGGACAGATTATCACCCATCCTAGTGTAGAAGACAACCCCAACACCAGAATCCTGAGCTACTTAATAATTATTCTTCCCTCACCTTCTCAAATTAAATTTCTCAAAAAACATCTCTTTCTCTCCCTTCATCAAAAAGGTTGAAATAATCATAGAGGGACAGGCCACTGGAAGTATTTCAGGCTTTTCTCTCCCTTTGCAGAGGAGAGTTCAGTTACCCTTGTCTTATGACTAACCTAAACCTAACAAAGCATACAGTTTCGCCTAAAGGCTCTGCAACAAAATTTGAGTGGATTTACGGCAAATATATACAGTTTCCATTTTACCACAGAAATAGACATTACTTTACTTTCCAGTTTAGAAGATCTGCTTATCCTGGGGGCTAGGGGAAGGACCCAAGGACTGTTTCCACCGAGATGATTTCATTTGCAGCATCTTTGGTTCCATCTGTTAATGCTACAGTTCTATGAGATGATGCTGCTTCTATTGCATTTCTTCCTTTTGTACTTGTGGAAAGCTGACATGTTCAGCAGTCACAAAACAGATGTCATGGAGCAAAGAGGAAGGAGCCAAGTATTCCTCCTTTTCCATGCAGCTGATCTTGTAGTGGTATGGGAGCTAAGCAGTGGTTCACAGTAGAAGCCAGAATCCTACAAGATGCATTGAGGGTTGTGGATAGAGCATGCTGTAAGGAAAAAGGTTGTATCTAGAGGGGGCAAAAAAAGGACATCAGCAGTGGCATGTTCAGGTGACTGGAGGAAAGCCAAGAGTTTTGCTTCACGTCGTCCAATTTTATCAAGTGGCAACAGGCCTTTTTCCTGTGTAGATCAGAGACCAACCTAAATCTAATAGCAGCACTTCACAAGGTTACTGCAACAAGAATTCATGTCAGTGTTCTTGCTGTCTGTTTCTTCCACTTTCTTGGCATCATGTCACATTTTCAACTAATTACAGGCAAGCACAAGGTGGGAAAGCAAAGGCAATTTCTTTGCCTTCTGGAAATATATTCTGTACTTCACCACACCCATCATATATAAACAGCATTGTAAAAAAACATCTCAATAAGGTCTTTACGACAGCTGGAGGGAAGCACAATGTGGCCTAGGTACAAGTCACACCCCCAGTTATTCAAAGAGTGGACAAGTTTCTCCATCCTTGACCCATAGCCATACTGCATTGGAGGAAACACAGAGGTGCTTCTTGAGCACTTGCACACCAATCACATGGCGAGCAGAAAGGCTGAAGGGACCCCAACTCTAACACTTGTATGTTAGGCAACCTGCATAAAGGCCTGAGGGACTATAAGGAAACCTAAAAACTGCAGTCACACTGAGGGCCTGCCTCACTGGGTGCAAGAAGGTGCAACCCCAGAGCACTGTGAGCAGATTAGTCTTTTTGTTCAACTCGGTATAAAGCAGCATTAAAAGCACTGTCTCATCCCCTACCAGGTGGCTGCCTGGGTGCCGTGTCTGATAGGGGATGATTTTCCTGCCACCTTGTACACTTCAGTGCCAACACTGATCTTCAATCAGCATTGCCCTGGCCTTCAAAGGAAAATATGCCAAAATATCACAGGCTTCCAAAAGAAATTAAAATACTGAACTTTCTGAAATTTACCGATGGCGTTTTACTCCTGTCCTGCACCTGAGCCGTACCAATGGGGTGCAGCAGAAGCGAGGGTTTGAGACTGCTGGCAGCAGGAGTGAAGCTTTGCACTTGCAGCTCCCAGTCATGCCCCTGAGGAGAGCACTGCTCCTCCACCTGCTTGTCATGAGGAAATGCTCAAAGCCAGGCTGGGCCACCTCGTGTCGTACACAGCCACTATTATGCAGATGTCACAGCAGCAGGTGCAAAATAAATACCTGGGTAATGGCAACCATTTGCTTTGCCTTTAGCCACAGGCATTGGGTCTGATTTACTGGCAGCTAGAGAGCCTGGACGAGTCGGCTCCCCATGGCCAGCCTAAACTTAACATGAGCAGAGATGGCAGCAATGGGTACCAGGGACATGGCTGGGGACACATCTCACTTCCCTCCCACTTCCCTGCCCCACCCGGGGGACTTCACAGAGCCACGAAGCCACGCTGCCCTTTCCACTTTCGGACATGACAGAGGGACATGGTCTGGAGCAGCCTTTGCTCAAGGCACACAAAGTAAAGCAGGAGAGTGACATTTCAGTCTTTCATTGCAGAGTCATTCGGGTCACTCGCTGAAATTATAGACACCAGCTCCAGCGATGTTAACAGCCAACTTTAGATTATTAACCATCCTTTGGATAGCAGTACATTTATGGTGCCAGCGTGCAGAGAATTCCTCCAAATTACAGGGTGTCCTAACACAGCCGGTCAAACCACATGGACCTCGAGATGCAGCAAGCAGTGTAATTAAGGCTGTTTTCTCATTTGTACTTTCCCCAGCAGCACTCAAAATACACTCTCAGCCACTGGATGCTGCTCTTTGCATCAGGCTACGAAAGGAGATTAGAGCGAAGGGTGCCTTAACAATAGCTCATTAAGGAGACCTCAAACATTTTCTTTTATTGCATTATTTATGTTTTGGGCGATCATAAAACACTATTTCCAGGGCAAAGTGCACTCAAGAAGCTTATTGGCCTGTAGGTGGTTTCATTTGATTAGATTTTGAAGGGGGAAAGCTACAGAAATTCCTTTTACCTGCTACTTTCTTGAGAGACCTGTTTCCACACACCCCCACCCCCCATCAGGCGGTACATTTGCAATACCACTGAGATCCACCAAACTTCATTAGCCCTTGCAAATATTTCTGGGAAAGGCAGTGACCGTTTTTCCCCTAAGGCTCTGGAAATTCGTCTTCACCGCAACGATCACTGACATCCCTGGTAGGATCCATTTTTTAATGTAATGACCTCTGCAAACAAGCAAACGGAGAGGACCAAAACATTTAGAGTCCTGTGGTAAGATTATAAAGCCGATTTTACACAAAAGCATTCATATTAAAAAGCTCAGCTGAAAAATAATAATAAAGCAGATAACTGTCACTAATGGTGACCATTAAGGAATGATTCCCATTCCTTAAATTGTATTTTATAATTAGCCTAGAACTGCTTTAATTACATTTTTCCTTGTATTTTTTTCTTTAATCTCCTACAGAGCCGCTCTTACTGTGTAACTCTGCTGAAGTACATTTTTTTACCTACATACAGATCCAAGAATAAATGTTGGCCCTGACCATGGAATATTCACTCACTTTCAAAACGTAAGTAAAAGAACCGAAACTAATTAACTGGAAACTGCCAGGGCTGAGAATTCCTTGTTTATAGAAGTGCAACAGTGCAACTCCAGCTCTTTAACTTTTCTTTCTGTTGCTTCTCTGCTATAAACATAACACTAATGGCTATTAAAGTTTAGAAAAAAAAAGCAAAAAAAAAAAAGCTGGAGGGGACAGAAACTATAAGACATTCCAAAGAGAACAAGGGGAAATTTAGGTTGCAAATAGAAGCTCTGCCATATAAGGAGCAGTTGCCAGGTCTGCTCCTTGGTATGGAGAGGGACTAAATGGATCCCCATGCCGGCATGTAAGAATCAATTAAGAGAACAGACAACAAACAGACAGAACTGCTCCTCATGCTCTTTTAAGCCCTGGATGTGTCTACTAAACATGCTGAATGTGGAGAATAAAAACATCTCAAAATTAAATGAGAAAGTATTGTTTAAGTAATTAATATGAAGTACAACTACTTTCATTCTCTGAGTCTAGAAGCTAAAAAATGAAGAGAGGTGAAGATGACAATTTTTGTTTTCTATTCTTTTTATTGCAATATCATAGGATTAGTTAGACTGTATCTCCAGCTCTCTGAATTACAGATCACCGAGACTGCCATCCACAAATACAATGTGCTGGTATTCATCTTGTCAATGATATATACTCAGAGGGCTATTTCTCTAATTGATGGCTTCATCATTCAATTCAAGATGCATAAGGATAGCTATTGTTATCTAACATAACTATCTTATGTTCTTATTGTTCCACACTTCTCTGCTTGTCAATAACATCAAAGATATCCTATCTTAATCTTTAAGATTTCTAAAGGAAAGTGCATTATTTGTTGACTCACCACGCTGCATTATTAAATGTTTTCAAGCAATCTGCACATCTTTCCACTGACATCCTTTAGTATTCAATTAAAAAACAGACAAGAGAATACACTGATACAAATAGTTGGTTAAATGAATATTTTGCATTGAATTCTTAAATTATTCTAATTCAGGTGCTTGACAGCAGACACTCTCTTGAAGTCAGGACAGCAACGTGAAGTGTAAGAATGATCTGTGTATAAAAGGGAAGAAGGCAGATTGCTTTATGGTGGCGTCATGGCAGAGGTTTGACAGGAAACGCTTCTCCCAATACAGCTAAGCAAGGAAGGAGAACCCTATTATATGGATGAGTGGGGCCGGCAATGGCATCTTGTCATTCTAACTTGTATAAGTAAGCAAGCTTAATTGCTCCTTGTCTTTTCAAGATGACTTTTCACCAACAATCTCATTACCACACACATATGTTTATTGCCCATATCCAAGTCCCTTCATGCAGGCCTGAATGCAATGAGGAGAGCAACAATATTATGTTATCCAGTAACACTGCTTCTTCCCCCCCCCCCCTTATTTTATTTTTTTTAACCAGATGGATATGACCTGCCTTCTCCTTCTGTGACTAACAGGGTGACCAGAGGCAGCAGAACATACACCAGGATGGGAAAGAATAAAACCAGAGGGAAAGCAAGCTGTCAAGGGAACAGGGTACTGAAGAAGAAAAATGTAAACATGACTTCTATTTACCAAGATTAATATGTAAAGTTAACATGTTTGTCATGGACTACATTAATATGTATATCTTCCCATTATGTAGATCTTTCCTTATATTACTTATTAGAAAGGGATATAATCACAATGATGGGGCAAGGACGTCACTTAAAAATTAGGTGATGCCCAGTCAACATAATACAACCACTACAGTGTCATTTCTGATTTAGATGTAGCGATATCAGTGTAATTGCCGCTGGGAAGAAATTATAATGGCTGTTAATGATAAATAAAATGACAAGAAGGAGGGTCCTCTTTCACATGTAATTCCAAACAAAATTCAACTACTGACTTCCTTAAGCAACTCAGTGCCATTCATCGACAAAGAAAAAATAAGCAGGTTTTGTGTAGACGGATGGCCATAAAAACTGCATAGTAATTTTCCAAGTCTAAACATAGACACTAAAGGTCTAACGAGATTTCACCACACTATTTCCACTCAGGTAAGATGTAGCAATGAATCTCACACGAGGGGAATATTAACACAAGTTAAGATTATTCTAACAAAAAGCACTAGAGCTGACAAATATGTAAGTAAGCAAAAATATGGTAAAGGCACATATACAATCATGTGTGGATACTTTGCATAGCCCCCACAAATATTCCAGTTTTGTCTCTGTAAACATGGACAGCTCCATGCACAGATCGAGAAACTTTCCTACATTGATTTTATATTATAGAGGTGTCCAGAATGAGCTACATGAAGCATCATTTACCCATGGCAGATGGCTTGTTAGCCTAGTTGGGAGCATACTTCAAATCATTCATCTATTAAAATTCAGAAAACCAAAGTTTCATTATTAGTTCTAACATTAAGAGCAAAGACTATGCCTTCCCATCTGTGAAGACCAAGAGTCCAATCTTTTTCTTTCCTCTGATTACAGATGAATTAAAACACAATCAACACTATACTTCACACCCCACAAATAATACAGCTCCACTCTATAAAAGCATAAAACCCAACAGCATGCTGTACATATTAGTAGGCATCCAGGAAAGCAGTTAAGTATAAGCAAACCTATAGCCACATCTCAATACTTCCAGTCTCCCACTATCCAAAGCTGGGAGACTGCCTAATACATATATGCTTGCCCTGTGTTTAAAATGCCAGCCCCTCTTAAAAGGGTAATAACACATACCTGCCATTTATTCTTCTTTTGGGGTCTTCAAAAATCAATGGGTAGATGATTTTGTAAGGGTTAAATAATAATAATTAAAAAAAAAGGAATTAAAAAAAGGAAAAGAAAAGGCACGCACAGACTAATTCAGGCAACAGTAGTTTACCTATCCTTTCATTATCATAGCTAGGTTTTTAGTTACCTGTTAGTCAAAGACAGTTTAAAAAATAAATAAATCAGCCTTCACCTGGAGAATAAACCTGGCTGTTTTCAGCTGAGACCAATTTGCTAATTTAGTTCTAGCTGATGCAAGCACTTCTGCAGGTGGTTTACTCCAAAGCACATATAGCCAAAGAGGGCAGGGGCAGTGAAAGGAGAGAAGGTACAAAAATGAATGTTGTGTAACATGCTTTATGAAATGTGGCAAATTAACACAGACAAGACCCTGGTAAAATATTTGAACCACTAGCCTAGCATTTTGACATATGTAGGATTTTTTTCCAAGTTGGTGGTCTATTTTACTACAGTGTATGTCAAGGGAGTGCAGTGATCTGCCAACCCCCACCTAATTGCTTTGGCTCCTTTGCATGAAGATCATTTGTTGATAAAGTGGTTACAGGCACATTTAGGCAACAGGTTTTTATAGGATGCCTGGTGCTCTTTATAATGCAATTAGTTTCATTTAGTATATGCTTTTTCATCTGCAGTGTTGTTCTTTTGCTGGCAAACAATAGCAATGAAATCCACACCCTTCAGTGGCTGAATCTTTCCTCATGTTTCTTAAATATGAGCCCTCTTTCAGAAGAAAAGTGATCAAAGAAGCAGCCTTACTTAATGTTTAGTAAATAGGACTTCATTCTATTTTAGTGCCTATTTTATGTTTAGGGGAGTTAGAAGAAGAGAATATAGACCAGAACTGGTCTTCTCTGTTTGCCAGCTCTGCAAAAGATGCTAGAAACACTTTCTTTTAAGAAGTGAAGATACATCTGAATACACCTTAAAAGCTCTGTGAGGAGAAGCCTTCCTATGATTTCACGTGTTGAAAGGCCCCTTACAAACATGCTTGGACATTTAATGAACAACCACCAACTCACATCTCCAAACTTCTGCTCACCAGAAGAGTACCAAGGAGGCTCCTCAGGTCCTCAAATGTCTGCCTTTGTTCCCACAGCAGCAAGGCTCTCCAGACATTAGGACACATACCTAACAGCAGATGCTGCAGAGGTGTTATATTCCTGGTTCACTTTTAACCTGTGCTGGCATTAGCATATGAGATATCCCTCCCATGCACCACGTGGAACCCAGCCTGGTTGGCATTCACAGGGCAGGAATGATCCAGCCCTGAAAAAAAGACAATCTGAGCACCTACATGAGATGACAGCAGAGAAGTAAACACAGCTCCTCCAAGGTGATTTAAATCCACACTTCTTAAAAGCACCACAAAAGTATGAATGCTATTTTCAGATAGGGATATCCTTTTTTTTTTTTCCTTTTCTTTTTTTGAAGCTGCTCTGCTCAATATAAATTATTTATACTGACTGTAATAGGAACCAGAACTCAGGCACCCTACTCTTAAATGGCTGTCATAATCTTGGAAGCACCTAAAGCATCTAGGCAACTCCAAGAGCATCCAAACATTGATCCAATCACTCTTGGTACCTGCACTTGATGCAGAAGACATTCTTCTCCTTCCAGAGTAGGTTCTGGGTCCCAGCTATGCTCCAGCAACTGATATGAAATACTCAACCAGCTCTAGAAATAGAACGCAGGTTTCCTCTCTCCCATGTGACCACTGGGCTAAACAGTCCATTCAGGTCTGCCAAGTCTCCCTGACCAAGCCAACGTTTATAAATCCCATGCAGAACATACCAGCATCAGCAGGAGGCCCTAGAAGCACCCCACCCCAAAGCCAGTCTATCAGCATATTGTAAACACCCTCCCTAGCTCAGGCTTGGGATGGAGGGCTGCTGCAGCTCTCCTAGGTAGGCCTGCAGGAGGAGCTTCTTAAGGCTGGATGATACCACCAAGGCTGAAATTTATCAAGAATTAACACCCAGCTGACGTAAAAACTCTCAGCCTTAATAATCACTGCCAGTGGTCACCTGGGCTTTGCAATATGGTAGGAAAACCATATTTTGCAATAGGTAGGTGTTTGTGCTGGGGCTTTGGCACAGGCCTAGCAGCATGGGGCAGTGCTGCTGCCGCCTCTCCTGCCCCATCACCAGAAGTATCTCTGCCAGCTTCCTCCCAAAACTTCCACCTCACACCAGTCTCATTCAGGCTGGTGACTTACACTTTTTTGCTGTTGTTGTTTTTAACCATAGACTGTAGCACTGTGTGATTGTGAAAGCCCTTCATAAAAATGTTCACTCCTGCACCCTTGAAGAAATGCTCAGAGTCCTCAAAAGCTTTACTCATCCCAGCTCTTCTCCACATGCTACATAATGATTTGAAATAACAAAATTTGAAAATAGTCCAAACCATCTCTTCACCTTCCCTGGCCTCATTTTTCTGAGGACCTTTCTAGGGAAAGCATTTTCCTTTGGTCATTGCTAGCCCAGGCAGCAAGGCCTGCAGTGGGGAGCAAGCAGAGCGAGCACCTCAGTTTTCCTGTACTGCTGCCTCACGCAGCCTCTAGCCCAGCTCTTTTTGTTTACTGTTCTTCCCAAGTAGGAGGTAGAGGACTACCTGTGATCTCAGTGACTATGGGGATAAAAATGGATGGCAGAGTATCGCAATGAAATGTGATGAGATGAAAAACACTCCCTATTCTAATCCCTATTACTTGCAAGGAATCAACACAATATAATGAGCAGTTATTGTTTTGCAGCTCCCTTACATCCCTAATGGGAATAGTTGCACAGATTTCAAAATCTGTCGCGTTCCTGAGCATGAATAATCTCTGTTTGAAAGTATCTTATTGCATGTGTGTCAGCTTAGGTGGGTTAGTGAAGGGGCCAACTAAAGGAAATGTAAACTGGCTGTAAAGTCTCCTGAGAAAGGGCCTGATTCATCCAAAAACTGCCTGAGACAGGGCTAACTGCAGGCAGGCACTGAAGTGCCAAGCAGCGGGGAAGGAGAACAGGGCATTGCTTGCATTCTTTGAGGAAAGTACATGGGTTTTAAGTGCTTTGCGGAACCCAAGCCTAAACTAATAGCATTGTATTTCTTGTTCACTGAGAACAAAAGCAGAATGGTTTGGGATCACTGTGACCTAGATGCTATCAGAGGTTAGCAAAAATGACTGGTCAGACCTGTCAGGACTAAACAGCTGCATCAAGCAATGGGGGGGAGGGTAGGTCTGGGGGAGGAGGGCACCCGAGTTGCAAATAGAGAGACAGAGGAGCACAAGGAAAAGATGGAAACTGTGTGTCCTGAATACGTATGAACGTGTGCGTTCACTGCAGCTGAAGCTCGGGTCTTATCATTTGCATATACACAGATCGCCGGACATCTTTCGACCAACCTTTCAGAAACAACCTTATGGCACCATGACTCCCATGCTCTTAGCACTCCTTGGGCTCCATTTCCATAAATTACAGTACAAAGGGATAATAGGCTGTTAGCAGTCCCAGCCTTGCGTGACATACAAAGCACCAAACGCAGGAGTATTTTCTGTGCCATCCTGTGCCCCTTTTGTGGACCAGGTGTAGCCCCACTAACAAAATGCAGTGGTGTGCCAGCAGTTTCTGACCTGATTGCAAAGCTAACTAAAGCTAATTTATCATGGCAGGCTAATCAGGATGACAAGGTTGGGTAGGTGACATTCTCCAAAATCTCCAATTTGTTGTGATTTTTTTATTTAATCCCCTTAGCAATTTATTTTCTGTATAGCAAAGTTTTCCCCAAGAATGTTCCAAAATATAGTCAAGGTTAACCATGCTGTGAGCTTATTCAATATTTATGATTCTTTTTTATTTGTACTAGGACTTTTTGGGGACTCCAAATAGTCCATTAATCAAACAGAGTGACAAAATAGGCCATTTGACAATTTGTACAGGGGCTGCATATTTTTTCTTTCTGCTCAAGAATAAAGAACCAACTTAACTTCATCAACAGTTCCTGATTAATTGTTACAAAGTGTCATCCATAAATTTTCCTTCGATCTAATAATCCTTTCAGAAGACTTAACAATATCCCCAGTGATTTGGGTTTTATTGAGGGCTGAGTTCCTGGAGAAGCAGTGACACAAATAGCTCAAGTGAACTGAGACACCTCCGTGGACAGTCTTCACAGAGTTGACAGTTCTGAAATACAATTATCAGTGTGATCTGCTTAAGAATTCATCATCAGCTCCTGCCTTCTGAAGACTTAAAAAAATACCGAGACATACAAAGAAAAAGAGGTGATAAGAAGGCATCATTTTCTTCCAGCCTCATAACTGTAAATTGAAGAAAATTATTTTCTTTGCCTGCAGCTCATTGGCATATAGGCAGCATTATATTATAATTTCATAAGCATAAATCCTTTGAATAAATTTCAGAAGAATAACTGAATTAGAAATGCAAGTAAAGTATCTAAAAAACTTAACTGTACTAGGCAGGAAAAACTGGATGCAAGTAAAACCGGCACAGGGAGATTTACTGTCTGCCTGCTCATCCTCTGTCTGCAAAGGGAATACTCCCCCACTCCTCCCACCAACCTGATCCAGCTAAGGTAAATTTTAAGGAGGAAAAAAAAATGTTAATTTCAACGTTCATTTCCATACGCAGCAGGGAAATGTGAAATTGAACCCACCTTGCTGCCTGCTTTTACAGGGTTTCAGCTGTATTTCATCATTAATTAATCCTGGAGATACAACAGGCTTGGGGTTTGTTGTAATTATTGTTATTTGTTTATTTATTAGTAGTAAGTGTATGGGAGATCAAAAAACATCCCTCCCAACTGTTCCCTAGCAACAAGTCAGTCAGTTATTCATGCAGAAGTCGCCCCAAATGTGCCCACAAAGTAAATTTTGGATGAAGCTCTTGCCCCGTCCCACAGTGCTGGTGGTCGCCATCCTGCAGCAGCCTGGGAACGGCACGAGGGCTTCTTCATCAGCAGCAATAACACACCTCTGTCAAGAGGCCCTGGGGAAAGGCTTGGTTTTATCCTTGCTTCATAAGACAGTCGCAAGTCAGGAGATCAAAGTTAAGCCTTGTTATTGACTTTCTGTCCAATGTGGGCGAGTACTGGCTCCTTGGAGTTACCTGCCCTCCCCTGGGAACACAGGCTATCGTCTTGCTGTGACTCAGCGACCCATCTCTAAAATGGGCACGTTATCCTCCACCACAGTTTTTTTTCTGTTTTGTCTGTTATGATATATATATTGCTATTATGGAACATATTGAGTTGATCTTGATTGGGAAGACCACAACCAAATTTGGTGCAAAATTCCCAGGATTTTGAGTGGAGAGGGTTCAGTACGAACCTAAGTATGAAGAGCATGAATTACCACCCAGGTTGTCTGAACTATTGTGAAACCCATGCAACCACACAGTTGGAGCCGTGTACATATTTACACTTTGATGACCTATTGGTGATTCACAAAGGCAGAGGAGCTCTAGGAGCAGACCAGGGGAACTCCAGAGCCGGGGCAAGTGGTTGTCTTCTTTAGCCTGCTTCTGCCTGTAACGTGGGTAACCCAGATCTTCCTTGCTGTTGCCAGATGTTCTTCCTGCCCAATATACTGTGTCCCAGCACCTTCTACATGGTAAATATGCAGTGCTTCCTCCAATTCCTCCAGCTTCCATGCAGGCTAGAGCAACATCAACATGTGAAGGGCATGTAACAGCATAACAACCTTTAGTGTACATGGCAATTTATGGCCATTGTAGGGCATGGTGCATCTCACTTTACATGCTGTTCGGGTATTAATCGGTTACACCACACCTTGAATTTACAGCAGTTTCAACACACAAAACTTGCATACATTGCACAATGTGGGCTGCTCAGCATGCATCAACCTGAAAGACCACAGGGGAAAACTCAAGATATAACTCTGTAATACTGTGTGCAAAGGTTCACCAGTGGACTTAGATAAATGGATTTACACGATTGGTGTAATGTTTATATGGAACTTACGGTAAGAATCACATGGACATTTCAACTAGGCAGTAGGAAAATTAAGCTATGGGAGGCAGTCATCTAGCTAATTTTGCTAACTTCTGTTGGGATCTCAGTAAAGCTAAATTAGTCACAAACATGGAAAATAAGGATCCCCCCCCCCCCCCCAAGATTACTAGAAGAAACTGGAGACAGGGGAGGAAGAGTGGGGAGGGATCAACTTTCCAAAAGGAACTGCTTAAGCCCACTGGATGATTTCCAAGGACTCATAACCCTTTTGGACCAAAGTGAAATTTCCCTGTAACACATTGATCAATAGCTGTAATGTGTTGTCTGCTCTCCAATGGCCCTCTCATGAGGGCCATACTTCATCCTAGGCTTCAAAACTGGTCCCTCAGCAACTTTAACAGATGACTTATTAGAAAAAAAATCACACACAAAAAAAATCTGTTTCCTTGGTTCTTGGACTCTTCTCCCACTCAAGAATAACTGAACCACTCTTATCTTAAACTATTAAAAATTTACATTTTGCCAGAGACCAGGCCTGGAACATTTTATCCTGATAAGTAAAGCATTCAGAAAGCTCTGAGCAACTCAAAACAGGGGATTAGAATGGAAATTCTCAAATACACACAGCACACTTTGCTACCACTCTTGCAGTTGCTTCTGTGGCAGACCTGATCATGCAGCCAGTGAACACACTCTGTGTCTTTTCATTGATTTCAGTGAGATTTGGAGGAAAGAAATTCTAGTGGCCCTGGGTTTCTAGTTTTCATGTGTTGTTGTCTTCAGACCCATTAATTACTAACTTCTTACTAAAAATTTAAGCTTAACTTGATCCTTTCCCAGAATGAATCCAGGGGAACTTGGGGCTGTTCTCATATTCTCCACCTCACCAAAGCAAACTGCTGGAAAAAGATTTCTGGTCTTTTTTTTTTTTTTTTTTTAAATAGGATTGCATGGAGGCATAGCTCTTGTTTCTCATACCTCTTCTTGCCTTCTTCCCTGACTCTATGGGTATATGGGACTGGGAAATTTTCATGCCTTCAGCTTTCCTCAGGACACATTGGCATGGAGAATAGTGAGAGAGGAGGCTTCTGTAGAATGGCAGCATTGAGTTAGACCATGTGGTATTTTTCTTGGCAAAAAGCCATTTTGATCAATGAAGAGACGGCTTGTATCCATCCCTGAGATTTTCCCACCTATACATCTCTGTCTTCGCAGACTTCTGTGCCAGGGTAATGTACAGGGAGTTGCTCTGTTTCTTGGAGGAATTGCATGGGGTTCTCCTTGCAGGCAGAGAGCCTTGTTCCCCTGTACAAAATGCAGAGACTCACACATCAAAATGCACACAGGCACTCATGCAAGCAGGGCTGGGAGAACAGCTAAACCATGGCAGGATCACTCACGGCAGTTTTAGCCCCAAGGGACACTTCTGGGCACCTCCACTTTCTCCTGCTTGACACAGCCAGGTCCAAAGTACACAGGTACAAAGTTTGGTAAGTGGGGTACGTGGCTGCAAAGGTGAGATATTTGCAGAACTATGAATTGCCTTTTTTATTTTTTTTTCCTGGGCAAAAATATTGTCACTTTTTTTTTTCTTTTTTTTTTATTTTTTTTTTCTCATCAATTTAATTAGATACAATTTGTCTCTGCTTTTCTCTGCAGCATTTGTTTACTTTCTCATCAGGACCGACACAGGCCAATTAGTGCAGTGTAATTGTTTAACCTAGTCAGTGTGCTGCACTGGGAAGAGGGGTGCGCTGGCTGTGAGGGAGGCAGGGATGAAGGAGCAGTGACGGGCCATGGTGTGGTGCAAGGGCCTTCCAGAAGTGTGCCTGGCTCTGGCAGCCCCAATTCCTCGTTCTCTGTCATCACTATCATGGTACCATCAATTCCCAGAGCTAATTCTTCAACCGCGCTGCACCCAAAGCACTGCGCAGCATTATCTCCTTCCTAGGATGCCCCCTGAAAGCAAAATCTACTGCAACCATAGAAACCAGAGGACTTAAGTGATGTGTCATGTACACGTGCAGCCTCTGTTTGCAGTACCTTTGCCAAGAACACAATGTGAGAGCCTGTAAAGAGGTTTATTTCATTCTTTCATCCCATACCTCTTTAAAGATAGTGGGTATCAGCCACAAAATAAGCGATGAATACTTGCTTCCTTCTCCAACATTTCACGGGGCTTCCAGAGGAATGGTGCTCTTGCTGCGATGGGTGGAGATGCAGGCAGAGCAAGGGTGTCTGGACTGCTTTGGTAGAGAGCCCAGTGCCAAGTGTGGTTTCCTCAGAGAGGATGGTAAGTGGAAGAAAAGGCAGTGGGTAAGATCAGTGCAGTGAAACACCTGAAGTTGCTTCAGCTCTGTTGATCAGCTTGCGTTTCGGTCAAAAGCACGTAGATGTGCCATTCCTTGGAAGGAGCTGTGCATGTGCTTGGATAAACTATTCACTTTTTTTCTTTCCTTCCCTTTACTGTGGAGAGCAGGGGAGGGAAAAAAAGACCACTCAGGTGGTGGTCATCGCAAACGTACACCAGCCTTGCTTGCCAGAACTATCGCAGCTACAAAAGAAAGAGAGGTATTTTAAAATGAAAGAATAATCAAAGAGAGGAAGAAAATACCTTTCCCTTTTTTTTTTTTTTTTTCTTTTCCTTCTCTTTCTTTCATTCTTCTTTTAAATCAGACCGATGTTGTGATTAACTTGCATTCTGCAGCACAGTTGATGTGACAGTCAACCAAATTAATCCCATTATGCAAAACCCAGTTCACAAGTAGTTTTTTCTTTTTTATTTCTTTTTCTTTTTTTTTTTTTTTTTTGCAAAATTATGTCAATTTCCCCATAAATTGGAGAAACCATGTCAGTTTTCTGTATTGCACATAGACACTACACAGTGCTGTATGTCTATATTCCTTTAATGCAGAAAGATACAAATTTTAGCTCAGTGGCGCAAATTAAGATTCATAACTTTAATGCTGATGTTTCTGTTTACATGAGGCTTGTAGGAGAATTTCCATTAGTTTTGGCATTCATTTTCATTCCTGCATTTCATAACTACCAACTATGAAGAAAGCAAGGATAAAGAGCTTTAAAAAATAACCAACCAGCCACTTGAAGTAAAAATACTTAATTACTTTGATAATGGAGGCATGGCTTTCTCTCCCACTTCTTTTTCCCCCCCCTTCTTCCATTTTAAAGGAATTTGCTGCCTGCGGTAAACAAGCCTCCTCTGGGCTCCCCGTCGTGCACGTAGTGTCAGGCGGCTGGAGCAGGAGACGTTTCCACAACTGCTATCCTTTTAGCTGAATGTGGCCATGCAGTAGGTGGCCAAATCTGCTTGGCTTTCACCGTGATCTGTGAATTCCCTGCATCCAACCAACTTGTCAAATTAAAACCTTTCCTGCTCTGCGCTGAAGAACAGACGTGATATGGAAGCTTCTTGCACTCTAGCCCTTTGTCACCGGCACGCTGAGCTCCCAACATCTGCTCGCTGGACTCAGCTTTTGCACCTTGTTCATTTATAATGCAGAAAACCTCGGCTTCCTCTGCCCAGGATCTAATGCATCTCTGATTGAAAAAAAAGAAAACCAGAAAAAGGGATGTCAGATGGGGAGGGGCAGAGAAATCGAGGCTTTAATATCTACGTTAATCCCTGATTTGGGAATAGGTATATTTTTTTAATGGGGGGGTGGGGGATTGTACTTTTTTATCCCAGTAATGCTTTCTTGTACAGTGAACTGTTTACTTTTTTTCCGTGCTTTAGATTTATTAGACATGTGTCAAGTTGTCAGCCTCCTACCGCTTGCATTTGTGTCCACCTTGCAAACAGCAGGGAAAAATATTTTTTCCCTTCTCTCTCTCTCTTTCTCTCTCTCCCATGAATGTTCACTTCTTGGCAGCTCTGAAACAAATTTTGAACAGTTGCTGTTCCTATTGATAGCAGTAGTTTGATGTTAAAAAAAGGGGGTTTTATTTTCCCCCAAGTTTCTGACATATACTGTCATATCATCTCACATCCTACCCTGATGCATCAAAACTAAACCAAACCAAAACAACAACAACAACAACAAAAAAAGACGCAGAAAGAGGGGGAGGGCATAAACCAGCATGTTCACACAGCTCCTGAGCCACCGAAGAACACCCGCCCATCTGTTCACCATTTCAGTCCCTTTGTTCTATCTTTATTATACGTATTCCTCAATAAAATGAATTCCTGCTACTCTGACGACATTTCAGCACATGCCTCTTCGCCGGCGTTTGAAGTGTCTGTGTGGATCCCCGTGCTCCCCTCCCCGCACTTGCCACCGGCACTGAGCCGCGGCTCCGCTCGCCAAAGGAGCTGAGGTACGAAGCCTCCCAGACCAACAAGCAGCTCCTCACAGCTCAAACACCCAGCACAACTGGGGTCTTGGGGAGTACATGCCATGGGGGTCATCCTGCTGGCATGGGCCCATATGCCAGGAATCCCATGTTGTATATTTGCTGGTGGGTTGGTTTCGTCGGTAGCTCGGTGTCTCTCCAAGGGGCAGGGACCTCTGGGCAGGTATTAGCTATTTCTTTCCACCTCAGGGAATGAATACATAGATTTGATATTTTTGCCCGTTTTATAAACTGTCTAAAGATGTCTACCCTCACACTCCAAAATTCACGTATCTGCTTATCTAACCTTCAGGCAGCCAAATTTTAGCCACAGCTATCTCAAGCTGTTAGCACTTCCTTCCCTTTCCTGACTCATATCCTTCCAGTCCAGCCACGCACCTTCACAGACTGGAAAAAGCCCTGTTGTGATCCTAGCTCCGCACCTGGCTATCTGACTGCCTTTGCCTCCTGTCATGGAACAGTATTTCTAGAAACAGATTGTCTCATGACAGAGGATCGGGAATGGCACGGGGATGTCATTTTGCAAGTTAACCTCCTCCCAGGTGCATCCTGGTGTGGAGAAACACGAACTGGGTGAAATGGGGTACCCAAATCCACTTTGCTTTGGTGCATGTAACAGCGGGAAGAGAATTCAAGGCATTAAATGTCAGACAGCACAGGGATGCTTTGCACTGTGCGTGTCCCCAGAGCAGTGCAAACCGCAGGGCAAATGGAAATTACTCTGATCCAAACACTTCCACACCTGGCATTTCATTACAGTGCAGATATGCAGCTCCAGAGGCAAGGGTAGTGCTTCCCTTCCATCCAGAAGCACTTTGCACCCTCTGCATAATGTCTTGCAGCGGTGGCAGCTGTCTGGGGGTAGAGAGGACATGCCCATTTGTTTAGCTACAATTAACATTCATCTGCTGTAATGATTCATCGGGCGATAAAGCAATGATGAAATGTAACTTTCAGGCTCATCAGAATACATCACCTCCTCTGCGGCAAGTCAGAAATTCCTGCCACAGGAGAATCCGCCAGTGGTGGCTTTCTCCATCCCCAGAGGCACATTCCTCCCCTTCCCAAATGCAAAAGCCTGGAAATGCCATTGCTGTGCTGACAGAAGGATTCATGCAGCATCTCTGTTTTCACTGCAGCTGAATTCGCTCCTGCTGTAGGTTCAGCCTGTGTGGAATATTATGAACATCTCCACATGTACATTACACCCCAACTCATTGGCTGCTATTTGCTCTGGAGACTAAACATTCGATCTGCCAGCAATCACATTATCGTGCCAGCCAAAATGCAAACCTGAACCATATGGGCAGAAGAGGGACCCATTGCTTCCACACTGCTGTCTCTATTCTTATCCCTCCAGTTCCCTGATGTTGAAACAGACCATCTATTTCCACACGATATTATGGAGCAGAGTAAGAAAGGAGCTATTTGAGAAAATTACTCTGTTTATTAAAAAATAAAAAGTCTTTATGAAAAATGTTTACCCAGTGTTTACCCATCAAACATAAGGTTTCATGCACAGACACAAAAAAAATGCAATAAAATAAATACAAGACATTTAGAAATCTGTGCTGTAGATTTTGCCAAAAATGGAGCAACAGAAGCTCACCCCGCCTGAGGGAATGACTGACTGGCTGAGGATACATCCCATCAGAGCAAGCTGAGCTTAGGGCAAGCAACAGGGCAGACAAAGGAAAAGGTAAAGTATCCATTAGAGAGGAGAAAATACAGTTTCATTAAACTTGAGCTCATATCACTTAAATTTGCTGTTGGACCTCAAAGGCAGCGGCTGCAGCTCCTGGTGCACTTTTGCACTCACTGCTGGATATTCTGTTGTGCTGAAAGGTGACACGAAGCCAAGTCCATGTTTATGTCATTTGTGTTCATAGGTAGTGTTCATAGTTAGCTGGACAAAGTACTGTGTCGTAGCATGCCATGCTGGGCGGTAGCATGGCACAGCCCTCCCTAACTGCTAGGAAGCTGCTGGGGGAAATGTGAGCTCGCTGATGAATGGGACAGGGCCCGGCTAACAAAGGACATGCAAAATGCCAAGGTGCTCAATGCCTTCTTCATCTCAGTCTTTGCCAGAAAGGTCAGGAGCAAGGAAGACTTACCCTCAGTGGAGGATAGGGGACATTTAAAGAGCCTGGACAGACACAAGTCCATGGGCCCTGATGGGATGCACCCAAAACCTGGCTGATATCATTGAGAGGCCACTCTTTATTATTTTGGAAATGTCATGGCAATTGGAGGTGGTACCTGGCCACTGGAAGAAAGCACATGGCACTCCTATCTTCAAGGAGGAAGATCCAAGCAACTACAGACAAGCCAACCTCCTCTCAGTCTCTGGGAAGCTGATAGAGCAAATAATTCTAAGAACCTTTTCCAGACACCTGAAAGATAGAAGGGTGATCAGGAGAAGTCAGCAGCTTTATCAAAGGTTGGTCTCACCAACAATGAGATGACTGGCTTGGTGGATGAGGGAAGAGCAGTGGAGCCCCATGGAAGTATGAGCTAGATAAATGGGACAGTGAGGTGGACTGAAAACTGCCTGAACTGCCAGGCTTGAGGAGGATGTGATTAACAGCATTAAGTTCATCTCAAGGGATGTCACTAGTAGCGAATCCCAAAGGCCAATACTGGGGCCAACAGTGTTTTTTTCTCTTATCTACCTGGGTAATGGGACAGAGTGCACCCTTAGCAAATTCACAGATGATATGTAACTGGTAGGAATGTCTGATACCCCAGAAGGTCACCCTGCCATTCAGAGGGACATTGACAGGCTGGAGAAATGGGCTGACAGGACCCTTATGAAGTTCAACAAACTCCTTCACTAGGGAGGAACAACCCCATGCAAAAACACGCAGTGGGGTTTGACCTTCTTGAAAGCAGCCTTGCAGAAAAAGGCCAAGGGGTCCAGGTGATCAACTAGACCACACCTAGGTCTAGGATGTGAGGAGAATCTAATCTAGGAGACTCTAATCTAGGGTGTGAGGAGAAGATGAGAACTAGGACTGTGCAGGCCCGAAAGAACAGGAGGCTCAGGGGTCTTAATCAATTCGTCTAAATACCAGATGTGGGGATTAAAGAGGACAGAGCCAGGCTCGTCTCAGTGGCACCAAGCAATGGGGCAACAGGCAATGGGACAAAAAGAAATACAGAAAACTCAACTTAAACATGAGAAAATCCTTTTTTTTACTATGAGGGTGACTGAGTGCTAGCACAGGTTACCCAGCTTATTGTGGAGTCTCACTTCCTGGAGTTATTCAAAACTTGTCTGTTCGCCACCTGCTGCAGCTGACTGTGCTTGAACAGTCTAGATGCCCTCCAGAGGTGTCCTCCAGCCTGAGCTGTTCTGGGGTTCCGTAATCTGCAAATCACTCCAACTTTTCATGAACACAGAAAACATAAATCTCTATCACATATGAGATTGATCTAGGTCAGCACCTGGTAGAAGCTTTTAGCACATTGTCTGAAAACTAAGTATTTATTGTGCATACAGAGTAGAGGACTTCAGTGTTGCCATCCAGACTTTCTGGTCTTCTTAAATCTTCAGGGGAAGCTGAACCTTAAAACCCTCCATGAATCGAGGCCTTGGACTGTGATGAATATTTCACCAAAGCTTCAGACTGTGCATTGACTTCTTTTGGCTTTGGATCCAGCAGTCTTTTAATTATGATTTCCTGTGGAAAAGAAAAAAAAAAAATGCTGGAGGAGAGTCGTAATCTTTCTGTTTAAAATAGGTAAAAATTAATGCCAATCAGGAAATACAGATGTGTGCACCCACACAGAGACAAGCTCTTTCTCTGAACACAGCGCTTAAATTACTTGTAGCGGTATTTGAAAAACAAGTGAGACATATCTCAGACTCAGGAGATATGCTTGAAACCAGGAAAAATTGATTTTTTTTTTTCATATTCACTGCCAGATATTGCACAGTTACATGGCTATATGCAGATAGAAGACAATGTGCATCTTATCATGCCAGTGATAGATTCCACACTGGCTTTAAAGGAATAAATCATTAATTTAAATCATAGATTTTCTGTTTACAACATAAGACTTAAAAAATACTTGACTACCAGCTCAGCAGAAAGCAAAATAAAAGGCCTTTTAATGCATAGGCCAATCTGATAAATGTTTCTATGCATGTATAGGCATGATTTTAGTCTGTTTAATATTGTTTGCTTGCTTTATTTATTATTATTATTTAAATAAGTAGTATTGTCAGTGGCACATTGTAGACAAATGCAGAAGATTTTAAGAGAAACTGAAAGACAAACAACATTTCTCCCTCTTTTATCTACATGTAATGACATATTTTGAAGCTCTGGTGAGCAGGAAATGGGATTCCAGCTGGTGCCAGCTGCCACTGAGGTTCTGTACAGTAATGCTGTTCAGCACCTGCAGAGCCTTAATCCTGATACAGGAGACCCCAAAATGATAATTATTATAATAACAATAATTAATCGTCTCCTTATTGTGGACCCCAAATTCTGCCAACATTGTTTACAGAGTCTGTCACTCCTTGACAGGAAAAAAAGAACTTTCTGAGATTGAGCTGTCCCAAAATGTCCACATCCTAACACAGTGGAAGCTTGGTCAGATACTCATCCCAGAGTATCACATTATTACTGTGGAAGTAATAATGAAAATATGTAGCAATAAAGACTAGCGTGGATGCTTTCTCAGAAGCAGGCAGGGACAACATTACTAAGCCCTAGAACAAATCCTGTGGTGAGGAGTTTCAAAGCTGAACTGTGGGTCTGGATTGAAAACTGGGGAGTATTTGTAGAGCAGTATTTTAAAAGCAAACAAGTCTATGTGTCTTTGCATTCAGATCAGACCAAAAACCCGAGGAACGGGTTCAGAGTAAAATTTGATCAGATGTTTTTTCTCATGAAAACACAAAACAAAAACAAAACAAAAACTGGAGTTTAATCTGAGGTCCAAGGCTTGGACCTTCTTTATAATTTTAATTAAAACTAATCTGTTTGCATCCTCCTACATGTTTATTTCATTGCCAGGATCTGACTGGGAACATTAGACTAAGTGAATCAGACTGCTTGGTGATTATCCAGCTGGAATATTGTATTTCTCTCTTGCTGCCATCTCTGTAGTTTAGTGGTCTTAAGATGAGGCATGTGGTCTCTCACAGGGTCCACAGAAAGGACATTTTGAGAATGAGGCAGGGGCAAGGTAATAGAAGATGATACTCCTGAAATATTCTTCCTCTTCAGAAGCAGTCCAAAAGAGTGAATAAAATGAGTAATCACTGTTCTGGCTAAACAATTTTCTAGCATTTGATTGATGTTTAGATTCACAGAGCTGGGAAAGACGGGTAAACAAGTCAGTTCCCTGACTCATGATATGATGCCTCAGAGACATCATATCAAGTACTAATGATTAAGTTAATTTAGTAAATATAATCAAAAAGTCCACCTTTGTCTATTACTAGCAATTCTATTATTCATTAGCTCTTTACCTCTCACAGTTATGAAACACTGCTTTTTTTTTTTTTTTTTTTTTTAATATTAACTAAAACAAGGGTTAGGAAAAACCAAAGCACAGGACCACCCATGATGAAATGCCTTGAAGACTTCCTCCAGATGAATTCTAGCAACTAAGCAAACTTCTGATAGCTTCCGTTTCAGAGTCATTTGTGAGAAATGAGAAAACACCTGGTGATCAAAGTTAACTGGCTGAACAACTGTTCAGAAGAACAAAAGAACACAAAAATTTTCCCTACCCCAGATTTTGCCTCTGTTTCAATTCAGTTGTTGAAAGGAAAGGAGAGCAGCATTTATTTCCAGGTCAGCTAAAGAGAACTCTGGGACTCTCTGCTGTGACTGGGCTGTTCCCACATCACTTTCCACTTAATTTTTCCATCGTTTAAATACCACTTAAGCAAATATTCTGGACAATTGCTTCATACCCTAGACCATTCCAAAATAAACAAATAAATAATGAAAAGCAAGAACAAAAGGTGTATGAACACAGTCAAAATAAATTAGCTAACTATTTTATTATTTGACTAATATTCTACGACTTTAATTAATTATCATTATTTTGGGAGGAAGGAAGGAGTATTTTCTTAGCCCTTCTGATTAAAAGCCTTTGCAGAGAACACAAAGATATGCTGCTGCTCAGAATCTTTCTGATGTCAGAACCTAAGAAAAATCCTCCATTGCCTTGAAGCTGTCTGAATCTGGTCAGAAATACCCACGCATGGGCATTTGTGGCAACTGAGAGATGTTCGCACAGGGTCTCAAACTGCTGAAGAAGGCAGACCAGATCTGTCTGAGGGATCATTTAGGTGAACATAGCTAGATAAAAAGAATATTAATATATACAGGAGATGATTTTATACAGAGTTTGCATCAACTTTATTGTTTGGATTCTTCTTTTATCTATAGGCAGATTCAAATGGAAGTATTGCCTAGCTTGAAACAGGAGACTTAGTAAATACATCCCTCAACATTTTCATTCTTAATGTATCAGTAGCTTTTCAGTTCATTACCGTGTTATTAGTCAGTCTTCATAAAAGAGCTATGCATCTTTATTAAAAATGGAAGTTCACATCATTTTATGTTCCCATAAAAATGGGTGGTGGTAGCTTTGATTAATTTCTTCACGTACAGTGAACTTTACAGCAAATTGGACAGTGTAATTCAATTCCTATTTCTCTGGATTTTTTTTTTGTTGGTAGAAAATTGATATAATTCATATGTAATCGTATTGCCTTTGCAAGAGATATTTAAGAAATAATATCCTGAGGTAATGATTGCATGGCTTAATTATTAATACCATACTTTCAGGCACGACATTGTGCACTCCTTTTATCAAGCTTGGCTTCTATCAAAAAATATTTCCTCTATCCATGGCTTGTTACATGCGGGAAAGTGTATCCGAATTTTACACATGGGTGTAAGTGTGCATGGAGACAGAATGTCTGATATTAGCCCATTTTTTCTTCAGGGTAAGTTCTAATTTTGAAAAAGGTTGGTGGCTAAAACATAAAAAGAAAGCCAGTTCAGTAACAGAGCAGAAATTTATGCACGGATTTCAAGCAAGTTAGGAGGGCAATTTTGAAACTCTTTTAGTTGGAAATAGGGATTTGCTGGGTTAGTTTAATTTCTGAATCCCTAAGGAAGCTTAGCTAACCTCAAATGGACCACAGTAGGAAATCCAAGAGGACAGCCCAGCATCATTGGGAGATCTAGAAGCTCCAGTGCTCCCTTAGGCTATGAGAGGTCTGCTTAGGACTTTTTATAATCAGATTATCCCAGTCTGCTGGGTAATCTTTAGAGATGTTGGGAACTGACTGTTCCTGTATTTACAGTCCTGCCTTGAGGGATGGAAGAAAACTCTCGGTCTAATCAAAGACAATGCAATATATCATTATTTCTCTGTTGTTTTATGTTTAAGTCTCTTGGTATTGAAAATTGCTTTCCTCTACTTCCTCTCTTATTTTACCTTTCTGTGATTGCTTCTTAAGGCCTTCCCACTGAAATGAGAGAAATTTTAAACAGTAGCAGCCACACACAGAGTGTGTGTTTGAAGATGATGTTCATAAGCGATATTTTGCCATCATCACTTTTTGTCTGATTGTTGAGGCAAATTCCTCCAACCAAGTATCCTTTGAAAAAATGTGGACTATATTTACAATTGTTTTTGAAGATGAAGGCTTTCCCAGCATAATTTGACAATTTTCTGATCATATTAACCACCACAATGAGACCCTTTCCACATACAGACTACAGAAAATCCGTTAAACATATTTACCAAAGTTCAAGTTATAGAAAGAAGTAACTCTGCAGAGTACTAACAGACATACTTCATAAAATGAGTTGACGTAACAAAATCTGAGTACCTGGGCTATTTTTTAGTAGATATCATCTGTATGTAGAAGTCAATTCCAGGAGATCTTCTCGGGACATTTCCATTACTTATATTTCCATCAACTGATAAACGCATTTGAGAGAAGACATAATTTTGCAATGTTCTAAGTCTTGCCAGTGAACCAATGGGAGGAAAAAAAAAAAAACACAAGAGAGAGAGAGAGAGAAAGAAAACACAGAAGAAACACTCTTAACCAGACCCAAAATGCTGTGTTAGAGGGCCAGTCTTAACACAGCACCGATCAAGCTCTGAGACCAAAACTAAATTAAGTAAATTAAAAAAAAAAAAAAAAAAAAAAAAAGTGGGGGAGATAATTGCAAGCAGATAAAAGCTATTAGTATTACAGATCAGTATTGACAACTTTAAATGAACCTGGAAATCAATCAGGAAGTGGGGCATTCCTGGGAGGACAAATGTCATAGGTTTTGGGTGTGATCTAGTCCAGATGAGTCCATGGGATTTCTAATTTCTAAGCAAACTTTGGGGTAGGATCTGGCAGAACGTGTCACAGCAGTACTCGGTGGAAGGCTTACGTCCAGCCTTACAACCCTCTAGGGATGGGACACTTTCAATCCATACCCAGATAACCAAGGTAGAAGAAAACAAGAATTTTAATGCCTTGGAGTTCCCAGCAGGCCAGTCCCATATGAGTATTTTTAATTTCAGCTGGACATTTGTGGAGCCTCTTCTCAGCAGCAATGCTCTGCATGTCTGAATAGCACAGAGCTGAATGCAGATGCAAAGAGATCTTCCATTAGTACCTCTGATTCACCTGGGCTTCAGATCACAGTAATTAAGGAGCTTATTGAGCTAACTAGAGAAAGTCATGAATAAATGATATGATTCAAAGAGATGCATTTATCATATTCATAGTAGCTTATCTTATTTACTTATTTCATATTCCACTTGAAAGTATTTTGATTTCAGATACATTTCTGTGTTCAGATATTAACTACTAACTGTAAAACTGAAACATGTTAGACCTAAGAAATAAAGAAATCTGTGCTCACCTTCAAAGTATTACTCTAGTACATTTTGCTGTTACATTCTGTTCTTCTGAGAAAGATCTCTATAAGGAGGAAAATGCCAGGCAATGTCCAGCGTATTGTATTTAAAGAAAGCACAACCATTTCTCCTGTGCATATTGGAACTTTACAGTTTGTGGTAATCTTTTATTATTTCAAGAGAGTAACTCCTGTTTTTTGCTCAAAAAGATTTTTCATTTGCCAGCATGTTATTCAAAATATTTGTAACAAGTATTTGTAACAAGGACAATCAAAGTCTTTATTGTCCATACACACCCTCCTGACAGCCCGCTTGCTCTTTCTAAAGACTTACTGATCTCTTAAAAGCAAAAATCATTCAGCTCAGCCCACGGACATCTGAGCTTTGCGAACTATTTACAAAGAATCTTTAAAAGGTATAGGAGAAAAGCTAACTAATTGTCAGACTTAAATTCACTGTGTAGGTCCCAAACCTCTACTGGAAAACATGAAGGAGGTTGGAAACCACAATGAGTTCAGATGTTTAAGTATAATTAAGGCCTTATTGCTTTCTTGCTTGTATCAGTGCAAGTTAAAAATAGCTCTCTTTAAGCCAGTCAGTGCTGTCACTCTGAGACAGATCAGCTTAGTTGTACCATCACAGCCCTACTCATAAGTCACAGGTAAGTCTTTCCATGCCAGATGAGACAATGAGTTTGCCACATCCTGTATCTGGTGCCTAATACTAACCGATGGTCACTGCACTAGAAGAAAACCACTGTTAGTGCAACACTGCACAGAGAAAGACAAATTTCTTCCAGTTTCCTGTGGTAATCCTCTTATGCCAGAAGCAGAATATATGATTAACCTTTGATAAATATTTTTTCCTCACATATTTCCTAACTCTTCCACTCGCTGTGGCCCTGAATCAGCATGATACTTGAGCACATGAGCAGCCCACTTTAAATCAGCGGTGCTGCTCAGCTTCCTAATATTATGCATATGTAAGGTCTTTGCTGAATCAGTTTCTGAGTTGCTTTTAAATCCTGGTATAAAGCTGTTAGTAGAAACTCTCCATACTTTGGCTCAGTATCATGTACGCACCATACAAGTACATTATAACAGAAGGATATGGGAACTTTCTTCTTGGCATGCCTTATTTTGCAATGAACCAAGATCACACAAAGCATAAGTTGTACTGACCATTTTACATGGGATGATGCATGTCAGCAAATTAATTGGGTGTTTCCACTTGAAAATCTACTTACATAGATTATACGTTCAGTTCTTGAGATCATTGTACTGATGTCGGTGCTGGTAAAAGCCTGCATACTTAGAAAAACACAAAATTACTGTAACAGGGCAGAGCACTGATCCTGAATTTTGCTGAGTAACAGTAATGAAATAAACATGTAAAAGCGTATGATATGATATATTTATATCATCTATATGATATAATGGGCATTATATGCCCAGTTACATCAGATCAGGAGGAATTAAGTTCAGAGGGCTGTTTAGGCAGCACAGTATCTCCCTTGTGAGACCTATATAGGGAGAGCTCTTTAAAGTGCAATGCACTGAGCGACTTGCCTAATATGACAAAAGGCAAATAAATATGATTCATGTCAAGAGAGGTACAGCGCAGAGACAGATGAACTGGGAAAACAAGGTAGGACACGAAAAGACATCTTCAACTTGTACGTAGTGGACTGCTACAGTAATCTAGGAGGAAGAAAAAAAAAAAAGAGCATCTGTGAGAACTTCTTTGTTATTAACACTGTTTCAGAAACCGTTTTGAGAGTCCAGCTGTAAATTGGCTATAAGCACTTGCCAAATGCAAGGGGAGTGGTTTCCACTTTGGTCTTTGTGTTATTGTTTCTGCACTGGCAACAGAATTGAATTCACAGCAGCAGGAAAACAAAGACAGCTCTGAGTTATACTGTAATTCACTGCTGGAGATTTATGAATATTATTTTCCTGTAAAATCCAGCATTTTTCGCTTTACTACTTGTAACCTGTAAGTGGCATAAAACTGTGTACCTAGCAGGATTTCCTATTGCAGTGATTGCCAAACACCAGTGTAAGAACTGCACTACATGCACATGTGGTTATACAGTATGCATAAATTGTGCCTTTATGTTTAACTTGTCTAATCAGCTCACCATATCAAAACTTAATAAGTAGCTGCTTCTCATTTAAAGGTCTAGTAAAACTGCAATTACTATGGCTGTAAGATGCCTTGTTTCAAAAAGAGCATTAAATAGTTTTATAGATATGGTTAGAAGCACTTGTGTAGTTGTTTTTATGAAAGTGAATGAGTTCATTAATAACAGGAGTCAGAGACAGAAATCTAAGTTGGGAGCTGGGAGAAGCATTGTGCCTTTGAATCCCTTCCTTATAGATTATCCTTATAGATTATCCTTAAAGTGTAAGCCATTTCTGCCCCCACTCAGAAAACCAGGCATGGGTAGACCGAGGTAACACACCTGCAGGGGATGTTGTGCCAGCCACCCCTCCTCTGGGGGGGACTGAAGGTCTGATTATAATTTCTACCTGGTTTCCCACCAGAAAAAAATAAAAAAATAAAAAAATTAATTGTCTTCAGTGAAGTTACTCTGAATGTAATTCTGTGAATCTGTAACTTCTTTACCAAAAAGGGTTGTGAGGCATTGGAACAGACTGCCCAGGGAAGTGGTTGAGTCACCATCCCTGGAGGCCTTTAGACATCTAAGTTTAGATATAGAGCTTAGTGATATGGTTTAGTGGAGGACTTGTTAGTGTTAGGTCAGAGGTTGGACTTGATGATCTTGAGGTCTCTTCCAACCTAGAAATTCTGTGATTCTTTGATTCTGTAATTCAAAACCACAACCTGAAGCCTCTTTCATTCAGTGAGTCTGTATAAAGAAAAGAAGTCTTACAATACTCATGAACTAATGAGCTCTGCATCACACCTTGTGTGCTGAGGGACTGGCACTGCTCTTCAGCTGTGGTGACTGTGAACAATACACTCTGGCTCCATAGGCATTGGAGCATCTTTCCATTTGCTTCAGTGGGTTCTGGGTCCTGATCTCACAGAGACTAATCTTTCTTTTCCCTCCACAGCATTTGGAAAACAGGTACCCTGCCCAGCTGGGTTCCAGTCCCCGCGTTGCCTCCTCTTCTACAAACTCCTGAGGACAACCCAAAGCCAACAGTGAGACCAGAGCAGAGAACTTCCCGTCTCCAATGTGGGCCAAAGGGAAGCGACCATTTTAGATATTGGTATCCTAAATTAGACTTCTCTATCTCTACAGACACTGTTGGCCAAATCTGTACATTTTTTAAGATGTATTTTTTGAAAAAGGAAATCTCAGATTTACTGTAAATGCAGACAAGAGAGGAAAGAGCAGATGGGCAATGTTTAAGTTACAAACCTAAGGGAAGCTTTTTCATACAAAACTCTTAAACTGCAGCTCTTAAAATAAAGAAAGATTTTCTGTTTTCCACAGTGACTCACTAAACCTTTATTTAGACAGTTGGTAAAAACACCACATCACATAATTCACTGTTTCTTTTTTTTTTCCTTCCTTCTCCCCCTCCCCCCTTTTGCTCAGCTGCAGTTTAGAACTATGATGTTTTTCCTTCTAAAGGAAGGCAGAAATCTACATTAATGCATTTTGCCTTTTTTTTTTTTTTTTTTTTTTTTTATTGGCAATCTAAATGTAGTTTGGAGTGGCTAATATTCCTATTCAGACCCACAGCACAGCACCCTCTGGTGCACATATTAAACAGGAGGATTGTTATGGGGATTTTGTTCAGTTTGTGGTAGACATTTTTCAGAGATGAGTTTTCATACTCGTTCAGAAATGTAAAACCCAAAAGCAGGACCCAAAACATAATGATTTGGAATAAATAGATCATCTTACCCTTCCAGCAATTCTTTCACCATGCTTCTTGCAGGAGCTCTAGCTATTTGCAGAGCTGGACAACTTCCTTTCCACATAACTGGTTCATGATGATTATTTGTCCCCAGAAAGGCTGCTAGTTGCACAGTAGCTGCCTTTCGCTCTCAGGCAACCTGCTGCTGGGTGATAATGAACAGCCTTGTTTCCCACCAAAGCCAGTGGCAACTGAGTGGCAACTGAAAACACTCAGATTTGGGGAGCAATGCTTAAAACCAGCGATGGATTTTCATGCAGTGGTGTAGAGTTTTCTCTGTGCCAATAGTTATAGACTCCATGGGATTTTGCTGGCTGATTGCTGCTAGTGTGATCCCAGGAGGTTTAAGCATCCCAGGTTTATTGGGAAACAAGTCAAGGGTATAAGTACTTCACCACATACAGCATGTATATTACGCCTTTTCCCCTGTAGTAGAGGCAGCACTGCTACAGTGCGTAGCTTCGAGGTCTCAACTAATGGTCTCTGGGCCTCTTTCCCACACAGCTGTGTGTTTTCTGCTGCTCCACATTTAGACCCAAATACTGCCACAGATGGTGGAGTCCAACAGCTGAAGACAAGAGGTGCACGTGAATGTCTAAGGAGATTGTGTGGCCTGTGGTCATCTGACAGTTTTGTACACTGCCTGTTAAGCAATTGGATGAAGACTTCCAACAGCTCTGACAGGAGCCACATGGGCCTGATGGCATTTAGAAAATATAGGAAATACAGAAAAAAAGGAACTTAAAGGAATAGTTTAAGCAAGAGACAGTCTTACCTGAAGGAATACCAGCCTGATGGAGTGATTTATTAAAACTTGAAATCTTTTTTAAACTAAATTTCACTAGGAAAATAGCAAATTTTCACTGGGTCCCATTTGGAAAAGCTGATAAGATTTCCCTGAAGCTTGATGTACCCTCTCTTCCTTGTGAAATGCCATGCTCATTTGCAGAAATCATCAAATAAAAAAGGTTCCATTTCTGGGTAGAACATGAATATTTGTGGTACTAACATCTGAGGTGGCCTTTCATTTTACTAGACCAAAAGCAAAGAACAGGAGGAATTGTGCCAGTCTAGTGGTTAAGAATCCTTACAGCTTCCAAACCACACAAGGCCTCATTTGTGTTGTTTGCATCTATTTTTTTGTTAGGGTTGCTCCAAAATAAATAAATAACTCTCTCCTGCAACAAAATAAATGAATAAATAAATAAATATCTCTGTCTCTTTCTTAAAAGTAGCATATCCAAGAGATGAGGCTTTTATGAACTACTGCATGTCACATCTCCCATTGGTTTATATTTCCCAAGATGCTTTGATATCATTCTCAGCATTTCGGAGAAGTTGCATGTAAAGACTACAGATAAGAAAAAGTGACATAAAGTCATATTGACCTGAATTGCTGACAAGCAGCAGGATAAGAAATCAGAATCCATTCAGTCTGTAGGTAACAAAATTCTCTCACATATGGATACCTCTTCTGTTTCTCTCTTTGATTACGTAAATTATCATTCATTTTACTTTTCAGTAGTTATTATTTTTGAAGATGACCTGCTCAGAATTGATGAAAGATCATGTTTTTGTTTTCTTTGACATACAGCCAATTTCTCCTAAAACTTCATCTCTCTTCCGAATGGCTCAGTCTTCTTCATCTGGTCCTGTGCAGCCAGGCCCTCCTGCCCACTCTCACACTTTTCCCCTGGCCTCGGTGGGTAGCCTCACAGAGTGAGTTTGAAGAAGGACGGCTGAGACTGATGGGGAGTTAGGAAACATTTAATCTTTATGTAGCTGAAAAATAAATGAGCAGCAGTTTCTCATAGTTAATTAATAGCATATGCTTCGCAAAGTGAAGTGTGTCTTATAGTCGAGTCTCTGCTCATACTGGCTTTGCAGTGGTGTGACTCCAAATGACTTCTGTGGAGGCACTCCAGATTTTTCACAGGGAAAATAGACTCAGATCCAGTGAATGGAAATTAATGTTCATGTAAGGTGGTCCAGCTGACCATGCTGTTTTCATTCAAAGTACCTAAATGCTGAGTTCCCAGAACCAGTGCCCGAAAATGTGGAAGTGGGTTTGTTAAGTGTTTCTGGAGAAATTGGAATAAACCCAATATTTCCCTAAGAATATTTAGTCTTCTTTTCAGCACTGTGGGAGGTTTAGGCTGCTGCTTTGCACATTTTTTAAGTGCCTTTCCCTTTGAGACACCTAGGGCAAAGGCCTCAGGCACTGATATTATCTGTTTTCCTAAGAAAAGTTTTTTTCCATACCACATTAAAAAAAAAAAAAAAAAGGAAAAAAAAAAAAGTGCTTCTGTGGATTGCTAGTGAATGCCATGGCCTGTGTTTGTGTGCCAAACTCCCACTGTCATCACCAGAGAGCTGCATATAGAGTAAGCCTAGCACATAAAATACAGATTCAGGAAAAGAATAAGTCATACAGGGCCTGTAACCATTCAGAAGATACCCAGCTACTCCAGTTGTGGTGGGCAAAACAGGAACTGGAATAAAGCAGATGGTGCAGACAAAGAGTCTACAAAACTGAAGGCTAAGAGAAGACATACATCTGCCTTCTCTGAGTTAATTTTCGTATATGCATACTTAATTATATAATTTATTTGTTTATTTATTTACTCCCATAGTGCTTCAGAAGTAGTGTGCAGGATCATTTTGCCAGTCACTGAAAAAAGTGACTAGAAAGGGCAAAACAGTGAAAAATGTGCTTAACACTGCATGGTAAAAGTCATACAGTAGTTGAAGCTGCTTAGTGCAAAGTACATTTCCCAGGTATGACAGGCAGGTGTCAGGTTAAAAAATGAGAACTGTTTCTTGCACCACCCCAAGGGCTCTGATCTACCCTTACAAACAGTGAGTGCCTGTCCCTATGCTCACAACCTGACACACAAGTCCATAGTTGGGGTTGCTGTGCTGAACAATGAAGACGCATGGGAACATCTTGGTCCTTGTTGACTGCAGGTTTCATATTCACCACCTTCTACAAAGAAATGGGCTGGAAGGGCCCACAGGCTGACATGCCCATCATGCTGACATGCCTCCTTCCCTGTGCACAGTGCCACCTCTTCCTTTCTGAGTGGAGATTTCCAGGTTAGTGAAAGAGATGGTGCCTATATTTACTCATGTTCATCCCACTAATGCTGTACGGAATATATTGATTTGTCTAGGGATCCTACCAGCTGTCTGAGGTTGCTATTGCCCCCATCTCCTAACCCACACATGCAGATTTCATGCCTTAGTGGTTTAGTGCCTTTCTGTATGACATACCACCTAAGAAACTTGTGGGTCTTCAGAGCAGACATCTGAGCTCCCAGAACTTGGATGGAGATCAGCTGTGGTTCAACTGAAATCTGGAAATCTTTGAGGGTTAGAGGGTCTTGGTTCCAAAGCTTTTTTTTTTTTTTTTTTTAAGAAAAAAGTGACTTTTCAAGATGTGCTTAGCAAACAAAAGCAGTTTGTCCATGGGATATTTTTTTTCCTCTAAGATCTGTTCACCTCTGAGCAGGTGTTATGAGCTGAGGCAAAAAAAAAAGGGAGTCACAGCATCTGAAGAAAAGGACAAGAAAATGCTGCAGACTTTTCTGTTGGCTGGAGAGGTAGAGGTAGGAATATTGAGCAACGCCACATCAAAAACAAAGCAAATTAAAACAAAAATGATGGGAAAAAAAAAAAGGCACTTCAAGTATAATATTGTCTATTTTACAATTGACCCTCTTTACTAACTGATTTCATGTTTCTTATTCCTTTCTTTGGACATTTATTAAGTTTCTCTCAGTGTTTATCTGTGTGACGACTTGCACCGGTTTTATCTGAGCATGAACTGATTTTGCTAAATCACTGCAAGCTGGATACTTTTACTGCAGTTTGTACCATTTTTATTTCTGTTTGCTCTAAATTAATTAGCACCAGTGTCAGGCTAGAGCAAAGCACATCATTCTTAAAGCACAGTAAGTGTCTGCTGGTTTAACTCAATCAGTACAAATCTGTATGCACCTGATATAACTGCAGCCACAGTGGGCTAGACCAAAATCCCAAATCAGGCACCTGGAGAAGGAGTATTGCTCACCCTGCCCGAGAGTATGTTTTTTTGAAGGAAGCAACCCCCTTTTATCCCACATCTCAAATATGCTGGATGTCTCAAAGTCCAGGCGGAGACCAATGACAAGTGGTGTCCTTCAGGGTTCTGTACTGGGACTGATGTTATTTAACATCTTTGTTGATTACGTGGACCGTGGAATTAAGGGCACCTTCAGCAAGTTTGCAGATGACACCAAGCCTGGTGGTATGGTCAACACACCGGAGAGAGGGGATGCCATACAGAAGCACCTGGGCAGTCTTGAGAGATTGGTCTGTGCAAACCTCATGAAGTTCAATGAGGCCAAGTGCAAGGTCCTGCATCTGGACTGGGGCAATCTCAAACATGAATACAGGCTGGGTGACAAGTAGATACAAAGTAGCCCTGAGGAGAAGGACCGGGGGATACTGGTGGATGAAAAATTGGACATGAGTTGGCAATGTGCGCTTGCAGCCCAGAAAGCCAATAATATCCTGGGCTGCGACAAAAGGAGGTCAAAGAAGTGATTCTTCCCATCTATTCTGCTCCCATGAGACCCTACCTGGAGTACTGCATTCAGCTCTGGGGCCCCCACCATAAGAAAGACATGGACCTCCTGGGGTGAGTCCAGAGGAGGGCCACAAAAATGATCAGGGGTCTGCAGCACCTATTCTACAAAGACAGAGTGAGAAAGTTGGTGCTGTTCAGCCTAAAGAGAAAAAAGCTCTGGGGAGACCTTATAGTGGCCTTCCAATACTTAAAGTGGGCCTACAAGAAAGATGGGAAACACTATCAGGGAGTGCAGTGGTAGGACAAGAGTTAACGGTTAAAAGAGGGTAGTTTTAGACTAGATATGAGGAAGAGACTTTCAAGATGAGGGTGGTGAGGCACTGAAAGAGGTTGCCCAGAGCAGCTGTCAGCGCTCCATTCCTGGAAGTGCTCAAGGCAAGGCTGGATGGGGCTTTGATCAACCTGGTCTTGTGGGAGGTGTCCTGCCCATGGCAGAGTGGTTGGAACTGGATGTTTTTTGTTGTCCCTTCCAACCTAAACCATTCTGTGATTCTGTTGAGGGAGCTGTGTCATGCCTGTGGGCCTGCCACCACGTCATGCATGCCCCAACCTCCCAGGACCTGCAGCTGTGGGGGGCTGAGGAGTGCCAAGGTCACTGTTGGCCACTGAGGAACTTGGAACAACTGGGGGCAGCTATGCTGCTGAAATGGTGTTTCGAGATATTGGTTGACTGTCAGACAGCCACAGCATACTGCACAAACCCTTTCTCACTCCCTGGGCCTCTGAGCACAAGTCTTTGTGCTGCCAGGGCACACAGTGGGAGCCGGGAGGAAGAGGCTTGGTTGCAGTCAGCTGTTGGGTCACCATCATGCAAGGAGATAGATGGAGTGCATGAGAGTTTCCCTTCCTTTCAGCAAACAGGCAGCGCTGCCTCTGCTGTGCCAAGAGATATTCGTTTTACATTGCTGTGGCATAAACCTTCAAGATCCTCATGTGTTATGTCAGAAAAATGAACTTTATTCCATACTTCCAGCATCTAGCGACAGTATGAAGAGGGAGCGAGAGCAGAGTAGGAAGCTGCTATGATCTGATGAAAGAAAGCTGTCCTTTCCCAACCCTGCAGAGCCTTTGTGAGCTACCGGGGACTGCCACCTTCCTGCTGCAGTGACCAGCAAGACAGGCTGTGCCTAGCCCAGGGGATGGTGGTACTGGGAAGTGGATGCCGTTTCCTTCAGGGAAACCTGTCCCATGGTCAGGCTTCCTGCACCTCCACCATGGGACTGTCATGACACCTGGGTGTCAGCATCACCCTACGCTACAGCCTACACACCACCATCACCCCAGTTTTGGGAAGAGTGGCCCTGCCACCTTGCTGTTGTCTCTACCCCAGTGTTCATGCACCTGTACCTCCAGTTTGCCCAGGTACTGTGCTGGTGCTGCCTCGTGCCTTGTTTCTTTTTTATTATGATTTTTTTTTTTTTTTCCTCAGATAACGCACTCACAACTCACAGGAAGAAAAGTAGAAGCTTTCCACAAAAATCTCAATAGCTCCAGCTGTTTATCCAACAACAGGATATGGATTTTAAACCTGCAATATATATATATATTGTAGTGACATAACTGTGAAGGGAAAAGCAGTTTACTCTCTCTGTTTTTTATTATATGTAATCTCAGCAGGCAATCAAAAGGTATTCACCCACCACGGGGACTAGAAAACAATATATCTGTGTTCTTATCAGACACAGGCATTAGCTCATGGGAGCCCAGGGGTTACCCCTCCCATAGCAGCACTCAGATTTGGCACAGATACTGCCTGTACAAACATGGACTTTGGGGCAGATTACCCTTCCTACTCCTTAAAAAAAATGTTTTGCCTGGTCTCAGGGTCTTGGACAAAAGACTTTGCTCTGGGGCTTGATAATAGCCCATACACAGTCCCGTATTACAGCCCGTATTACTCTCTGCTCTCATGCAATGCAGCTTTGCTGGCCTTGCAACAACATGCTTGAAGGGGGCTTTTGCACAACATGCTTTGGTGTTTATTCTATTTTCCTTTTGAACCAAACACCTGCATTTTGGCCTTTTTATGTTTTAAAGGTATGCCTTCCCCTTTGAAATGGCTTGGTGGTATTGCCATGCCAAATTATTTCTGGTTGTACTGATAGGGAAATGCAGGGTCTCTTTATGGCCAACCAAGGAAGTGTCTGCAGCTGGCCTCATTGAACAGCCTTGTTTGACTTTCAAAGGGCTTCAGGACAAATGGTTTGACAATGTCAGGCTGTGAGCTCCATCTCAAGGGTAGCACTCAGGCTTGAGCCTAGCTATAGCCTTGGCTCCATGGGTTTTTGCCCATGCTCCTGTGCTCATGGGGAATGGGATGGTTGATGGAGGAGGTTAGACAGGTCTCTAGAGACCTCCTCTGCAGACAGATGTAACCCTGGTACACCAAGGTCAATCAGGCCCCCTGATAGATGCTCTCTGCACAGAGATGGGCACCAAGAGCCATCATAGGCACTTCACAGGTCCTGAGCACCATTGCTGGGAGTGGCTCACCTCCCTTTACCACTGGGAAATGGTGTCTGGACCAAGTCTTTGGCCTCCAAGTCAACATCCATCATTGCGGGACATCAAAGGATATGCGGATTCACAGATCAGCACTTTCATCGGGATGGCTTCATATCACTGGATTGTAACCTAGCCATAAAGCTGCAATCACTTCTTCAAACAATGCATTCATTGAGTGTATTTCAAAGACTGGCAGATCTGGCTGGCAGAATGGGGTCCCATATATGAATTACAGTCTTTACTTTTTTCTTCCAGAAGTTTTCAAGAGTGCTAGTGACAGAAGAGGAAGGGAGGGAGGCAAATTAAAAACTTTTTATACATTAGGAAGGTAAATGAAGCAAGTGAATGCAAAGACAAAGAGATGAAAGTCATATTTTATGCTAAGCATCATGCAATAGCTTCTTATTGGTGATAGGTGTACAAAATAAGACACCAGAAGCCAATGAAAGAAATGGTTGCTAATACTCTGTCTAGAAATCATAGTTAGCACTGTGACTTTCTTTTTTCCCCCCACTGATTAAATTATTTATATCAGAATACTTTTGTAATTTGAGTCTGTCAGATGGGAGCTCTTTTATATATAAATATATTTTCCCTTTCCTGCTTTCTAATTAGCAAGGTACAAAACAGAACAGTATTGTATTACACAGGCGGAAAAGTGACATTGTCTGGAGTGCATTGTTTTGTCCCGATTCCCAACAAGGAGCGTTGTGATACAGTTCTCTGAAAGCACAAACTCCCCTCCTCCCAGCAGCTAAAGAGTTAAAGAGATAGATCAAAGAGAAAAAACAAAAATATTCCTTTCAGTCTTTGAAACACTGTTGCCACCATGGAGAAGAGTAGTAGAAAATTAATAAGGTGGTGTTGGAGCAGATGCATGACCTGCAGTATAGTACAGAGGGCAAGAGTTCAAATATAAATAAATATGTATGGCTGTGCTATGTCTTATTAGATAAGAGTGCTGTCTCGTAAGCAGTTTAGGTGCAACGAAGTGGCATCTGTAGTACTTGCAAGATGAGGAGCTGTACCATAAACAAGCCGACTGATTAAGCTGGGGATTTTCTAAGAGGCCAGAGAGAGCTGGGAGTGAGACTCGCGTTTCATTTCTCTGGGATTAAGGTATGGGGAGCTGCGGGGGAGAGAGGGCAAGACTCCTTCAAGAATCCCAGCACGGTCATTGTCAACCGAGAGGCAAGGCTGCTGGGCTCATCATCAGAAAAATTCCCCCATGAACAAAAGTCCCATCTGTTCTTGTGACAAAGTTAAAACCCCATCCTGCAAGGGTGGTTACTGTCCTCAGCTTCCATTTCACAAGGTCAAAACCTCCAAAAAAAGTACTGTAAGACAGCACAGAGGTTAGGAGATGCCTTTCAGACCCAGAGCTCAAGTGTTCCAAAGACAGCAGTCATCTGGGCCTGATGAGAGGCTGACAACTGGTGCAGACTCTAGTCTTTCCCCAGATTGTTTGAGGAAGTTCAGACCCTTTTGCGGCCAGAGCTATTTCCGATAAATCTGAGAAAAGTCATTTCACAGTCATTTCTATTTTAGAACAGTCATAGGCTAATTTGGAAGTTATATTAAAAATTATAGAGATTTTATCACAATTAAAGCTTCATGATTATCTAATTTTTTTCTGCCTGGTGGACTCACTTGGAAAAAGAAAGTAAGCATCATTTGAGATTGAACTGAGCAGATTAAAAGTACTCTTAAGAAAAAAAAAGTTTGACAGACAAAATATAGATTATCATTATTCATCACTCACAAATAAACTTCATCTCAGTTTTTTCCACTTGAGTTGAATTTCTCCACAATTTTTCAGCCAAATATTTCCCAAATAGTTCCAGTGACCCAAAACAAGCATTTTTCACGAGATGAATTTCTCTTTTACAGAGGTTCATTCATCCCAAGGTGCAATCCTGGAAAGCCATGGGCTAGGTTTGTCAAGTAATTTGGAAACAAATGTAGGCAAAAGATTGAGTCAGCTCCACACAAGCTACGACCCTTCCCACTGTGCCTCACTTTTGTAGTTTTATAGAGGGGGATTAGTGACATCAATAAGCCACAGAAGTAAAGCTCGCGTGGTTTGTACATGTCACCAGAACCCCTACAGAAAAACGCAGCTTTATAATATGTACAATTTCGGTTTAGTTTATTATTTATAATACCTGGGTACCAACAAAAAAGCTCAGACACTAATGCAAAGTTTTTAATTTCTTAGTGCGTTGACATCATTTACTGTCTTTCTCAATGTATTTTTATTTGTTTGATCTTCCATAAATTTTTCTCTTTGTTCTTCAGATGGAATAGCAAATCTAGTTCATTCTGAAGACACTCCACAGCTATAAAGTAGCTGAAACACCTTTAAAAATTTAGAGTTTTAAGTGTGATATCATGTCCCATGAGAATATTTGTATCATTACAGGACACCATATCACCTTGTTCCGCAGAAATCAGAAAATACACTAATTTATTAGACTAACTCAGCTATCTGCATTATTTTAATGCAGACAATTTGTAGGAGTCAAGAAACTAAAAAAGTCTGTTCTTGTTCTCATTTAACATGTGAGCTCGACTTCACCAGCATTTTCAAGGCTTTCTTCCTTTCTAACGCCTCAATATTGAGGAACCTAGGTGGAAGCTTTTAATGCAGGTTTCTGGGCATGGATTAAGATTTCTAATTTAGGGGCAACCGGTTTCATTGAATATGCATCTTTCTTTCACCTTTGTCTTACTGATAGCTGGGCCCTTCAATGTTTCAAAGTGAGACTGGAGGCCATCACCATCATCTTTTCATAGGCCTGTGACAAGACCGGGCTCTGACCCTCCCAGGAAGACACAGTAGGTGGATGGGGGGGATCTGGGGTAGGGCACTTGTGGTCGGACACCCAGCAGCAGATGCTGGCTGGGACTGAGACGGAGGAAAGGGCTCGGCCAGGGGAGGGCAAAGGGGCAAGGAGAACGGGGAGGGTGTAGGAGCCAAGGGCTGTTGTAGGGCCAGTGTATGTCCACAGGGGACATCTCAGCAATAAGATGTGCTGTTTGACTGAGAGCAGGGATGTGAGCATTGCCCTTTCTCACCGTGTGTGCCCAAAACCCACTCCAGGTCCTCAGCAAGGATGAATGCCATAGAAGACACACAGTCCTGCAGACAACTACCTGTTTGGAAAGGAGATGACCAGCTATGTAAATCTTAATGTAATCCTTGCAATGACTGAGTGGGAGTGTCAAATGACCATAAGAAATTTAATGAAAATCAGAGAATGTTCAAAGATGCTAAAAAAATGATACTGTCATACCCTCCTCTCCTCTTCCTCCCTCCACACGCCCACACAAAACTGAAAGAAAGCAATGCAGTATCAGTGACCAACAGAATTATGGATGTGAAAAGATCCCAGAAAACTCTAAAAGGAGCAAGAAAAATCCTGAAAGAGTTGTGGAACCATTGCTGGAGACAGCTCACAGAACTGCAAGTATTAACAAAGAAAGATCAGAAGTGTTGACTAGACAGTTTTGTTCTGTCTTTGCAAGGAAGCTGGAGGGTGTATCTATCCCATCTGACGTTTCTGCAGGAGCAGAACATTTCTCTCTGCAACAAAGGAAGATCTGAGGCAGCACCTGCTAAAATTAAGCTTTCCCAAAAACAGCTCTATTAATTTGCACCCAGGAGTTTTAAAGGAAGTGGCTAAGGAACTTTCTGAAACACCCTCATTAATAATTCACAGATGTCGGGAAAATGAGTTAATTCTTGAGTCTGAAGGTCAGCAAACACTGCTCTAAAGGGAAAAAAAAAATACTGCTAGGAAGCCGGGGGGGGAGGTAATATAGAGAAGTGGAAAGCAGCAAGCCTGACAGTTCCAGATACAGGTTGGAAGCAGGCTTTTAGGGTTATTGTAACAAAAGATGTAGAGTCTAAGAATAGATCTATATCTTTGTATGAAACAAAGGCTTGCTATAATAGGTGCATAGTAGTGGCTGTGAGTATTTCAACGAGGTTTAAGAAGTGAGGTTTTATAATCTCAGATTATCAGGGGTGTGTCCCTTGCCATGGGTGGCTGATCCTGAGGTGCCACTGCCCTGGGTTGTCCACATCCCCAGGGAGGGTGCAGTGCTCCAGCCCCATGGGGCCACGCTGAACAGGGCATCCATGGGGATGTCCTCAGCACCCCAAAGGCCTTGTCCACATGTTTGCACTGAGACTGGTGTCAGATCTGGGGTCAGCAGGATGTTTCCCTCTGGCTCAGGGAAGTGAACACCTTTACCCAAGTCCTGAGTGCTGCGGCAAGCCAAGCAGCTGCTGCCAGGTATCCCCAGCCAGCGCGCGGCTGGGGTTTATAATCCTCACTTTTGTTTTAGAGGATCCACTTTCTTGCAAATCTAAACGGCATTTTTATTTCCAGTTGTTACATGATTCTTATTATAGTTCAGCACTGACGTCAGCAATAAACAATAATAGGATTGTGAACTATTGCTCTTTCTAATAAAATTATGTTTCTTCTCTGCATTATAAATCTAATAGCTATTACATCAGTACCCATAAATATATATCATTGCTTACCTTTTTAATATATACAGGGCATTGCATGCCCCAACAGAAAATAATCAGATTTTTTTTATAAGTTAGCCACAGCCATTATTAGATCATGAATGCCTAATAAGTAGAAGTAGAAGATATAATTAATGGGCAGTTTTCATATCATTTTCTCCTTTCAAAGGGGGAGAAAGAGGTGGGTTTTACCTGCTTTCCTTTCCCCTCTAAAGCCGTGGCCTCTATTCTGTCCTCAGTGGTTCTCCACATTTTTTCCACTTTCCTGTTTGAGGCTAAAAAAAAATTAAACCCCTCTCCTCCCTGAGGAAGAGCCAAGGAAACAGCCCTTTCCTCCACCGTTTGGTGCTCAAACACATCCTTGAAGCCCCCATGGGTGAGCGTTCCCACTCCCTCCCACGCACCAGGGAAGCCCCTTGCCCTCTTCCCCATTTTTTTTGGTGTTGCCCCTCTCTCCTTCAGCAAGTGCCCATCCATGGTCCTTGGGGAGCAAGAGCCCAAAGCTTTAAGGACGGGGCTCTTGTCCCAAGTGGGGTGGCGGTGGCGGTGCCGTGTCCCCATCCATCCTGGTGGCACCCCTGGGGAGCCCCCGGAGCCTTTCCAGAGTAGATGCACCCGGCAGCACCCCAGGGCAGCGCGACACGAGCACGGCTGTGATCTATGGAGGCGCGTGTGAGATCTGTATAAATAAGGCAGATCCCCCCCTCCGCCCCCCTCCTCCTCCTCCTCCTCCTCTCCTCTCTCTCAGCGCTGATTAATGTGTTGAATGAAACCTTTAAATGTTTGATTTCAAAGCAGAGGGATTTTTTTTTCCCCCTTCTTTCCGCCTATCTGTAAAGAAGGGAAGAAAAAAAAAAAAAAACGTGATCATGTGGGAAATGTTGATTTTAATGGAAAAATTGCATTGTGCCGACTTTCATAGAGTAGAAAATCCACAGAGTGAGACTTCAGGCTTGGCACCTGCTCCAGAACCTTCCTGATGAAGCAAAGGTTGTCTTCATTAAGAGCATTAATATTCATGCAGCATGGTAATTTTGACACAGAAAAGGTCTCTGTAACCTTTTCTTGTGTGAGAATTTTTTACTTCTCAAGGAAATTACAGTCCAGCAATGACTTAATTAATGCTGGGTTTCTTCGGCGGATTTTGAAGAGCTGTCAGTTTGGGCTTGCGGTAGCTGTCAAACAGGGAGAAGGCTCTGGCTAGGTAGATTGAAGGGAGGGAGGGGAGACACCCAGCCCCAGCACCGATCCTGCAGCCAGGGTGGAGTAATGGGGGAAGCACGGGGGACACACACACACCTCCCACATTCGTTTTAATTTAGCAACCTGCTCTCCCCAGCGCTGGGTCATTTATTATTGGTATAAAGGACACAGCTTGAATTAATCCTCCATTTCTCACTCGGCTTATTTGTTATTTTTATTGTTATTACGACTATTTTATAATTCTCATTTTGCTCTCCCCTTCCTCCAGCAGTGCCCGTCCGCCGGCGTGGGAGCGTGCAGGAGGCGCCCGCCTGGAACGGTGAGCAGCCCCGGCTGCGAGCGTGGGGAGGAAGGAGAGGAGCATCCTCCTGCTTTTAACAAAATATTTATGTATATGTATATACATACGTAATCAGATAAAAATACTCCAAAGAAATGTAATCTGCTGCCAGAAAGTAACGGCAGCAAGAGTTTTTTTTTTTTTTTTAATCAAAGTTTACATTCTTTTCCAGTGGTGTCAGTCATGTTTGCAGGCAGGGCACTCGGAGGATGGTAGTGAAGAAAGCAGCTTCTGATTTCTCCCTCTTTTTTGTTCGTTTTGATTTTTTGCGGTGTCTTTTGGAGGAGATCCTGTTAGGATCCCTCCTTTTCTGTTGCTGCTTTCTCTTTCTTTCTCCAGACAGCTCTGATATGTCCTGGCCACTGTCCTGGGGCTGCGGCTGCTCTCAGGGCTGTGTTTTCTGTCTCTGTCCCTCCGGACAGCTCACCCAGGAGCTGCACCACCTCCTCCTCCTATCCGCTGCAGGCCAGCAAGGAAACCCAGCAGCAAGGAGTTAAAGGTGAATTTAACCAGCTAACACTTGAGACTCAAATCCCTCCTAGATGGCTTTGAAGAGAAGTTTTGTTCTTCTATCAAATATGTTCATGTAATCTGGGTTTTCTTTGGTAACAGGATTTAAAGCATGCTTCTTCCACCTGCAAGTGAATGTCCTCTGATCCCGAGATGAGCCTCCCCCCACCTTCAAAATTTGGATGTCTAAAGACCCTCCCTCCCAGTGCCAGGAAATACAAGAGATTTTTGATTTCTCCCTAATCTAAACGAGGCAGCAGTGTTACCAGCACCTTGTTTAAATGCTAGAATGCAGAAGGCTAAAATGAACGTTTAAATTATGTCCTTGAGGTATAAACATTTAGAACATTTTAAGAAGGGAGACAGCATAAGACATTCATTTCAGCCAGTGGTAGCCCTTCAGCCTCTATTTGTTGTACTGCCAGAATTGAAACCCCAATAATGTTACTGATCCAAGTTCCTGGTTCACATGTTGATGTCTTGAAGTTCAAAGAAAAGCTGCAAAGTCAATCAAACTGTGGCTAATGGCACAAAGATGTGCTGAATGACACAAGTAACAAAACTGGAGGACATTCTACTGAAAAGCATACGTTATAATATATGTGTATAAATATACATATATTTTTAAGTAACCTGTGCATTGTCTTCCATCCATTTTATCTGTTTGTTTTTTTTTTTTTTTAGCCATTTCCCATTTAGTGTGCACATGATTCACTGGACTTCAAACCAGAGTACCTATGAAATGGATACCTGGAAAACAAAACAAAATAAAACAAAGCCACACAAAGAAGGTGACCGAGAAAAGGAAAGGTCTCATGTGCCCTCTGGCCACCTAGACATGCAGAATCCCTAAGGGGATTTCCACCAGCATGGGACAATTTCTAGAGGACAACAACAGTGAAGAAGCCCAAGAGTCATCACACAGAACGCTTCATTCCTATGGGACACACCGTGGAGTACATCACAGACACCCGTTTTGGAACCTCTTCAAAAAGATTAATTTATGGCTTCACTGCTAAAAAGGGAGATCATAGTGAAATGTAACTGCTTCAGGCAAGGAAATTGGGTTTGTCGGAGGGCGGGTGAGGTGATCAGGCACTGGAGCACCACTGGGGCACTGGGACACCAGGTGCTGTTGCAGGTTTGTTCTACCAGGCACCGACTGCCTCACTTCCCCCTGCCTTCCTGGTGCTCCCCGGAAAGCCCCCAGAGGCAGATATGCTGCGGCTACACCTGGCTGACCTCCCTTCCTGCTACCTTACCTGGGACAAGCCACATGTGGGAGGGCTTCCACTGGCTTTTTTCTGATGTTGCTTTGCTGTTTAACACAGCACTAACTCACATTTCTTTACCTGCTGCTGCCCAGCTGTGTGATCTCATCATGCTGCAGTACAGGAGAAGGGGTGACTGCATCTGAGGGGACAAGGACCAACAACTGAAAATGCCTCCAATGAAAATCATACCCAGCAACATTTGGATACAGGACGAGCATGCTCTGAAATTAAAATTCATCCCCAAAACCCGGGTACCTCCAGAAGAGCTGTTTTGCTACAAAGCAGTGATTTCAAGTGGTTTTCTTGGAGAGTGCTACTGTGCTCTTACCGTAATGAACTGTTTGGACTGGTGCAATACCCAGTGCTGCTTCACAAACCTCCTTCACTTGCCTTCCCCACACTAGAGAAAAGAAATGAGAACATTTTTCTGACCAAAATTTGTTATTTTTTCAGGTACCAAAGCTGTGCCAGAGTAAAATGAGGTTTTATTTATGCACGCAGACTGGAAGGATTGCCGCAAAGGGAATTTTCTAGTCCAGGGGACAAATAATAGGAATTGTATTTCTTATCATCACAGCAAATGAAATAAATACCTAATATTTCTTCTGCCTAACAAAGTAAGTAATTAGCAGTGCCATAGTCAGGGGAATGTGCGGGTAAATGGAGCAATAATTGGGGTGATACAACATTTGCCCACTTCTCAGATGAGGGATAAGGAGCAGGCCGGCAAGTGAACCCGCATTTTATTTACTGCTCCAGCACTGGTAATTAGACAGCTTGCCATAATGGATTAGCAGCAGCCAGTGACACCCGTTATCCCTGGCAGACAGAGCAGCGTGTGCTGCAGAAGAAGCTGTTAAAGGCCAAGAAATACAAGTGTGTAAAAGATAAGAATAGCAAGTGCCCTTCCCATGTCACGCTGACTGGGAGCTGAAAGCAAGCAAGAAAGCCAATCTTTAAATATGCCAGTTAATTTTAATGACATTGAGATTTTACTGACACGTCTGAAGTATTTTAAGTAATGTCAGAATTATCTTACTTGGGAGAAACCTGATTTTTTGATGATTTTTTTTTTCATGTATAAGCCTCCCTGCTGTTTTATGGGGAAGCCCTCTAGTTGCCCATTTTTAACACAACTAGCTTTGCAGAGATGTGCCCATTGCACCTTATACACCAGCAATGGGCCTGCTCCAAACCCACCAGGGATGCATCCTCCAGGCAGCCCTCACTACTTGCTCCATCACGGGTGGAAGAGGCCGCACTGGGGAGGACAGTGGGCTGGCCAGCAGCACCTCCAGTCTTCTTGGGGATGCCTGTGGTGGTGACCTGCCCCATCAGCACCCCCATCTCAAAACCTGAGGCCGGACTTTCAGGGATAAGCTTGGAGAGCCTCCCTCTCACCTGGCCAGCATGAGCATCACCATGGCAAGTGCAGGGCCCTGCATCATCCCCAGGAAATGTTTGCTTGGTTGACTGGTTGATGAGCTTCCAGCCAGGGGATAAATCTCCTCTCATCTCCATGTCTTTCTCTGGACTGAACACCAAGGTGGTACCAACCTCTCCTCCAGCCCACAAACACCCCCAGGCACGCACTGTGCTGTGCTCATCCCAGCTGTGGGGTGGCAAGGGCTAATTCAGCAAAAAGCAAAGCCAAACAGGTGCCTTGCTCCTCTGAGCTTGGGCATTCCCTCTTAGGATCTTCCCAAGACCAACAGCATCATCCTCTTTTCTTCCCCTGATGTTTCCTGCAGCACATCTTGCTCATCTTATCTTTCTGGCCCCTTCTGAGAGCTTTTGCTCCCCATTCTGCCTGCCTTCCCAGCTCTGCAGCCTGGGCAAAAGACTCTTTCCCCAGCCAGCCTGCCTCCCGCCCACCCCTATTCCCCACTGTCAGTCGCTGTATCCTGCTTAATGGCATTACAGCCATGAAATATGATTTTCTTCCAGTTGGGAATAGGAATTTTGCCATGTTTTGCTGAGCAGCACATTTAGTATAAATAATTCCTACTGTTCACAGGCTCCCACTTTTATGTGAAGGTTTATGTTGAGCCCACAGCAAAGAATTTTAGGGAAAGGCTATTCATTAAGACCCTGCCTTACTTGTCTGTCACCTCCAGAGATCCCCCACTGGCAGACGGGGTCGTGTAATGTCTTATTTATACCAAGCTTTCCAGTAATTAATTTTCTCCACACCATTTTAGCACACACCTGATTTTTTTTTTCCTCATTTCTCTATTTGTGGTGCTTTTTGATTTTTCTCCCCCACCCCAAGTTGCTTGTTCTGATGCTAGCATGAGACATCCAACCTTTTAAAGAAATCATTCATTTTTTTTAAAGGTTGAACATGTCACGCTAAGTCGGTGCACCTAATATTAAATCCCAGCTGTTTCTTTTCAAGTTCTTGAATGCTGGGCAACTTGCAGAGGAGCTTGTGAGATCTGTGACCCCGGCATGGGATACTGCTGAGGGGAAACTATTTTTGAAATGTGAGTATAAACTAATGGTGTTTGAGGTTGGCATACACTTTGCTATACAGTTACCAGTTTAAAGGATCAGAACTAGAGTCAAGGAGCACTGGAGTTGCCCCATTAGTCCCTGACAACCACATAGATGTCTGAAATAAGGACTGAATCCTCTTACCTTGTGTTTCTCCGCCCCAAGTTGCAGGATCACCTAAGGAGTGCAGGAAGGAGCTACGATGGCCTTGCTGCTTGCTTGCCAGTTGCTCCACGGGAGCTGTTCAAGTTTACGCCAGGTAGTGGGGTGGTCTTCACCGGGCAGTTGTCTGAAGTCACCTGCAATGACAGGTAGAGAGGCTGAAGCCCCTTCCCCAGGATATCCTGTGAGGACTTTGAGGGCTTTAATCCCTGCCCTCAGACAGTGCCCATAGCCTCCTTGTCTCACAGCTTCTTTTTGCCTTCTTTTGGTAACCAGAGCAGAAAAGAGCTACCAGAGGACTTCACTTCTGGTGCTCGAGGTCCGTGGAAATGCAACCAACGCGATGTCTCCCCAGCACGCCTCTGCTCCCAGTCTCCCCACCAGCTCCAGCACTTCTGCACCTCTCACAGCCTTTTCCCACCCGCTTGGTAAGAGCAACAGCACAGTAGTGCAGGAGTCTGTACCTGGCGTGAGGAGTCCTTGTCACAAACAAACCATCACGTCTGAGGTCCTCTCCGCAAGGCTCGGTGTAGGCACCCACCGCCGTCCCGTCACTCAGGCGGCGCAGCGACGAGCGGTTAATCAGTGCTCCCTAATCAGGGCGAGATGGATTCAAGTATCTGTGCTGCGTCTTTTGCATATTCTATTTATTCAGCATCTGTTGCTTGATTTTGTGTGAGCACCACGGCTGCAAACACCGTTTTCGGTGCTGCTGCCTGCTGCTTCACTCATTCCAGCCCCTGCCTTGGCTCCCAGCCCCAGCCCGAGTGGCTGGCCTTAGTGGCCAGGCTGTGGGGATGTGACACCCCAGGCTGTGGGGTGTCACATCCCCAGAGAGCTTTCCTGTGAGCTCAGGGGAAAAACGGAGCATCGCTGCTACCAAACATGGGTATGTGACACTGTTTTCAACACCAAAAAAACACCTAACTCATAGCACTTTTTAAGAAGCTGGAGAAAGATTGTGGCAGACTTAGGTGGCTGCGTGAGTTAGAAGACAAATGAAGGGTTGAGGCAATAAGGGATGATGGAAGAGTGGTCAAAGCTCGCCCTAAGGAGACAAACAAAAGCACTAAGCGTATAGAAGTGAGTCAAAAAGCAAATGGAGGAGAGCTCTGGAAGTTGAGAAGAGGCAGCTTATAGGACAGGACATCCCGATGGATATGAGGAGCAGTGGGGGAAGCAGCCTCACCGCAAAAGTCAGGGTGCAAAGATGGGGAGGCAACTTCATGGTATAGAAGAAATGATGCCTGCCCATATGCAAGCATAATTTCAAAAAGTAGCTCATGTTTTTGGGTGCTGAGCTGAAGAGAGGATGGCCTAGGAGACCCCCAGGTAACCCCTCAGCTGCCTGGGCAGGGTTTTTGCAATGCCTTGCTGGGACCACTGCCATGCCACAGGGACCAGTCCCACAGACATGGTGCTGTGCCATCCCCACCTGGCCCACAGATGCTGTCAGGCTGACTTTTGTGGGCCTTTAACCTGGCTTGGCCTCAGGCATGGGCTGCCTTCATCTGCCCTGGGATGATTGATACGGGCCCCTTGGTGGCACCACTAACCGTGGGCAGTGCGGGCTGCTCGGGTTCCCCTGTGCGCATATGGAAGAGCTTCAGAGTGTCAAGTCCAATACTGGATGGCAGTATCAGCAAAGGTGTAATGAAATTCACTTTATTGCTCCTTGAATACATTAGATTTAAGCCTGTGCAGAAGAGGGCTCAAGTCTCTGGGCCATTATTTGGTTAAAAACTTGGAGAAGTAATTTTCCCGCTTGTGCTATTAAGCATGTGGTTTTCTTTATTTTGAGATCTCACTTTGCCTGGGTCTATGTACATCCATATATCTCACAACACATGTATGGAAACCATACACAATAACAAAATAGCCTTATGTACTGTTAAGGCTGGTTTTAAAATTTACAGGGTACAACCCTATTTTTTTTTTTTTTTTTGTTGAAAAGAATAATTTTAAAACAGTTCCATATAGTTAATGTAGTGTTTGGCCTTCCATTAAAAAGATACTATTAAACCAGTTGCAGAAACACTAGCAAGTGAGTAAATGTTTAAACCACAAATCTCTCTGAACTCCTATGGGAAGGAAGGGGGTGGGGGGCTCTACCAGTTCCAAAATGGCAAGATCATATATCAGAGGTGAATAATAATGTGCAAAAAATATGTTTCAAGGAATAACACAAACTAGGAGAGGTGGGAGAGAAAGGATTTTAAGGGATGAAAAAGCTTAATGCCAGGAAAGATGGAGATTGTGTAAGTGTAGGGGAGACTGGCTTGCTGGAGGAGTGGGAGGAGGGACAGAAGGAGAGAAATAGAAGCAGAAAAATGGAAAGAAGAACAGAAAGAAAGAGACAAAAATAGAAGGAAAAAGAAAATGAAGGGGAAAAAGCAAGAAAGCAGGAAAAGTAGAGAGGGAAGAGAAGAGAAGAGAAGAGAAGAGAAGAGAAGAGAAGAGAAGAGAAGAGAAGAGAAGAGAAGAGAAGAGAAGAGAAGAGAAGAGAAGAGAAGAGAAGAGAAGAGAAGAGAAGAGAAGAGAAGAGAAGAGAAGAGAAGAGAAGAGAAGAGAAGAGAAGAGAAGAGAAGAGAAGAAAAGAAAAGAAAAGAAAAGAAAAGAAAAGAAAAGAAAAGAAAAGAAAAGAAAAGAAAAGAAAAGAAAAGAAAAGAAGAAAGAGAAAGGACAAGACAGTGAATGCGAGTGGGGAGCAGGGTGAAAACCACCCTGATGTGGCAATGCAGAGGCCTCGCGGATGCGGTGTGCTCACAGCAGGACTGTATTTTCCATACACGAGACAGTTAAAAATTTGAACATAAGGTAGCATTTCCTTTATCATATCCCATAAAAATAGCAATTTGCTAAAGCCCTTGTAGCACAGTATGGAAGGTGGTGTATTTTACTGATAATGTAGAGATGACAGATAGTCCTATACTAGGAGGTTTCAGTGGTGTCTTGCTGTATAGCATAATAAATTGTGAGGAGCAGAGACAGAGGACAGTGCAAGCACTGCTCCACCTCCAGTAGCCAAATAATTCAGCCCCGGCTCAGTAATTATGCTGTGTGAAAATATGGGATTAATTAGACTGGTACACTAACACACTGTAGTCTCATTAAAGGCTGAACAGCATTTTCATAGATACTGCCACTTGAGCAGGGCTGCTGCTAATGTGAAAAGACAAAGTCTCCTCTTTTCACACTCCTTGCTTATTATCTTACTTAAGGCCACTTAAGCAAACTTCCAGAGGCAGCCTGGCAGAAAGCCCTTTGTGGGATTTATTTTGTTATTTTACCTGTATGCCAGGGAGGCAGGGGGAAAAAACACAAGGAAATGCTAACATTAGCAATAACTGCAAATTCTCCCTTTGCACCAGCTGGATGTTTTTCTTTGCTTCCTTCTTCTTTCTTATTTTTTTCTCTCACTCTTTTGGGGCGGGAAAGAGGGGGATGAGGAGGAGGGACATCACAGAGAGGGAGAGATAGAGGTTGTCCCCCATGGTAAGCCCCAAGCATCGGATTTTCATGTCAGGGTCAGGCTTTGGCAGGGAAGTGCTCCCTGCTGTCAGGCTGACTGGGGGAGCACGAATTCAGCACCCACACCGCAGCCAGACCAAGGAGACTGGTGTCTTTTGAGCTGCAAGGTGATTAGCCAGCCAGGAGACGTAATTTATGCTGAACAGTTACTGCCTGAGAATCTTTTATCTGCGGGGGAAAAACCTCCTCCTGGTTACTCAGAGCCAGCAAAAAGGGCTCCATCACCCAGCAAGTGCAAATGTTGCTGCACTTACAATTACAGCTTGGTGGCTTCTTAAAAATGGCTTGGAAGGAGAAAAAAAAAAAAAAAAAAGGAAAAAAGTCTGACGTAGGACACCGGCACTTTTCAGACAATGAAAATCACCATCGTCAGGACGCGGCCCCTGGGAGACAGCAGGTTTTGGAAAGGAAGGGTGGCTGTAGTGCAGCTTCACTTACACGAGCAACTCCCCTCTGTGGCTTTGCCCCCATCTGGGGACATTTGGGGACCCCTCTGGTGCTGAGAGGAGCAGCTGGAGGGCGGTGGCATTGCCCTGCGGTGAGATGCTCACACGCTTCAGTGCTGGTGAGCGGCGGGGATAGAGCCCCAGGGGTGTTGGTGTACAGAGCGCGGCCTCTGAAATGAAGAGGTCTGCGCACAGACCTGCTTTCCCTGCTCCCAGGAGGGCTGATGGAGCAGGGAGAGGCTCTGCCACATATGCAGTGAGGAACCAGGGGGCCTGGGGGCGGGAGGAGAGACCAGGGCATCCTGATGGCAGCCAGCAACAGAGGCATCTGTGTAGAAAGACTGCAGGCTCGGAGATGCCTTTGAAACAGGCGACGGTAATATTCAAGCTGGAGAAAATAGCTGACGTTGAATAGACTGAAACCTGCTTTGTGGCTTAACAAAAGTGGGCAATAGAGAGAGGCTGACATGAAACAAGTCAGTTTGCAGCAGGCTCTAAGGTTAGCATCATTAGCAAAGGGGAAAAATGATTAGCAGTAAAAAGCAAGACATTAAAAAGAGATTTAAAAGGAGAGATAGAGGGAGCTAGGGGATGGGAGGGGTGCTATATTTGTACCTGAGGAAAATAAAAGAGATTCCTCACAGACACATTTGAATTCTCCCTGCTGCCTTTGCACACAGAAGTTTTATGAATATTTACCTTTCTCATGGCTTGGGGAAGTGTAAATTCTTTGGCATGGGCACTGAAACCTGAGAACAGTTTCTCCTGCCTTTATGCAGAGCATTCATAAGAAATCAGGAGCCAAGAGCATCCCAAATAGTGTCCCTCCTGCGGACAGGCACTTTCTCATTCACCTGCTGAGATGCAGGAAGACTGACAGCCGGGGCTGCTGGAGCTCATTGGACTGGGCTGGGTTTGCCAGATACAGCTTTTGTTGGGTTAACCCGGTAGGACTCAGTAGTCGAGTCACAAAGCGATGTTAAGTAAGTTGTTTTTAGGTTCCTAGGTCTCAGGAGAGCATTTGAAAGTGTCACCCCTTAGTCACTTCAGGTGGCAGCTCAGGGGCTTTGTCCTGAGCTGGGAATGGGGCATAATCAAACAGGGCTTCTTTCTTTGCAATTATGGGGAGCTTTAGCAGCATTATCCTGGGGACAAGGAAAGGGAAATTTTGTTTCTGATACCAGGAGACTTTTTAACTGTGTCTTCTGGACTACAGGCATATTCAGGTTACAGCATCTTTACCAAAATCAGTGTAAAGGACCAGACTGGTGCTGGAGGGCTCATGCCACATGGCTGGTGACATGCGGAGATGCTCTCCAGAACTGGGCTTGGCTGTGCAGCAGTGCTGGAGCAGGCAAATACTCTCAAGATTTACTTGCACTTCCTCTGAGTTTCATGTGCATATCGGAGAAGCTATCTGCATTGGCTTAGGCAGGAAAGATCACACTTTTGAGCCATATAAACATTTATCCTTTCCCAGAGGATGGAAATGACAATTAGGTTCCCCTCTTGTACTCCTGAGGAGAATGCATCTTAGCGTTTGTCCCATGGTGAAAGAGTGGATTTGAGTTTGGTGGCCAGGGGAAGCCGGCAGCACCTATAAGGCTATCCATCATGTCTGGTGCACAGCCTTTAAATAGGGACTACAAGGTGACCCCAAATGCACTTCCACTGGTGACCTAAAACGGCATTTGTGTCCCAGTGTAACACCTCTGCCAATGCCAGCGAGGACTTCATTCAGCCTGTGAACGGCTCCTTCCCTAAAATAAAGACATCCACAGCCTGGCCTTGCCGGTTGCCCTCCAGGAGATGAAAATGTCGGCTCCCCAGCTGCCTTGGCTGGGGCTTGTCTCGCTTGCAGGCCCACAGTTCTGCTGGAGACACCTCAAATGCTTCTCAGCTGGAGAATAGAGGAAAGCCAGGCCTTGTAGCTGTGTGTTGAGTGACATGCAGCAGAGCAAGCAGTCGGTGTGCTGTGATGGCCCCACAGACCTAACATGCCCGTCACACAACCTGCTCTCCCACCCAGCAGTCCCCGTCCCATCACCAGAGGGGCTTAGGGCAGCTGTGGGGCTGCTCCCTGCCACCACTCCTCCCGTCCACCTCCCTTCCTCCTGCTCTCCAGGCCAATGGGCCTGGCAGTGGTGTCGTCCCCAACCTGCCACATCAGGCTGGGTTTGCTATTTTTGGATGGGGAGGCCCAGAAGAAAAGAAGAGGGACGTGGCGGTAGTTCCTGGGGGAGGTCTCCCACCTGCTCAGCAGGAGTGCCTACCTCCATGGGAGCTCCCTCTTTCCAAACCAGAGCCTGGGAGGGGTTAAGCAGAGCCCCACAGGTCAAATCCCGTGTAACACTGGGTGCTGCCCTCTCATGAGTCACAGTGGCAGCCTACTGTCATGGAGTTACGGTCACGGCGAGCTGTAACCGACAGTGGGTCACACAACAAATGTGACCGGCCAGGGCTGGTCTCTGCTCCCGCTCCTCTTCTGAGGGATTGCAGAGCCCTGTCCCTCCCAGCCGCCTAGCTCTGGTCTTTGTCTGAAAACTGAGAGGTGGAAGCGTGGTGCGCTAAATCCCGGTCCTATAAAAGCACTTACTTAAGCACACAGTTGTCTTTTATCTGCTGAACGAGCAAGTTGGCTCCAGTGTCACTACTTGTGGCCATAGCGTATGTGCCTGCTGAATTCCTGAATCTGGTCCTAATCCATCACACCGGCATGAGCCTTTGGAGACTACAAGTAAAATACTAATGGAAAGAAATATGGAAATGCAATTTTGATACACCGATGAAAGAAAATGAGTGCTGATTATGAGAGCTGTCAGCTCCATCCTTCTCTCATCTCGTGGTGTCTGTGTGAATAGAGAAATCAAATTAAAAATGCTTGAATGTGTGCAGGAGCTCAAAGGGGAACATACTGATCTGCAGATAAGGTCAGACATGGGCCCTCTGGTTTTTCAGCTGGGGAGGGACTTCAAATGTGTGTACATGAGGGAGCGAGCATCTCCAACACTGGCAAAAAAGGGGGCCCTGTCTTTGTTCTTACTCATGAGAGATACGTTTTAAAACTTAGATAACGAAGACTGGCTGCCACGGGCACCTATAGACAGCACACCCTGGGTGATCTGTCACCCCCAAATAGCCTCGTGTGAGGGGAGACAGATGAAAGGAGTGGCAAATGTCTGCTGATCAAAGTCAGGCAGTGCCAGCACAAGGCATCCTCTGCCCATGGAAATCACATGGAAAAGGCCCACTGGTGGGCCTGAGCTCTCACATCTGTGGAGAGGAAAGAGGGCCCCGATTGCCCCTCTGAGACAACAGGTTTTTTGTTAATAGCATCAAGAATATCCATTACACGGATGTTAACTTTTCCCCCAACTTCTTCATCCAACTTTTCTGTCTCCCGAGAGCATTCAGACTAGAGAAGTATTAAAATACCGTTTTCTCTCTGTGTCCCTTGTTATTTTTGCATTTCATCTTGAGGCCCATCGCCGTTACTTAAAGGGAAGAAATAGGCTTTTGACTGGAATAATGACAATTTGGTGGCCATCATTTTGCTCTGTTATGGATCTATGCCTTTTTCTGTTATACATGAATTCAAAGGCTGGTGCTTAGATCTTAGGCAGGATAAAGCCAATGTTTGCTTCAGAAGAAATTTCTTTGCGAAGAGTACTTTTTTTTTTTTGTAATCATAGAATGACATATTGGTCTTGGGTTATAAAAAGAATTTTATATTTAAAAAGCTATCTCTGAGCTATGTGCTCCTTGTACTCAGCTATAAGCTAAGCAAAACAGAGAGAGAGAGACAGAGAGAGAAAGGAAGGGAAAATGAATTAGCTTGAACTTTTCCTGGGATAAATATGGCCTGATCTTTTAAATTCAGTTCATCCAAGCAATCTCACTGAAATCAGTGGGGTTTCCTCCATGATCTTGGAAGCAGCCCTTGGCTCCATATGGCTTAGCAATAAAAACTGCTTTCAGTATATTAAATAAACCTGACTGGAACTAGAGCTGAGACTCAGCAGAGCACCCGGCTCTCTGCTACTATCCAAAGGGAGCATGCTTGGTGGTGGCACCGGGGCGAGGAGCCCCATGCAGATACCCATCCCTCTTCGGGGAATGCTGTGAAGACGGATACGACACTGGCCACAGCTGCCCTCTGCTTGCCTGGGGCTCCTGGCCCCAGTGATGTGCCCCTGAGACACCTCATGACTTTTGGACGCAGGTCACCGGGCCACCAACATTCCCACCATACCCAAATGGCTGACACAGAGAGACACGTGGGGAAATGGCTCCTCCCAGTCCAAAACGGTGTCATTGATGTGATACAAGCAAAGCAGCGAGGGACAAGCTGGTCTCTCGTCTGCCCGGAGTTGTGTTGAACGGGGAGAAAGAGGCAGAGGGTGCGAGTGAATGAGCGTGTGCGTGCGCAGCCGGCGCAGCACGGGGCGGGAGCTTGCCTCACTCCCTCCCTGCCCTCAACTCTAAACATTTCTTTGTATGGGCTTCAGATCATCTGCTTTTCACAGGCGTTGGAAACTAGTGGGAAAACTGAAGCCTGATTGTGACTGGAAGCTAATGTAGTCTACATGCAGCAGACATCTAATATGGTGTTATTTATTCCCATAGATCTGTTTATTTTGTTTTCAATTTACCAAACCCTGTGACACATTCCCAAAGGTGCCTTGTTGTACAATACGTTGCACACAGTAAGATATTCAGCCTAATTCACTCTTTGTTTTGTTTCAGTTCAGCTGCATGAGGGCACAAATGCGTCTGTGTTATATCTTCTCCTGTGACTGATGTTGCAGACTATTGCCATAGGGTTTTGTGAAATGGGATCTTAGTTAATCTAGGGCATTGTCTTTGTAGTGCTAAATTCTTATTTGCAAACATAATGTTCTGGCATCAATGCAACAGGGGAACATTAGTGTTCTTTTTTTTTTTTTTTTTTTTTTTTTTAGTTTAGAAGAGACTGTATGTACGTGTTTTTAATAAACTTCTATTCTGAGGCTTTTTTTCTGCCTATTCTGCATTTGATCTGAGACATTTATAACACATTGCATCATGTCACATTGATGTCTTTAGCCAGTCAAGCCAAATATTCATAAATCCCATGTGCCCAAATAGAAAATGTACAATGCTAAGGAGAAAAGTACCTGATATTTTTTAAAGCATCCAGAAGAAGGCAATTCTAGCCTTTAAGCATACATGACACACATGCACATGCCCACTCACAGAAAAGACTCTGAAAAAGTGCTCTGTTCATAGCTTTTCTGCAGCCTGGAAGGATGGTATCGCTTATAAACCAATGGCTTTTCTTTGCACTTTGTTGAAAGCTCCCATGTTTTCATTTTTCTTGTATTTCAGGAACGTATTGTTATGCAGTGTGCTGGGGTCTCGGTCTGAGGAACTGCTGCAGAATCAGGAATTCCAAATTGGATGCTATTACACAACTGTGGTGCAGATAAAATTTGATGTAAACAGGATCTGGAAGAGATTTGATGAGACTGTGAAAAAATGAAGATGGGATACAGATTCATTAATAAAACAGCCTGTGGCTAGTGAACATAAAGCCTGATTGATCACAATTACTGCAGTTCATAACAGGAAAAACAGACGTCGGAGGACATACACAAGGAAAAGTCAGTCTGACATCAGAACCGAGCCTCATATTATTTATTGGGTGGCAGCTACAGAAATCCAACCCTTGCTTGTGATGGGTATGTTTCCATAACGGCATTTAAAGCGGTTTAATTTTCACTTCAGCAAGCTTTCAGAATGATTATCTGAAGGGCTTTCTTAGAAACCTGCTTGGATAAAGAAAACAGATCTCCTGCACGTGCTTCCCCAATGTGCAGGCGTTTGTTTCTGGCGGAGCAGAACCCAGTGCTTTGCTGTGAATTAACACCCAGAGTGCTCTGCACACACAGAAACTGCTGCACCACCAGCTCTTACAGCAGCAAGCTCTGCTCATCCCCTCAGAAGGGCCCTGCGAGCTGCCATGTCCCCGATGGGCCAGCTCCTGGCTGCACGGCTGGGTGCGTGCATTGGGTTCACAGCCATGGCTGAGAGGGCAGTGAGGGATTTCCTTGCAGGCGCACTCGAAGCCTGGCTCCCCGCTTTACGCAAGCTCTTAGATGCTTGGTGGAGGCACACCCATGCAGTATCATTGCTTGTATGTTTAATATCCATACGAGCTCCATGCTTCATATGCAGAAATGAATATATTTATTTTTGTTACAGTGAACCCCAAAGCCAGCAGGCACAGACAGGGGGCACAGATGGGAGATGTGGCACAGCTGGGAGAACAAACAGATGCTCTTTCCTGCCCAGTGCCCACAGCAGCCCCTGCTGTCCGGTTTGCAGGAACGTTGATCACACTCATGGTGAGAGGCACCCAAGGTCATGATGAAGCATTACAAGTGTGGTGTGATGGCAGGTACTTGGAGGTTTGGATAGATAATGTCCATTAGCTCAGATGAGGTCTCCAAAATTGTTGCTCTGTAGTCTGTAGATCTCTCAGAAAGAGGAAAAACATTTCCTCATGATACCTTAGTGGGGATAAAGGAGGATGGAGCCATGAAGGGCTGGGAAGCACACAGATACCAGAGTGATAAGTACCAGAAGAAATGTCCATGGGAAATGAATCTTCCTGCTTCTGGAACAGACTTTCAGTGAATGGCATGCAATACAATAGGCACAGGGCCACCCATTAAACCATGAAGACAAATTATTGGAAAGCTGTGCATTGAGTGAGACCCTGCACACTACCTGTGGCATGGCAGAGCGAGGGAGAGGAGGCTTGTGTGTCTGCTGAGGAAGCAGGAGCTCAGTGCTGGTTCCAGAAAAATGCTAATGGAAACTCCTGCTCCCATTTACTCTAAATATCAGCAGTAACTGCTGTCCCTAAGTTTTATCGTCATGGCTCCCATATGGATTTAAGGCAGCAATCTGAGCAGAAACACCCCAGACAGCATCTAGCTGCTCCAAGCCAAGGCAAACCAGCCATCCTGGTGTTTTGGAGGCACCCCTCTAGGTTTCCCTTCTCCTGCCATCCCCATCAGCTGCTGCCAGCTGCTGGTGCCACTGCCTTCTGTTCAACGTGTCGCAGCAGCCTCAGCCCCTCCGCTGCCCTGGCAGGGGCTGGCGGTGGGCTTGGGACATGCACCTCTATGCAGGTCCCCAGGATTCTCACTGCTCTGACTCCTTCCTAATGTTCCAATAAGGCAGAATTAAAAACAGCTGAATGGTCTTCATTTCAAATTCATGGGCAAGGCATACATATTGGAAGAAAAAAAAAAAAAAAAACAAACAACCAAAAAAAACAAAAACAAAAAAAAAAGAGCAAGGCCAAAAGGATGGCCAGATGTCCCTAGCAAGGGAAAAATCCTCCTGGAGCTGGGCATCTGTATTTCACAGCTACCAAACACCAGCAGTCACCACCATATGCTAAGCAGGAAACACAAACCTGTTCCATACCCCCAATGACAGAGGAACACATTGGCAGACTGAAGAAGCTTAGCAGGATTTGGGGGAAGGTCCTAAAACTCTCTCAGTGTAAGACATGTGCTTGCAAAGACCACATATTTGACAGAAACCAGTCCTTTTTTTGCCCTGGTGCTCCTCTGTCCTGCCTGGGTGAGATGGATCTTCTCTGCGGGTATCTTTCCTTGTGGGAATTTGGAGGTGTCAGAAGCCTGTTCCTGACCTGGGGATCACCTGCAGCCCTACACAATCTACGGTCAAATCTTCAAGCCAGCGTCTGTGTCCTGATGGCACGGCAGAGCCGGGTGAATACGGTCACATTGCTCGTCTGTGCCCTGGCTGCTGGTGGGGAAGGAATGGGGTTGCATTTGGCCTGTGGATCTTTGCACCAGGTAACTGTACAGCAGGGGATTTGCTGTTCACGTAAAACTCAATGACTGGTAGTGGAGATGTCAGGATGCTGCCCCACGCCCACACCTCCCTGTTTGTTGGCTTCCCAGAGTGCTTGAACAGGTGCGAAGTGCCCTCATGCAGTTGTGTTCTTCTTCCTTATTCCTACTCGAAGCAACCCCCAAATTCCTGATTGCAAAACATGGTTACTGTTTCCTGAAAGCCAGTCCTGCCCCCAGTGCTGGGGACTGAAAAATCTGGGTAAAGAGAGACAAAAGAGCCATCACCTTTTCACGCTCTAACCTAAGAAAAAAAAATAATGAAAAAATAAAAGTCAACAAGGCCATAAAATGAACATATCAAAGGACAAAACTCCAAAACAACAACAAAAATCCAATAAAGCCAGAACATGTATTTTAGGAGGCCAGTGTTGGACTGGAAGAGCCAAAGACAGGATGAGTGTTGCTTTATGAAAGTAAAATCAAGTCAGTCCCTAAGAAACTGCTCTTGGCCAGCAGCTCCCACTGCAAGGCCTCGGCCAGGACTGCACGGATGACCTTTGGCCTTAAACACACTGCTCCGCACACACAGAAGTCAGAGGCTAGTTTATTCCGAATTCTTCCGGGGATTTTTCACGATTCAATCCAAAGGCGGACTGGTGGGGAGGGGAGAGGTTTGGTGAAAGCGACCACACGCACCCCTGGCCGTGTTTTAACTTGCACTGCCCAGCTCAAGGGCCCAGCCCCTCCGGGCAAGGCGGTCACCGAGGGAAGGGCCAGGCCCTCTGATCAATGTGTGTTCCCGTGGGCATGGCTGCTGGAGCTGGGCTCGGGCTGTGTCCTCTGCCCGCAGCCTTCCTCCTTCACGTTGGGTCTTCCCCATCGACCCACGTTTGCCTGACGGGGTGCACAGCACTTCTTCAAAAGGCCTTTTAGATTGTCACAAAGCTTCTTCGTGGCATTGATAGCCTGCTATTTTATTTATATTTGAAACTTAATTAGCTCCAAGAGTCTGAACTGAGGCATCTTTAACCTAACCTGCTTCGCACAGTGGGCAGCAGCACTCCTCGCCGTCCTTGTGGGATCTGCACAGAGGATACCTGCTTTTCATGAGGATCATATGGTCTCCTCATGGGAGAGCTGGCTGCAGGCCATCTTGTGTGACCACCCTTTAGCCCAGGGAAATTTTGAGTGCTTTCAGTTTTCCCTGTGGCCCTCACAGCAGCTACTCTATTATCTCACCATCTCCTTTCCCTTCCTGTTTTCTGTGCTCCTGGTTTCTCAGCCCTTGTGTGTACGACTTTGTTATGTCTGAGCAGTCATTGCTTTCAGTTCCACTTCTATTTCTGCTCTCAGAAACTCCTTACAAAGCTCAGTTCTAGCAGGCTAAGAATCAAAGGCTCTGCCTCCTACCCTTGGAGTTGTTCATACTCATTTGCCTGACCAGATGTCCCCTGGTGACACTTCACTTACCCAACCAGACTTCCCAAGTAGCTGGAGGGCTTCCAAAATCTTTCTGTTGACCATTGCATGGGTTTTGAAGCCCATGGGTACTTGAATAACAAGGGATGCGACCCACTGGAGTTAACAAATCCATCACTTGTTCTTCTGCTCCTTGCATATCAAGTTGGATCACTCCTAAGCATGACAAACTGTTGACATGAGCCTGCGGGAAGGACCTCCTGGAAGCTGAACCACTGTGTGGTAAAGCTGCAGTAGGGAATGAGGATTCTGGACAGTACCAGCAACCAGAGGCTGGGGGAGTATGGAAAGAAAACCACCCTGGCATTAAGCTATTGCTCCCCAGCAGCTTGCTGGTCTTACTAATCCAAAACTCCCAGAACACAATGGTGCTCAGTTAATTATGACCTTCCAGGCAGGGCTACACGTTACAACTGATCATTCAAAATAGCCTTGATAAATTGTTCTGCCAGAGGACAAGAATATACTTTAAATATGGTCAGGTGTCCTATTATGCAGTAGGACATACTTCCAACTTCGGTACTTGTTTTTTATCATACTTCAGTCGTACGATACACACTGGATCAACCTGCCTGCCATGGATCTTCCCCCTTCCACCATTACTCCCAATCCCTTAACCATTATTTAAGGTTATCCTACTACAAAAATGGCAAAGCTACTTTTGCATGAATGGAGTTGTTAGAAGCTACTGGCTAATGTTCTTCTCAGTCAAAAATGATCTTCTGATGACAGTGAGAATCCCATTAAATGCTACCATTTGGAAAAATAAAAGTTTTAAATAGTCACTGTGTTCCATTTTTATTTATTTATTTATGGTTGATGAAAAGCCTGCCTTGCTTTGCTGGGCATATTAAATGTCTTTACATGTAAATAGCTGAAAACAAGTACTCCTTTAAAGAAGTACCTAACGTGCACAGCCATGGAAGAAATTAGTTAGTCCATGGCCGAGGGCTTTCCATTAGCTTTATCTAACACATAGAAAAGACTTTGTGTTGCCGTCCCTGTCACACACAAGCCAGATTCCACAGTGACTGTATTTGGTCTTGCATGCCTATTCTCTACATAGTTTTACTTGCCATTCACACAAAAGATAAACAGACACACATGTGCTTATACATTTTGAAGAGCATATTTCCTCATACTCTACAAGAGATCTCTTGTAGTACCCTTTCATCATTTTCTATTGTGCCCTTGGAAGTTTTAGCAATATTTGTTTCAAATAAGTTTATTTTTGTATGATTGATTGAAATCTCAAGCTGCAATTAAGAAAATTGCAGCAAGAACCATTAAAGGGATAGCGTCATTTTCTCCCCTTTCCACTAAAATGTCAGGTTTCAATGTCACCGCAAGATAACCCAATCGCGTGCTTGTACACCGTTCACCCAGGCTGGAGTGAGCGTAAAACCGTCTGGAGAACTAATTACAAATGACTAAAAATAATGACACGCAGCAGAAGGAAAATGAAAGGCCCCGGTCCTTATTACTTAACTGCGGAGGTGTGTGTGTGCGCGGTAACACGGGCTATTGTGGAGCAGTCTGTTTAGTAAATACACAAACATCCATCCCCACTTGTAGATTAGCCCCGGTCCCTCCCCTCCCCCATCTCCCTCTGTCTCTCTGCCCTTTCTTTCTCTCCAATTATAAACCAGCACCAGGTTTTCTCATCAGCCATCTCCATGTCTCCAAATGGCTTTTCAGTGTCAGGCCTATCAGGAAATTAACTCATCATGCAGTGACAGCTGCTAATTTTTTCCCCTTACATGTCAGATGGATCGCCTGCTGAAGCTAATAATGAATCACCAATCCCTGATTAGAAGGTGCTTCCGAAACATATAACTGCCATCTGAGCTAACTTTTTTCTTCATATAAAATGATATCACCCTAGAGGAGTAGAAAACGAATTGTATTCTTCAACAAGATGGAACAGGGGTAGGCTGTTTAAGTAGGCCGTGTGCTATCTTAAATTATGGGCTAATATTGCACAGTAAAATAAGTGAAAACTCCCAGCTCTTTTTTATTTTGCCAAATGAATGACTTTTTTTTTTTTTTTTTTTTTTTTCCTGTTACTTAATGCTTCCACCAGAACCAACTTTGCTTCAAATTTCAGGAGTGGCTTTTGTCTTCATCCTGCTCTCTTTTTTAATCTGTTTACAGTGTTTGTGCTCGGGAAGTCTACTAAGCAGGCAAGGGTGGAAAAAAGCGCCAGAAGTTGCTTACCAAGACACACTCTGCTCAACAGAAGCTCCTTGCACTGCTATGCCTGTAGCTCGAACCCCATCCCTCACACCCCATGATTTTCTGGAGGGGACCAACCCGCATTTTAAGCTCAGCTTTGGCTCAGGGATGGCCTGAGGCACGGCTTCGGCAGGCAGAGGCTCCTACAGAGATTACACAACCTGAACCCGCCGCCCACAAAGATCACAAATATATTTCTTCCAGGACCTCACAGCTAACATCTCTGGTATTAAAGCCGCATTTATAAATGACAGCAGCGCTTGCAGCACTATGCACAATTCACATGTGCATACCTTAGCGTGTCAGCTATTGGCTCTGGCTCCTCCAGCTTCCATAGCGAAGTGCAGCTGGTAGTCAGGCAGAATGGTATGTAGCTGTGGGCACTTCGGGTTTTGTTGTTGGTGTTTTTTTTTGTTTGTTTGTTTTTTTGTTATAGGAAATATTTCTCTAAATATGGTTTCCAGCTATCTCTTATCTCCCATTTCTCCCAAAAGATGAAGCCTGAATTCAGGGGCCAGGAGACACTGCCTCGGGAGGTGTATATCTGATTCCTAAGAAACAGAGGTGAAATTTCTTGCCAGAAACAGCTCTTTTTTTTTCCCCTGGTTTTGTTTTGTTTTTCTTTTTTCTTTTTTTTTTTTTTTCTTTTCCATTGTTTTGTTGTTCAGTTTTGGTGGTTTTATTTATTTATTTTTTCTTCCTGCATACTACTTTAATGCTCCCTAAATACTTACGTTTTTACCTGTTTGGCATTGTATGCTCCAACTTCAGTAGCGCTTAATGAAAATGGACAGCAAAGAGGAGATTAAAGCCAATGGTTGTGGCAGTCAGAACATCGGGAGGCAAACAAATGGCACAGGAATGCTGCACGTTGAGCAGTTACTTCCATTACAGCGTAGCGCTTGTTTTTTTCCTGGAGACAAAGTCAGCTGAAGCTGTTCAAACACCAAAATTAGCTTTGAGGAACTGAAAGGCTGCCTGGGCTGTACGCCTTTCCTGGATGCACCACACGAGTCCTGCTGTGCTCTGAAGGTGTGCGCTACCTGTGGCACAGGCCTCCTGCGGCCCATCAGCCTGCTCCCCGACTCCAGCACCACGCATGGACCATCCTGGTGGCCCAGGTCCTCTTTGGGTGCTGCTCCTGAAGCATCCACCTCCCCCTGCTGCCTCCTTCCCAGGGCAGAGGGCAGGACAGAGGCTGGCAGGTCCCTGGAGCGCTCCCGCTGATCTCCTCCCAGCTTATGGTGAGGTGCCAGGAGCGTGGGCATGGAAGGGACACACACGCCGGAGATGAGTTCCCTCAGCCTCAGGACAGATCTGCTGTGACCTCGGCTCCAGGTGTGTCACAGACAGCATTTCAGCATGGGGCTGAGATGGCGCGTGGAGTCCTTAAGCAGCCTGTCTGCACAGGAATGAATGTCATCCTTGATTTCTAATGTTACATTTGTAGGGCACTAATAAGTTAACTTCAAAGTGCACATTAAAAAGAAGAAGGAGGGAAGGAAAAAAAAAAAAAAAAAAAGCACTAGAAAGAAATTAGCTCTCCTGATCAGGCTGCACTCGGAGAGAAGTATCGTTAACCTGAGCTTCCAGGTAATTACAGCACACGGCAGGTTAGTGAATCCTTCCAATACTCCCAAGCACAGGAACACCTACCACAGTTTTTTTTTTTATGCAAAGGTCTGCTCTTTTCATTGTGCATACAATGTGATTGCTGGTTTGACACTGCAGGCTACACTGGTTTTATGAAGGATTAAATGCCACCTGAGACATATTTATCCTAAATAAATCACAAATGGTAAACTGCAGCATGTCAGTGTCAACACCCTGTACTGCAGCAGAAAGGTTAGCCATACAGGACTAAGCACAGCAAAGAATTAGCATCCAAGCTGCAAGACCACAGGGCTACAGTTAACAGGAGGAATGATCAAGAAGAAATATTTCCACTGAAAAACATTCCGTTTTTTGAACATCTGTGAGAGCCTTGCAGAGGGCCATCATTTTGTAAAGGTCACCTTTTTCCTGATAACAAACGGGAGTTGATCCTGTCACTGTTTGCTGAAGACAGTATTTAAGAGTAAGTGAACAGCCTGTCACTTTTAAGAAAGATGAGCAAGTCAAACTCGGCTAATTATGAATCTCCATGTCTAACTTGAAATTTACTTTTTTGGGGGTCTGACAAAGACATAACCTTAATTCCTGGAAAATAATAAAATTAAAAAAAAAAAAAAAAAGAGAGAGAGATGAAAAGACAGCAGGCTCTTATAGCCCCAGAATGAAGCACCTTTTCTAAGCAGCTCTATCAGAAAATACATTTTTAAACAGTTCCTTCAAGAAGGAACTATTGTTTTGCCTCACCCCAACTTTCTCACAGTTGATAATTTTAAGATATTAAACATGATAGGAAACCCAGTTATCTCTAGAGTCAGCATGGCTTATACCCTAAACACTTACACAATTATATTAAGCATGCATGAGGCACACTTCAGAAATTAGATTCTTTTATCTTTATCTAGCTAGCTAGCTTGAGAAAGGAAAAGAGAAAATGCACAGACATAACAGATAGCATTTGTTTGCTCCTGCTGAATGCCAGTTCTGTTTATTGCTTAATATTAAAAATCATGATGCTTTATTTTAATGCTAACATTTTATTTGAAAGACAAAAACAAACAAATGAAAAAAAAAACAAACTTGCCAGTTTATATTTTACATTTTTTTTAAAGAAACAAAAGCAGTTGTATTGTGAAACAAATCTTTTCAACATGAACTTGCATTGGACAATTGCAGTATATCCACAACTAAATAATTGACATTCTGGACTAAGCAAGAAATACAAGGTCACCTTTTTTTTTTTTTTTTTTCTACTTGTTAATGTCAATGTCAGAATTTTCTTCAAAAATCCCCATAACATTTCAAAAGTAGCTCACAAAATGAACTGCAAAATGGTATTTATATGAAGCACTATTTATAAGAAAAGCAAAACTCTGACAGTGAGAATATCTTTTCAAAAAAAAAAAAAAAAGCACATTTCGTATGTAGGACTCTCATCTAAATTTAAGTGGAAGATACAGGCATCAAGTTATTTTTTTTTGTATGTGTATAATCAAGAATTTTCTGAAATGTAGCATTCTGAGCTCTTCCCTAGGAAAACTCTTACGTGATACCATGAAAAAGTAAGCTACTATTAAAAAATTTGATTCCAGATGGAGAAAATACTTAATTTGATGGCATATGTTTCACCAGGGATATTTTAAAGTAAGATTGTAGAAAGCAAAATGTCACCTGTTCTTCTTTACAATAAAGGGCACCAATTACAGTATCTAAGCTTACCTGATCACCTTGTCATTGTAATGATGCACTTTTTGTAATTTTTTGCTTATTTATCTGTTTATAAAACATACATGTAAGTGAAAGTATTTTACTCTTTTGATTATGTTAGACAAAAAAGAAGGCAGGGATTTACCCTGAGATAAAACAACATTTGAAAAAAAAAAACAACCAGTGAACAGAACAATACCTACTGGAGAGGAGGGGGGTATTTTTATCCTCTTTTGTGTCCTAACGCATTTGCTTTAAAATAATCCCCTATAATAATTCTCAGAGCTATTGTAACAAGATTGTACTATCCTTTTCAGTGAACTCCTCCTAGTAGCTGACCTTCACCTCCTGCAACGTGCATATCTGTTACCTGCCTATGAGGATATTGTATCGAGAAGGTTTTACAGAAGTTGTTCCAGGAATGCAGTGCCTCCATGGATCTGATCACCTGAATCAAGCCTAGGAGATAAAGCTCTTCATGCTTCTTGTACTTCGTTATCATCTTGCTGGCCCTGAACTACTTGTGAGCCACCCTCCGTATAAATGACCATGCTTGTTAACTGTTCTCCTGCTCTATCAGGGGATACAGCTTTTGCTTCTATAGCAGTACCAGCCTGCAAAATCTCTTGAGACCCAGCTGTCTCTATCACAGCGTGCGAGTACACACCAGGCTCATCCTGCATGTCCGGTGGCAATTCTGTGACAATGTAGTGGGTTGCACCTTCTGAGAAGTCGCCATCAGAACCCTGAACCATGGCTTGAGCTATTTCTTCGGTGACGATGATCTGTGATATTTCCCCATCCGAATCGACTAAATCCATGTGTTCGCTCTGGACACTGAGCGCGTGGCTACCAGCTTCCTGCATAATTATCTGGGAGCCTTCTCCAGCTACCATATGCACAGTCCCTTCCTCATTTACAATGACCTGAGTGACACCTTCTTTCATCAGCTGGTCGGCTGCAGCCGTATCACATACAGCAAAATGTAACACTCCTTGGACCATTTTCTTGAAGGCAGCCTGAGCTCTCTCCTGAGATGCAATTATAGCCGATGGGTGCATGACCTGCGTCACTACTTCCATAGGTTCGGTATCTTCCTGAGTCTCCTGAACTTCATGGAACATTTGTATTTCTTGTCCCCCTGCATCACTGGGGACATTGGGCGCCTCTGGGTTTGGCATTTGCAAGAAATCTTTGTGACTAGACCTGCTTCTGTCAAGGAGTCCAGATTTGGTTTCCACTTCACCCAGCTCTGTTACAGCACAAAGCAGGGCATCTAACGCTGACGAGGACTCTTGGGGATGGACTGTAGCTTCAGAAGCATCTAAAACTTCTTGTTGCATTATCTGCTGCAGCACAGCACTACTGGAGTCAGGAACTGCATCTATAGGAACGGCCTCCTCCATCTCGGCTCCTGTTACAGCGCCTTCAACCACCACCACCTGCGTGGCACCATCTGCTAGCTGCTCGGTAAGTATCTGCCCTGGAACCACACCACTCACGTGCGAGCCGTTTTGGTTTGTAGCTATGACTTGCCCATCCTCCGTAATATGGACGACCCTGGCCATCTGACCAGCCATTGCCAGCGTCTGAAGGGTAGCCGCTGCCGTTTCTTCCGCAGAGACATCGATTGCAAAGTCGCCATCATATCCTTGGATAATAATAACTTGCTGAACTTGTTCAGGCGACTGTGGCTGCCTTCTGCTGCCCCGAAAGGCCTTCTCTTTAACTGGAGATACCTCTCCCAGTGATGCTGCGGTGAAAGGACTCGCAGTTTCCACAAAGGTTGCTCCTTGCCCCTTCAGCCGGCACTCGTAGGACTTGGATACAATGCCTGCAAGACAAAATATGCTGTGAACGTGGTATCACGGAAAATATCAGTTCATTACTTTAAAAAACTGTAGCTTAAATGGAAGAAAATTCCTTGACAATTTTTAGATTTCACTGGCAGAAAACACAGATAAAATGAGCAAGCGAACAAAAACAATTTGCATGTTTTCCAAATAACATATTTACAGGTTGAAATAATTGCTGAGTTTAACAATGCTGCAGCCTATTAACAATTTAAATGTGTTTTTTTAAAATATGCTGTACAAAAAAAGCCCAGATAAATACAGTATACAGTTAAAAGCCATTAACACATCTTTTATAGAAAATCCTACTGGTGATACTTGGGTACTTCGGCAACAAATTTTAGGATCGTACGTTACGTTAAACATATCTGGGTGTGAAAAACTGTGGCTGATCTTCTTAATACCCTGCTTTGTTGGCGAGGTAATTGCCATGCTGTCAGTTTGATGCCGTTGTCTTCCCCTTCATTTCCCACCTAGCATCTTCTCCAGCACACCTTACTGGCTCAGTTCACTAGCCTAGTTACCTGGAGAAAACGCTCGGCAGTCACCCTAAGCAGGATATTTTATGCAACTATCGCCCAGAGAAACCTCAATTACACTTCTTAATTACTTCTACGTGAAATCAATTAATAGATAAAAATACCTTTACCTCCACGTTGCAACTGCTTATTTCGCCACTCAGTCTGCTTTTGGGTCAGTGAAGGCCTTCTCCTCCATTCTCAACACTAACAATGACACTTCAGCCAAGCAAACAATGCCCACGGCCGCACAAAGCCAAGCCCACCACCCTCAAAACATGGTCTCGGGGTTACCCTGCCGCCCTCCTTGCCTTTTAAGAGGTTAGCCAGACATGACTGGCTGCACCCTGCGACCAGCCCCATGGCAGAACAGATCCAGTATTCGCTGTCCCCCTGTCATGGTGCCATCCCCAAGCCCCACTGCAGCTCCTGCAGGGCCACAACCAGAACACTCTGAGAAGAAAGTGGAACCCAGAAAGAAGAAAGTGGGACCCAGACACTGAGATCAAGACAACGGTTTGGTGCCAGGTGGGCCTTGGGAAGACTGATGAGGCCCCTGGTGCTGAGGCTGTCCCCACCCACGTTTTAGCTGTCAGGCCCTGATCCTACAGAGAACTACAGTGGGCTCTGAAAACCAGAGACTCATCTGCTTGAAGGTAAGTTCACACTTACAAGATGTGCTACACCGAGACTGAGCACTTGGCATCTTGCAGCCTCTAGCAAGTTGATATGCTAAGGTGAGTATCAAGATAATATTCCAAGGTAACACCAGTGCCTGAAAGGCTGGGCACTTGCTGGCATTTATCTATCCATCTATCCGTCTTTTTTTCTATTACAAAGCTTCTTGTGGAGAAGCTTATGAAGCACAGGTAATTGTGTTAAGCTGAAAGGCTGCAAATCACTTTCAGAAGTCTCAGCTGACATTACACAACTTTCTCCATCTTAGTTTGCAAGGCAGGTTATCTTTGGAAAAGAAAATTAACAATTTAAACCATTAGAGTGTTTCCAAGTGATGCTGCGTGATGTATCTGGCACATACAATTGAAGTACATTTTGTCAGGCGTAAGCTGTGAGGAGGCTTACTGTGGTACGACTGGTTCTTATCCCCACTTTTCCTCTGCTCTCTGTAGGCTCTGACATTCACGAGACCCCCCAAAGAGCAGAAAAATAGGAAGGGGAAATCAACATAAAATGACAATTATCTTAGCTCCTCCACATTTTATAATAGAGTAGAAGTAATTAATTCTCTCAGGAATCTTGCTTTGTTGACATGATAAAAGAGGAGCCTGGCAGTGATGTGGCACAAAATCAAAATAACTCTACAAATCATGCATTTTCCACAGGATTTCAAAATCAAAATAACTCTGCGATCATAATTTTCACATGCATGCATCAAAATCATGACATCTTTCCCCTAAGATAATGATAATTTATGTACAGGACACAGCATCGCTGCAGCGAGGAGAAGCTCCGGTCTGGGGAAGGGAAAGAAAAAGGAAATCCATCCTGTTTTCATCTCCTAAAATAATTGCCGTACCCATGAATCTGTGCAGCTCCGGCCTTTGCTGTGCAATTGAACAGGAAGTCTCCTGGGTGAAGAGCTATCCAGTGAATCCCTCGCAGCGCTGATAATTATGCCATTCTGACTGCTTACTTAATCTATTTGAATCCAGAGGTGAGTTAAGCCACTTCCTGACCATTAAAGTAAACTACATGGGTAAATACTGCTGTCACTAAGGGGTGTGATGAAGCTTAACTACACCAACATCTTAACCTCAGCTCGGTGCAACCCCAGCTATTCCATCACAGTTCATAAATGCGATTGCAGGTCCATCTTTTGATTCAGCAATTTAATAACTTCGAGTGCTGTCAGTACTGCTTTGAAAAATGGCTCCTATAAAATGTAACAGCCTCAATCAGATTGTAAAAGATTCACCCACTGAAGATTCTTCCATTTCAACTATAATGAATTAATGTTGAGCTATGTAGAAGTTCAAGTGTCATTTAAACTAATGTGAATCTACTGTAACTTTAAATTTTTACTGGACTATGACCAAGAATTTACTGGGAACATCAGCTTCAATTTTAGTGATTTTTCATGGTAAATATGAATTGCAGATTTTACTGGTTTTCTTTTGTTTTACCAGTGAAAAGCCAAGTAGGGAAGATATTTAGAAAACAACATATTTTGAGGCTTAGCTGCTATTTTGACTTTGAAACTGCACATTTCTATAATGGAGCGCTGCTATCCAACACAACATTTGCAGGAATTTTTATGTATTTAAGGAACATGTCACATTATTGGACTGTATGTAGCAACAAATCATGTTGTCCTACTAAATTCAGCCTGCCTCTCACCCCCTCTTAAAAGCCGGCAAAGAGACGGGGTAAGTGTTGGCTGACATGGCAAACATAAGCTGCAATACAAGCCCACATTAATATTAGGAAAACTGGACTTGTTGCTGATTGCATGTCACTGCAAATTAAGAAGATACACAAATAGGCATTAAAATGACAAAATATAATGATACGAGAGCTCATATTCAGACAATTTGTAAAGAGGTGTTTCATATCTAGGGGTGCAATGATCACAGAATTGGTTTCTTTCCAAGAAGTCTGTCATTTCAGCAGGACCATTATTTATCAGTCGGAGTCCTGAGCGACTGTTAGTTTTTTATTTGAAAATGTCAGGATTTTTTAGACATTAAATCCATATTCGCAGGTTATTTTAATTCTCAGAGACCACAAACTCCCAAAATAGGGCTAAAAGAAATGCTTTGATGTTTAATGTGCTTCTGGGAAACTACAAATAGGGTTTAGTACCTTTTTCCCTCTCTTTTCCTCAGTACCTGACTTCCTTTTGTGTGTCTGTTTTATTCTTTTGTTACTGTCATCATTTGTTCCCCACAGAATAAATACCTTATTCTTTTGTTAAGCGCACATTTAATTAAAATGTACAGGATTTGTGCAGTAAACTCGAATGAAACAAATAAAACAAGGGCCCCCTCTCTTGAAGGCATACGTTGTGAATGAAAAATGTCATTACAGACTAAAAAATTTTGCAGTAAACAGGGCCTACAGAGAGAAGTTTCCCCCGTAATGACATCCATAAAATACACAAATGGCACTTTTAGTACCATCCTGAATATGGCATTTTCTGTGCTCTACACACAATCTAAATGGTTTGATCATAGAGCATAATACTCCATTGGGTTTATAGAACAATCAATGTTCCATAAAATGATGTATTTATCCAATAGTAGGCTCAGCAGTTACTGGTGTATGACATTGTAGGACACTGGCTTTGTACTGTTCAGCAGCACACATGCTGGCTGTAAAACTTATCTAACACTACTTCAACAACTTCATCTCATCTGTGTCAAGTAATTTGTTGAAGCCTCAGCTTGGTTTAAAAAAACTTGTAATAAAAATTCATAGGATTTTCAGGAGAATGAAAGCTGATGACAATAGAGAGGTCACATTGTGGCGCCACGCGAGGGGTCGGGGGTCAGCTGCAGTTCTAAAACAGAAAGTAGATTTCATGCATCGTGTAGCAGATAAAGATGGCATTAAGGAGACTTGTCTCAGAAAGAAATGCGTAATGCGTTAGGAAAGTCTCTGCTAATATTATATGTAAAGCACCACTTTGCTCTCAAACAGCTGCCTCTTCAGAATTTTAAACTTGCCCAAAAGTTGTAGCAGTGGCTGTGCACGGTGAGGCTGGGCTGAGGATATCCTTCATGAGGAGCACCTTTAGGACAAAGCAGTAAGTCATAGATGAAATAATCTGGTAGGATGACGGAAATGATCTGCATTTACACAGCACGCTTAAAACAGCTATTTTGCCTTTCCTGCGAAAGTTCCAGGTGACCTGATTTACAGCACCCTATCTGACAACACTTAATTTTTCATACTTGATTAGTATTGGTAATTAGGCACATTATTTACTGATACATACAAATATTTTGTATCTATTAAAATGCAATGAATATTAAACAACGTGTATGCAAAGAAACATCTTTTCTTTCAACTAAATGCAACCTTCCTACAATTACAAGATATTGAAAATTCAACTTACATTGGCTATCACTTGAATGAGCAACTGATGTCTTTATTTCAAAAGTTATTGTCTATGTAACAATAAAATATTTTGACTGGTATGGTAAAAGCCCACTATCCAAGTACATAAAGGAATAATTTAGGCCCTGATCCAGCTCCAAATTTCTGCATTTTTCTTTCATTCATTCTTTTTTTTTTTTTCTTTTTGTAATGATCTTTAAATAATTAAGTGCAGTCTAAGAATTGTAGCATGACTATTTTCTTGATTTTTGGAGGCCATAATAATAAACCACATTTTTAAGATCTCTTCCTTAACCATAGTAAAAGCTGTTTCAAAAACAGCATTTTCAAAAACAGATAGTTAAGCTACTAAATAAAAGAGGTTGTGAAGGCTCATTCATATCTTCTACTGAAGGAAGAAAATAGGATGGGTCAAACCAAGAAGTGAAATAAATCAGCAAGCCAAAAGGGCTCTGTCAGAACTATTATGTCCACAAAGGCAGCATATATTTGTAAAGCAGTACAAATAGATATACCTATGGGGAACTTAACCAGCTCCCTAAGAGACATAAAAAAAATTCCACCGTTGACAGAAGGTACGTAAATGGTAATAAGAGAAAGATACCAATGCAGTAAGGGTTTTTTCTTTTCAGTATATTTTTACTGTAAAAAGAATAAATAAATAAATACCATAACCTATTCCAAAATACTGTGAGTAGTTCATCCTATACTTAAAAATCCAGAAATGTCATGTTTCATGCTAAAACTCAAAACATCCTTTGCTTCTAGCTTTATCCTTTGTCCTCCATCATGTTTAGAAATTTCAAGGTCTTCTAAGAATTGTTTGTATAAAGGATGAAGCTCTAACCTTTCGGGTACCTTAAGCAAAGTGGCAGATGTCCGTTTAGCTATCTTAATATGTAAAAGGAAATAATTTTGCATTTTTTTTCTTCTGATAACCAGACTGAATTTTTCTGCTTGTTATTTTTACGTTGCATACCTTACAGGACTATGTCAACAGCAACAACAGAGAAGCAAAACAAGAAACAGCCACCAAAATAAATAGCTGGGCCATTCAGTTATGGTGTTTAGGCAGGTGGTTAGGTTAGGTTAGGTAAGGTTAGGTTAGGCTAGGTTAGGTTAGGTTAGGTTAGGTTAGGTTAGGTTAGGTTAGGTTAGGTTAGGTTAGGTTAGGTTAGGTTAGGTTAGGGTTGGGTTGGGTTGGGTTCCTTCCAATGCCCAATTAACCTTTGGGAAAAGGCCTCTGTGATAAATTTCAGCTTTTTTGTTGTGTTTAAGGTCAAAAATGAATTCTACAAAGCCTAGTGTTACAGAAGCTATGCAAATAGAAAATGTATGTACTGAAACTGCCACTGACCACAGTAAACGGGTAAGGCGTTAATGTATAGATTTTACAACTGCCCAATGTGCACAGTGCCAGACTTTCTTGTAGACTACTTTTTGTCTTTACACACTTGCCACCATGCAGGCCTTATCTTCTCAAGTCCTGCCTGGGAGCAAAAGTCTCACTGAGGCATATTCAGCAATTACCTGTATGGACAAGTAACATTAGGAATGTATTTGGAGTACTTTAGCTAGTTTTTCCAAAGCAATTTAGCAGCTGGAGATGAGGGCAGCCAGCCTGGACATTTCTTTGCAGACCGGCTTCAAAGGCCCTCAGTTTGGGAACAACTGACATTGATGCTACACGGATGTACTTTTTCTGCTTTAACTCCTGCAGCGTAACTGCAGTGCTTTCTTAGCACCTTTAAACCAGAATCCAGATTGCAAAAGAAACCGGTTGTGCTTGGTCAGACTGCAGAATTCTGTTGCCTGGGCCTACAGAGCATACAAGATTACATGAAAAATAATAGGAATGCTAATATGAGAAAATCAGAAAACAAACAATCAAACAAACAAACCACAAGCTCTGATCATATCACAAATTATTGGGATTCCTAAAATGTGTTCTAACTCACACTAACTATTCTGCTAAAAAAAAAAAAAAAAAAAAAAAAGCCCAAACTACTTTTTGTCCTTATTATCTCTGCAAGAGTTTCTGTTTTTCAAGAATATATACATTTAGATCCTGGTCTCATAAACATTTATTTATCAAGAGTACTGCTTACTGCCATAGTTAGCCTCAATAGTCTCAAAGGGACTAAACATGGTAGCTTGCATTATGCATTGTGTTTGCATAATCAGGCCCTTGGGATTAACAATTCTGAAATTGGCTAGCCTTTCCCAACGCTTGATGTACATATATGCACTAAAGAGAACAGACACTTGTAAGGGACACCAAAAATAATAAAAAAAATCATGTTATGAAATGATCAAGCAGAAATTATATTCTTTCATATACCAATCAAATCTCAGTCTCGTGATCTCATTTATTTATTTATTCTGATTTATGCACCCATTCAGTAAAAAGCAGCACCTGTTCTTTGCTCAAGGGCATGTCTCAACCCATCTGAAAAGCACGGCAGCTTTTAGGCAGAAGGTTTGTGAAGAACTAAAACTAGTAAGTTTCCTTGGTTGTTTTTGTTAGTTAAGATAACAGAAATTAGCATTTGCTCTGCGATAGTCATCTTTGCAATTCATTTATAAATTCAGCTACGTTACAGTGTATGTTCATATCTTTCCAGGGTAAATTACGGGAAATAACCATTTGTCTTCATTGTAGACACTTTTGTATGTATAGTAGAAAACAAACCTCTATTCAATAACTGCACAGAGGCACCATTAAAATCAAATTTACAGTAAACAGAACCTGCAGCTGGGGTAAAACACTAACTGTTAGTATTTTAATTATCAGCGAAGCTTTCGGAGGTCTAACATCTGCTCATAGCCAAATGACAGCAGCTGCTCGCGTACACTTAAAACAATGTGAATTTCTTCTATAAATATTAAAATGAATTGTATGTTGTGTGTTCATTGTAGCTATATTCCTATTAAGCTGTTTAAGTGTATAGGGCATTTTGAACTTCTTTCTTGTGGCAAATTCGTAAAGGGCTGACCTCTTCAAAAGAATGAGAGGCGAAGACAGCAAAAATTCTTGAGTCTGTAAATTGAAAATGTTTAGAGACAGTACTAGAGGTCACCCTCTGCCAAGATGTTGCTAGTAAATGCTAGCAAAACATCAGCAATAAGTTCTGATCATTGTGCACTATAGTAACTTCAAGGACAGGACTTCTCAGCAGGCAAGGTGTCAGGAGTCTATGGGATGGGTTATAACAAAAGCTAACACTCATTGAATGAGTAGAAGCAATTAATGCAGAAGAATTACCAGTAAAAAATGTTCTATTTCAATATTCAAAGCATCGGAGGAGATGAGCGTGCTGTCTTTTATGGACTTCATCAAAATCATACCGGAATGAGCACTGATTCATATGATTAGAAGTAATAATCTGTCAGAGAGAAGGAGCTCTGCTGGGCCAATATGAGATCAGTTAATTTTGCGAACAAGGGTGAGCTTCATAACTTAACTTTGCAGCTTTTTATCTGGACGTTGACATACAGCTGATATTTTCATTTTCATCTCTCATTTGCTGGGAATTTAGGAAAGACAACTGGAGAAGTGACATGCATCTGTTCAAATGGTAGTGGCTGGCACAGTGAGCAAGCGTTACAACCAGTTTCAGAAGAAAACAAGGTGAAGGAGGCTGGGGCTTTAACTTACACATAGATTCAATAGAGAAAGACCTATTTCTGTGCTTTTGTAGCACCAAATGTAATACCACTGGCTAATAATATTTATACATTTTTGCATTGATTCTGAAGCTAGAGAGGAGCTTTAGATGGTTTAGTCTGAAAGCCATAGGTCATGCCATGCTATGCCTTGAAAGAAAAATATTAGGTGCTTCAGCCCTACATGTGTAACCTCCAACACAGGATCAACCACAGCTGTTCCCGAACTGGTACAAGGCATAAGACAAAGCTGAATTAATTACACAGGCAGTTGCTGAGCTTTTGCCATCTGATTTCCTACCCCAAAGGTCAGTGTCAGTGCACTGCGTCCCACTACTTCTGAGACGGAGGCAACAGGGCTGGGTAGAAGTGGAAGTGGTCCAGTTACCAGGGTGGCCTTCCCCTCTGCTGGACCCATCGCTCCACCTCGGGAACAGGGAGCATCAAGGCTTATAATGCCTAATTCTCAGAAAAGATGTTGATATTTCAGAGTGTCACACAGGCTTAGCAGTAACCACAGGATTATTTAAGAAATGTGAAGCAGGGTACATGCTGGTCTTGGAGGGTGGGATGGGAAGCGGAGGCTGGAGAGACGGGTAACTCTTTTATACCACTTTTGAGGGTCGAGTTTGTGACAAAGTCTTCTTTTCATGATTCACCTCTGGTGAAGGGTGGAAGCAGCATGTTTCCAGCATATCTTCAAAGGAAGAGCTGTTCCTATAATTGACCCTTCCACTGACAGAAATGTATCTTCAGTGCTACTGATACAGTAGTACCTAAACGAGCTGTCTCCCACTTCCAGCGTTAGAAGGCACGAGGCTGTACGTAGTTAAAACAAGACATAAGACACCAAAGGTGGAACTCTTGGAGCCACCGCCGAACACTCCCGATGCAGGAATTAAGGTGTCAGTGTGCCACGGCTACGTGCGACGTGCAAAGTAAACCACTGCACCATGGTTCGGTACAAGTGCTCAGAAGCTCCTTACTCCAGGTGCTTCCACCCAGCTGCAAAGTTGTGCTTTTGAGATCTGAATCATTTCCATGCTGCACTGTCAATAAAGCTACCCAAGCAGTTGGTTAGCCAGAGGTAGAAATCAACAGCTTTTAGGTGGAATACACAGATAATAAGAAATTGAGAGGAGGTGTTGAAAACATCACAAAGAGCAACAGGATGCAACATAAATAAATTCAACAATGAAAGTGCAACATTCAACTTGTGCTGCTGCATACTGGTGCTCGTGGAGAAAGTTAATCTGCAAAAATGAGACTAAGTGAGAGATAAGTCCCTTGAGAATTGTAATGCTGAAGAAATCTAAAGAATGACAGTGGTCATCAAATTAGATGCGAGTTTATGAAAAGATAAAGCAGGAACAGAAAACAGGCCAAAGCAATTGTTAATTGCAGGTTCAGAAGCATGTCTCCTGCACATTGCTCTGGTATGGATACAACTGAATTATGTCTCAGCTTCACTAGGGCAGAGACACTGCCTAAGGAATATTCAAAACAGTGAAACAAGTTATTAGAAGGTTGGCTAGCATGGAAATATTGAAGTTTAAGTGCACACATTCTGGCAACAACAACCTCTAATTTTTTTTGATGCAAATGCTGAAGAGGGAGGAAATTTTTTGTCCCTTTTGGATCACCATAATCTGATTTTGATGAAACGCTAAAATATTCAAGCCACACTGTGGGAAGAAGTTTGGCCATGGTGAGCAAGGGATGCCAATTCAGCTACCTACCCCTTCCAGGTGCCAGAGCAATGAGGCTCCCACACTGAATAAATCAACCACACGAGAGCTGGAATAGGTTTTAACCCAAGTCATTGCCACTTGCACTGCAAACCCATACCATCCCACAACAGTTCAGTGAAACATGGCATGCGATCCTCCAGTAACTACTTAGTTAACTTCTGTAAACAACTCCCTTCTGAACTGAAGTTCACCCAAGACTGCGGCGCCTTGAGTCTTAAAAAGCCAAAGAATTTGCAATGACTGTCAATCACACAGAGCATGAATCCTACTCAAATACGGACTAGTAAACAAACCCTGCCATTCTGTCAGGTCATTTCATTAGCTCTTCTTATTTTTTAGCTCATGAGGCCCAGTTTAGACCAGAAGAAGAAGGAATATTTAAAAACTTATTAGTGATCACATTTTTGTAATACATTTTAAATTCCACTTAGTTGTTACTTTTGATAGTACTTGTTCAAAGATTTATTGTACATATCTGTCTACAACTGATGCCAAATAATGTTTAAAAACATGTTAATGAAATTATGCAAACACAATGGTTCCTACTACATTTATCTATAGCATGTTGCACAGTGCAGTGGATGCACTTCTTACTCTGCTGTTACACAGAACTGCTACAGCATTATTAGTGGTAAAATAAGTGGACTCCAAGCACTACTGCTATTACCGGAACAGTTCACGTTTTTCAGTGTCATAGACAAAATTTCAGAGGAAAGTACGATAATTTCTGTGAAAGTGGCAAAGCTTGTGATATATGACAAGACAGGGACCAGATAACACCCTCCCACCCCCAAAAATAAAATAAAATAAAAATAAAAAACACCACCAGAAGCCTAAAGAAGCCTAAAGCCAGATACCTGGAAGATGCGATTTTCAAAAACACTGAGAAACTAACAGCTCCTGCTGACATTTATGTTAAAGGGTTCTTATTTCAGCTGCTTTTTAAAATATTACTTCTTACTCTTTTTTCAGCTACCATAGTTTAGTGAACAAACAGATTCCTAACTTCTGGCACATAGCAGGCAAAATATTCAGGAGATGCATTGTGGTCTGTCATTTCAAAGATGTGCAGATTAAAGAGTTTCTGAGCAGCCCGTGGCATCGCAGGTTGAAACAGCTGCTGTGAGTCCCAGGTAGGGCTTACTTGGAGATCCATGATCCATTCCAGTGCTCCAAAACCTCTTGAGGTTCACCATTTCTTTCAGTGCCTCTCCAAGTATCCTTAAAACACTATTCAGGTTCTTCTACTAAAATAAAAAGACTCAGAAGCTATCTGGATGATATTATTTTATTTGTAATAAGAAAATACGCATATTAAAATGTAGACAAACCAAATCAATACCAGCATCTAAAAGAACAAGCTAAAATAACTCCAAAATTAAAGTATTTTCTCTTCCATGTGTTATTTTTTAGGGTCTCTTTCACAACAGAGTGAATTTTATGCACGATTTTGGGATCTGTGTACCTAAAGCTAATTTCCTCGATGCAGAATTAGGAAGCAAAATAAAATTGGCCTGCTTTCTACTAGTGCTAAGTACAAGCACATGCAAATGCAAACCAAACAGAATGCATTTAAAATCTAATGGCATTTATCTAGCCATGTGCCTCCCTAACTGTATCCTCTGAATTGCTCACAACAGTAGTATATTTATCACTATAACACCATAAAACAAAAAAGCATTGTTCTAACTTTTGCAGGCAGAGAAGTGAAAATCAGCAAAAAGTGCGTTGCCAGGGTCACAGAAGAATTCCCAGGTGTACTGAGGCCCAGCTTTATGTCTTAATCACAGCATTATAATTTCTTAGAAGAGCCTATTGTCAACTCCCAGAGTTGAGGTACTCCATTTACCCACAGTGAAGCACTAGTCACATCACCGCAATTTTCCTGATAATGCCCTGTCAATGAATCAACCCCATGTTCGTGAGCAGAGAGGAGTTCAGTGTCCATGTATCCTATAATGAGGAATGCTGCGCTGCAATCTCTGCTGAGATTGTCATAGGTGTCCACCGATACCATCTGCAATTACAGAATTTTATGAGATGGAAACTGGTTCATTATGAAAAAGACTCAGTCTACCAGCTCATTTCACAGATGTCAGATGGTAGACTTCCTGATCATCACGATTCTTGCAAGTGCATAAGAAAGGGCCCATAGTTAGGCTTTTGGGAATTAAGCACATAGCTAATGCCAAGCACAGGCTTAAATGCTTTTCTGAGTTGGGCCCTCGGTTAGCCCTACTCTATGACATATTCAAAGCAGGGTCTTAGACTCTTTAATTTGTGTTTTAAAAAGGCCAAATCAGCACTGCTTGTCCTCAGAGGAAGGCCGTCACAAAGTTAGCTAAAAATCACTTTTGTCCACAGCCAAATATATCTCTCTCTGGCTGAAATAGCCTGAATCTACCTCTGCAGAATGATTGTGTGAACATGTTCCAATGTACCGCTGAATCCCATTTGAATGTTCACCTATTCAAATAAATGAAGACATTCCCTTTAAAAGGCTAAGGTAAATTAAGTAGGCTAACCATACATTTTTGTAGTTTTCAGACTAATTTGTATTAAAAATAAAAAGCTACATTTAAGAAGAATGTTTAGGGTGGAAAATGTTGTTCATAAGCCTTTCTTCTTACAGAGTAGTCTCTCTCATACAGACGTTTTTGCACTCTCAGACCATGATATGCCCACCTTCAAATCTGGTAACTACCAGCTTAAATAGACATCCTAATTCCAGACGGATTGGTCCATTTAAGAACACAGAAATTAAAACCATTCTCTAAATGCTGAAAGAGGTTCACATTTCTTCTGCAGCCATCCAGAAATGAAGCACTGTTTGCCATAACACAGCACCCTGCACACCTTCCAAAATAACCCCGTTTCTGTTGGAGGTAAGCCTTGCTGCATCTTTTTATTCCATTTTTAACAAGAGGCCACAGAGAAACCCATGCTAGCAGTGTTCACCACATGGACATAAACACTAAATGCAGGCCAGAGCCCTGCTGTGAGTTCTGGGGGACCTTTGATGCTCTGGGAAGGTGACGACAACCTCTATCATCCTCAGTATTACAAAACCCGTTTATCTGAGAGACTTTCTTTCTCCTCATGCAACTACCTCAAGAGGCAGTGGCAGTGACAGACATGCTCAAAGCATGGTCTCTGGCCTTTCATATGTTCCTTTCATGGGACTGTTTCCATAACAAAGACATACTCCCTCTTGGTCAATTTATCACAACCTCCCCTAGCACCTTCCCTCCCACACCAGCGCTTGGTATCCCCTCTGCCTCGTCATGAATAAACAAAACAAACAGACAAACAAAACAAAAACAAAAACAAACAAACAAACAAACAACAAACAAACAAACAAAAAAAAAAAAAAAAAAACAAAAAGAACAAAAGCCCACCAACCATACAAAAATTATATTGTAGATTTGTAGATTAATGGGCTGATTCTGGCATCTCAATTCAAATGGATTTACAACCACTGTGTTTAGCCCAGTGTGATTTCAAATAGAATTACTCCTGATGAATTTGAATGCAAATTCACAAAGCATTAAAACAAACCGTGTTTAAACTCGTTGGTTCATCAGATGCAAATATTGTGCATTAAGCAGGGAATACCCATTCATGAAAATAATGAAAACTGACACCAATATAATAAAATCATTACAGGTTTATGGATTCTGGGACTTAAACAAGCCATACCCTTGCTTCTCCTAACTGATTAAATGCTTCTTTGCAGTTTATGTTTGATCTGCAATTCAAAAACAAATTACTTTAGTCTTTGAGCCCAGAACCTTGGAAAATTGCTAGGAGGTTCTAACTCAGATTTGTTCGGGGAGAAGGGCTGGATAAGGGAAGGAAACTATGGGGGCAGGGAAGCTAGCAGTGCAGTTGAGAGCAGACAGCACAGGAGAGGATGCAGTTAGATAAATCGAGGCTTACAGACTCTGCCGGCAAGCATTCATAAAACCACCGCGCGAACAGCATTGTGCAGAACAAAAGGCAGTGATGATAAAATTGGGCACTTTTGTTTTATAAAGCTGGCACAGATGGGTCTGTCACACCATGTGCTTCATTTTTACAAAACCTCAACCACCTTCACTTTGCATCATGTTTGTAGACAAGGGGTTTAAGTGCAGTAGGGCAATGGATTGCCAATTATTTCTGGTATTGTCCCACAGCAAGCCAGCAAAACCGAGTGCAACCCTGTTCTAGCTGATGAAGTAGATCTCTGAAGTTGCATCTAAACAGTATATACAGCCTGGTTCTTCCATTAATCCCCATCGTCCAATTATCAAGAGCAAGTTTCCATTTTCAGTTAGATGACAACAGCCTAGCTCAAAACTTTCCAGTAAAATCTTTGTATCTAGACACTAAATTCTTCTCATAATGATCAGATTTAAAACAGCAAAACATTCCTCACTGAAGCATGTAATGCTGATAATGCACTATTTTGCAGCACAACGTATGCAGTATAAAAAGTTCTTTGCTGCATCATGATCTGCTCCAATTTGTGTATAAATAGCACTTGCAATAAAAGGAAATGTAACACCAAGTTTTACTTAAATAACAGCTGCAAAGCGGCTTGGAGATATTGTTGCTAACAGACAACAAAAAAAGGATGGGCAATTGCAATAGCTCTTACTCAAAATCACAATTTTTGTTTTTCTTTTGCTTTTTGTTAATCTACTCACATCTATATTAAGTATTTTAAACCCAAATATTTAGACATCTATATGCTGGGACGATCTGAGGGTAACTCGATTTCTAGAGTTCAGGTACCATCTAGATTTGCAGTACACATCAGGAAAGCCCAGTCTTGAAGGTAATCCTCTCCAAAAACTGATTCAATCATCCCAGAAAAGCTCCTATTTCTGAGGACAGAGATGTATGAGTGAAAAGATCAATCTGTGAAGTCCTTAAGGTCTACATTTTCAAATGGGAGTGCCTCAAATTTGATACCCAAATCTGTACTTAAAAGACCAATTCGCATTTCTATAAGGCAACATGCAACACTACACTTGATAGTGTAGCTGATGATGGGCCACAGGGGATTTCAGAAGCCTTGCTGTCATTATCATCACAGCAATCCAGTACCCACTGCCTCTGTCAGTTTTTATAAATCCTTACCTGGCCAGCAGATCAAGGACTTCCTTTCCTATGACAGCCCTTTGATTTATATCCTTAACTTTGTTATCTCCAGAGCACAGCACACAGAACAATACTGGTCAGAGGTTAAGAGGAAAATTGTGGCCATATTCAGGTTATGAACAAAATTGCCAATGGTTCATAATGTAATTAATTTGCGATTAGAAAATAAAAAATAGATTCTGCTCACTCTTCATTATTTGATTCCAGCACTCTGCAATCCACCTTGGCTTCCAATTGGCATTAAGATGCTACTTAAAAGCTACATAGTCCCGAATCTCCTGGCATAGGCACTGTATTTAACAATGTTGTTCTCCCCACACCATTTTTCATGAATGCAGTCAACAAAAGTATTTGGAATGGGCTTCTTTTCTTAGAAAGAGAGATAGAGAAGCCTGTCACATTCTCTTATCAGTTCTGAAACTGCTCGTGGACCAAACTGGACCAAAATAGCTTCTGATTAGAGATATGATGAACCATAAGGCAAGTGTAGACTTCTTGCTTTTTGCTCATAAACTAACTGTTGGATAAGTTCTGGACTGCTGATGAGAAGTTGATTTACCGTTAAGTAAAATTTCTACTGGTTGAAGCGACGTACCAAGATACCTTGGCTTTATGAGTTGCTGAATACCCGATCAAACTCAACTTCTCAGTGCTACATGCATCTTCTATTATTTTTTTCCTTTTTCTTCTTTTCCTTGCAATGTGTGAATATGGGAGAAGCACAATATTCAAGCATAAAGGACCACCTTAATATGCATTAGAATGAGATGTGCTGGCATGTACTAAGTGACAATCTGAGCACTCAGACGTGGAATTAGGACTTCAGACATAGGCACTCATTTTAGAAAGTGGATCTCAGAGGATATATAGGGTTGCCCACTTAGCTTGGAAAACCCTGCTCCAGTTTTAAAAGCTACTTGTCACTGCAGAGCAATTTGGAAGCAAAGTGGTATGTTTGGTGGCCTCATTTGCATGACAATACCCAGAATGCTCTCCTAACTCACAGCTATTTCGTGGAAGGATTGATGCATTCAAGCTTTGAAAATAAACCCAAATCATGTGGGTGTACTGGTGCATATCATTTCTCTCTCTCTCTCTCCCCTTTTTTTAACATGTGCAAACGTAGAGCTATTAAAATGTGTAACCACTGCAGGTAGCCAAACTAACCTGTGCATCTCCAGCCTTTACTAGAAATGAGAGTTACAAATGGTAGTTTGGGCAAGTCTCTAACACATTCATTGATTAGTTGATCAGGTGGTACCCTTGTGGATGTGCTTTTAGTGTTGATATCAGTCATCAAGGCTTCTTTGAAGAGCTGTCACAATATATTAACAATCAATTAGAAAAACTAAACAACTTAGAACACAAAGCACAGATGTAGAACAATAGTTCATCAGCATGGACTTCACTCATCTCCTGCACTTTCCTCCTCTCTCGCAGCTTGCTACACAAAATAAATGTGCTACATTGACTTGCACTGCAGTACAGAATATCATAGTCTGCTCTATTGTGTGGATTTCACTGCTGAGAAGCTGTAATGCTAATTGTCAGTTTCCCATGATCAAAGTAATTTGGTTAAATAATTGGTTTACATTTACTATATTTTATTTGCCTCACAAAAATAAATGTTTTAACAAAAGATCATCTGAAGAGGAGGGAATGCTATGGTGATAGCACCAATATGGTGCCAACATATGGAGAAATATGTGTGTTTTGTGCATACAAACAATGACATGAAGCTTCAGCTGTTTAGAGAACAAAGCTTTACACCTGAGTTAACTTAATATTATGATATGTGCATTCTGGTGCACGAGCGCATGAGGGGTGAAGACGAGGCAGTTTGCACTATATCTAAAATTCTTCTTCTGTAGTGGATTTTGGCACGGAAGTCAATTCCTATTTTAAAAAATACCATTTAAAATGCTGATTTATTGCTCATCATTTCTAGCTGATTCTTGATAGGTGATTAATGGTGGCATTCCCTCCTTTCTATTTACTCTATCAGTTACACGAAGGCGGCACTCACATATGAAACAATGGCTTTTCTACACCAAAAAACAGGTTGATGACATCATGATAACCCTTCCAGCCATTCTTGGCTTTTCAGATTTTTTTCTCTCTTTTATTTTATATAATATATGGATTTGACCACAGTTTTTACAGCTCCTCCCCAGATGCAGAAAGGGAACACAGTAACTAAGTGCCTGCAGCAGTCGACAGAAGCTGTTTCCTTTAACCTCCCTCTAGACTACCAGGCGTGAAGAACGGCTGAAACATTTTCCTTTAGCCACCAGAGTCACTTTTTTTTTCTAAATGTTGCTGGAACAGCTTCATTCAGAGGCTAGGCTGCCACCGGAGTTTGTTCAAAATTCTGCCAGAATGGCTTCAACTCAAAAGTAATTAAAAGCCTCTGAAAAACTCGTAAGTCAAGGGAGTGGCATAACACCCATTAATTACGGTGCTCAGTGATGTCACACCTGTGACTTATTGGAGGCTATCCTGAAGAGGGTTCAGAGCTGCTCTTCATAATTTATAATGGTATTTTGAAGACTGTCTATTGAAAAGCAGTATCTAGTCTGGGTAGTGCATATTTAACAACAGCCGACTGCATCAGATCAGGAGTAGTACTGCGCCTTTCACTGTAAAGCTGTGGCAGACGACCGCAGGTTTAAATACCAGGCACACACAACAAAGTGGGTACACTTGAGGTGGGACCATGACCCTCAGATACCTCTGATCCAGTCTGGGTGTCGTTCTGTTCACCTCAGCCAGCAGTAAACTCGAAGAAGGACAGAAAGAAAAGAACTTCAAAGGACAAATGTGATTGCTGTTTTTCCCAGGGTCCTGATTTTGACTAACTTTTAATATGTTAATACTGCTGTTGGAGTCAGAAGGTCTATACACTTCTATGTAATTGTGCTTGGCTGTCCTTGCAGGATTTAGACACTAGTAAGTAAAATCCTTAACTGTTTACCTGAAATAAACGCAGTAATGTTTATCTCCTCCAGTCCTGAGATGCATTTTTTGCCATCATATAGGAAACACATTGTCTACATAACATTAAATTAAATTATGTAGGACAATACTAAATTTTATGCATTTCCAGTAAAGCTTGTATGTATTTGATCATTTACAGAAAAAATATTGCAAGGTTTCTATAACAAATTAAAACCTGCAATTTGTGTGTGTGTGTTTTTTTTTTTTTCTTTGTCTGTTTTGAGTTTAAATGGAAACAAACCTTACAGTACAGAATTGGCTTAAGGTCACCTGTCTACAAGGGATTACTGTGTAGTTCCTTTTATATTTTTCCCCCTACTAGTTTGAGGGACAAAAGGGCAGCAGTACCCTAAGGGCTTTTTCAAATAACCTCTTTAGCAAATAAAGTCATACCCTATGTATAGAGGCCATTTCATCCCAGTCCCATGGGCTGCCTGTAGGGTAAAATACTGAATTTTTCTGGCATATGTCAGTGAATGTGAAAAAGAGGACCACTACTTACAGAAAGTTAAAGGCTGAATGAAAGAATGCGAATTTCCTTAATGCGCTAATTTAAGGCATTGCAGATTGAAGCTGAAGACATCAGCTATAAGCAGCTCTGAAAAATACTGGAATACATTTATGTGAACCATAGAGATTCATATGCAGCAACTGATTTACTATGGCTTGAAAACACAACAGATTCAGCTTATCTGAGATCTTAAGCAAACAAACAAACAAACATATTTTCTCCAGGGAAAATAAGTAAAATAGAATTGGGCCTTTTCTTTATGGATGTAATCTTACGACTGTATCGACTTAACATTACCATAAACATCGCTGAAATCAACTGTCAAGAAGGAATCTGTTCTGCTTGTATAAATTACTATTATTGTTATTGCTATTATTGCTGCATTTGCTGCACCCCACTTCTGTAATTGGTTAAAAGATAACGTGCAAAACCCCAAACTTTCCGGTATTCATAAGGTATAAAATAATGGTTTTAAAACAAATGATTTGACAGCTGCAAATACAGGATAACACCTAGTTACATTATAGAAACAGTGTGGATAATTACTTTTTTCAAAAGGAAAGACTCCATGGACCACAGTCTTGTCTGAATTTCCCTGCAGCTCAGATAATGTGCAATAATACAAATCCTGTTGTCACCTCAACCTAAGTCTTTTTATCATCTATACATCAGTAAGAATGATGAGAGACGTCCCATGATTCTAACAGTCTTCCTTTGAAGGATCCACATGTTAATTACTGCACTAATTATGGTTTTTGAATAACCAAATGAAGTAAGCAGTCTATGGGAGGTACAGGCATAAACCTAAGACTGAGAAAATACTAGTTACTGAAGTCATCAGTGTAAACTGACACATTGAACATGCTTAAAAGAAGTAGAAAAAGTAGATTTTAAAAGACAAGCATCTTCAATAATTAGGGTTCCATACAGGAAAAAGAAATGTTATTTCTTAATGGCAAGTGCATTTAAACTGTTATCTAAAGATCTGAAGGTAAGCCTGCTTAATTCACTGCTTCTTCTTTTGTTATTAGGAAAACATAATTGTTCCAAATAATTAGCACTAGAGTACATCACAAGCTGACAACAAAATTATAGAAATCTTCATATTCAGATCCGTCTAGCTGGCTATTAGGAACAGTTTCTGATCATAACCCATTAGTTGAAGTGCTGTGAGTTCTTGATTGCCACCAAATAACCTCAGATATCTGCCTAAGTTAACAGCCTCTATTTATTCAGAGTTTTCTTGACAGTAAAAATTGCTTACGATTTTTACAGCTGCCACACAAAAGAACAGTATCGGATGTGCGTACTTGGAAGATTAGGTGATAAAATAATTGAAATGTGGATTTTAGACACAATTTTAACTCCTAACTTCCTAAATGAAAAACAGCTAAGGGATTTCAGTGTGCTGCAATGGTACTATTGCCTTTCACGTTTATTAAAAATTAAAATGAACACATTCCAAATCTTTCTAGTTGTGATGTCCACGCTAATTAAAATAAGATTTGTTTGGGGTGACTTTTTTTCTTTTTTTTCATAAAAGCCTTAATTTGTCCTTTTTTTCCATTGAACACTGACTAATCAACAGCTAAAGATTTCTCTGTATCTTAAAGCTCAAGCCTTTATTTTTTGGTACTTTCCTGTGAATAATGTCAGGGTACAAACTGCTGTTAATTCATTTCTTAAACAGCTAACTAGCATGGATAGCACCACAACAAAAGCTACCAGAAAGTCTGGCATATTTTTCAAGGACACTGACAAATGAATCTTCTCACAGAAATCACTGCCGTAACCCCAAAAGGGAACAAAAACAACAAACCAAACCAAACCAAATGAAAACAAAACAAACAAACAAACAAACAAAAAACACAAAACCAACCTCCAAAAAAAACCCGCATAAACATGGTAAGAAGGAAAGTGTACTCTCCTAGATACCACTAACCCAGCTTCAGTGAGTAGATTATTGATAACGTAATACAGACAAAATGGAAATTTGTTTAAATTTCCAATCTAATGCTTCAGTTATCTATAATGCTATTTGAAGCTGCTTTCAAAATGTTTTTTTGTGATAATAGCTTGGTTTATAAACCCACAAAGCTGTATGTCAAATCCCATGAGGGATAACTTTGATTACTATAGTAATTAATGATGCTGGATAGTAATATGGATTTTCTGTTAAGATTTGAGTTTGAAGTTAATTAGTCTCCACATTATGATTTGCTGATTAATTACAGATATTTAGTTATAAAGAGAGATGTTAATTATTAATCTAAAAAGTCATCTAGTGTAATTAACTAAAACTTTGACGTCAGTCAACACTCTCCTTGTATGTAACTTCCAAGGCACCAATTCTACGGAGAGGCACAGGCCTTCCCCAAAAGGTAAAAAAAAAATATAAATATATATATATATATTAAAAATATAATTCTTCTTTTATCTTTTTTGTGTCTGGAGTATAGTGAACAATTTTTACCTTTAATTTGTCAGGAGAAGCCACCCACTTTAAAGCAGGACAGTAACTTAATTCTCGTCAAAGTACTGATTTTTCATTGCTCATTCTTACAACATGTTTCATCTTATCACTGAAAAAATGTGCTATAAAAGAAATTCCACTATGAGTCTTAACTGGGTGTACTCTTGAAATCATGTCTTAACCTTAGAGCTGTGATGTCCTTCTGACTGATGGGCTTTGTCAGTTCCCATGTTAAACTCTGGAATGAGCTTCAGCGTTGCTACAGATATCTGTATTTTCCAGCCGCAGCAGTGGCAGCAGCCTCTAGCAATGCCAAGAAAATATTAAAGCAAAACTACTAATTAATGTAATAACTCAGAATTTGAAATCACCTTTTGTCTAAAAGGAAACCCCACCTTCTATTTTTTTTTTTTTCATCCCTTCTCATCTGCAAGGCACAAATCTTACTGTTACTGTAAAGGGGATGGGAATGTGATTAAGAAAAAGGGTTAAACCAAAAAGCATCAGCAGCACACCAATGTCCTGGAATTTACCCTAGTAACACAGACTCCGAGCAGGGATCTGTTTACATTATCTCTAGATCATCTTGACAATATTTATTCTCTATTTACCTAAATGAGGCAATATGATGATATTTATTGCTCAGAATGGCTAAATATAGACTTTTCCTGAGCACTCAGTACCATAGTGGGAGGTTTTGCTCTAATCTACATCTTTAAACTGACAAGCTGGAGCATTCCTAATGAATGCCTCTTTTCATCTGGATGTCTGTGTGTATTTGACAGTATAAATATTTAGCAATATCGGAGTCAGCTTGTGATTTTACCCAGATGGACTGATTGATGCCTTGGCTTGACGTTGCCAAAGACAATCCATGCAGTTATATAAGCAATTTCCCTCTTACTTCCTAAGAAGCAATTAGGTGGCCAAAGGCAGCAACCCAAAAATAGTGAGAATACTTCTGGTATCAGCTGACAACTCTGAGGGATAAATAAAATATGGTACTTAAATTATTACCACTTTACTTTCATGAATCATGGGATTAAAGCTTTCACTTCTAAAGTACATATAAATTGCAGGGTTTCTTATGTCTGTAATTTGCAAGAATCTAAGTTAAAATACCAGCTAATCAGTCAACTCACATTCACCTTGGGAAAAGTACCACCCTTCCTTGTCATTTTTGTAAATTGCATGCCTAAGCACCAATGTTATTTTCAGGGGGAAAAAAGCTTGTTGTCAATAACATATATTGCAGTCTAGTTAAAACAACATTTGTTAAGGTTTAATCGCAAATGTAATCTGCTTTTAAAGTTTAGACAGAATGCTCAGAGAAATTCAAGGGACAGATAATAAATCATTTTCTCCTATCTTGGGTGTGAACAAGGTAGGCTGGATTTTTGCAGGTGTGCCGGGCTGTTCTCCTACATGCTGCAGACTGGTTTTGCTTTTTTCCACGAACCATTCAAAAATAAGAGAGATGCCAGCAGCTAAGAAAGGAGGAATTTATGCACTATGTGACTTTCAAGCTACATAAGCTGCGCTTCTCATGTAAGTGAAGATTTCCCATCATTTTATTCAGTTTGTATCTTTGGCATTCACTTTGTAATTCATAATGCGCCTGTGTAACAAATTGCAGCAGCCAGAAGTTTTAGCTAAATTTCATGCACACACATATAAAAATATATGAATACAAAAACTCCTGGATACTGAATGTCAGCTTTACATTAGCTATGCACTGTTTGTCCGTGTCAGGTTTACATGGTGCAAGATGCCTGCAATGATTATGTCGTGCGCTCTTATGCATGTTAGTGCTTTGGGGGGAAAGAACAGTCGCACATTATTTTTGGCAACGGTAAAATTCACGTCTCAGCCCTGCTGTTGATTCCCCTCCCCTCCCCACACACCTTTAGTTTCTTTGTTTTCTATTAACTCATCCCAGTCTTTGTATAACCCATGCAATAACCCAGGAGAAAGGGCAAGGAAGACATTATTCTTCTTGACACTAATACCTATAGATCCTGTTCTGCAGTGATACCTCTTCCTATCGCAAGGTATCTCAGCTAACAGAATGCTCCAAACTCAAGAGCTGGCACCGTTAATATATTCCAAAGCAAGTGGGATACAATGCCCACCGGTCATCAGCCATACACAGCAAGGTTTCTTTGGGACTGCCTGCCCGCAGTCTTTAGGGACTGACAGTACCACGAGGGACAGTATCTTTACATGTGGCACACATTGGCTGCAGCGCATCCTTCAGAAAGGCAGTCTCCGACTTACCTTTTTTTTTATTATTATTCTGTGACCAGCCAGGTGCCAAATAAAAATAAATGTATGCTGTTTTGTATTTATTGGATTTGATTAGCAATAAATTTGTTATTGACCAGATCCAGAGCGTGAGGGCCTGAGGCACAATCCAATGGTCTCTACTCACTTGATCATTACCCCCTGCACTTTCAATCAAGCTGCATTGAATTGCGTTACCCTGTGTTTTGCTTCTGAATCGTCTGGTTGGAGAGCAGAAGGCGGGGAAGGAGGAAGAGGAAAGGGCCTGTTTTCTAATGAGAAAATTAAGAGAGAAAGGGAAGGCTGTTCCTTTAAACTGGAAGATAACTACAGTACAATGCCAAAAGAAATCTGGTGATATAGTGCACTGTACACGGTACAATCCATTGCGCAGGTTGACGTGAGAAATGACTAGGTCTGATAAGGCAAAGTTTAGAATAAACTGCATTGTTTTACAAAATATGTCATCGGGAAAAATGCATTAACTCTAATCAGCCAAAATGGTGTGATTCATTGCTTAATTTCAGGGTACCAGGCTATAAATTACATCAGGCCTGCCACAACTAATTTTTGCAGTGGCATACTAGATGAAAAATGAAATGTCCAAGTGGCTACAAGTGAAAAGCTTCCATCTTTCTTCCACAGCTGAATATTACTTACTCTAATGATGTATAATAGCCTGCAACTACACTTAACCTGTGCATTAAATGGCAGCACAAACTGTTTACCTAGAGTTATGAAGAAGAAAACAGCAAATCAAGCAAAGGAATCTAGAGTGTGTACATTAACCTCCCACATGCCAACATAATTGTCCCCTACAGATGATGTATAACATCGACTCCAAATCATACTTATTTTTTTTTCATTACACACAATAGCTTATGCTTCAAGTATCAAAAGTGTCAAAGCATGTGTGATAAATTGATGCCAAAATGTACCTAATTAATAAGTCTGATGATGTTTAGATTAAAACAGATGTTGGTTATGTTGTTAACGGAACAGCAGCTAATAAAAATAATTGCAACCTATATGCCTAAAAATTGCAGGTATTATTAAAAAGAACAACAAAACCATGTCATATCTGAAGAGTACAAAATGGCTAGCAAGATTTTTTTCGGGTGAAAGTGTTCATTTATGTAAGAATACCTAACGTCAGATCAAAGTAATTAATCAGACCTTTAGCACTAACAACAACCCATTCTTAAAAATCTGTGGGTAGGCTTTACATGGATCTCGGTTTTACCTCTGATACTCTGCGTGCCACAGAAATACCTGTAAGGCATATGAGCCATCATTCACTTACAATAAGTAAGGTGAATTCTTTGTGGATAATGTGGAAAAAAAAAAAAAAAAGAAAAAGAAAAAGATAATAAACTCCAGAAAGTTTCTAGATGTGATGAAGCAGTCTATGATTATAAGTATCTTGCAGATACTGTTGATTTTAACAGTTCTAATTTTACCACAAATAAATAAAATGTAACACATTATTTCAAAACTAGCTTTGAAGTATAGATTAAATATAATACTTTAAGTCCCCCCCCCTTTTTTTCCCTTGATGGAAAATAATTGCTCATCATTTTGCTTCCTTTAAAAATACTGTACCCAAGGAGAATCAATTGACGGAAAACCTGATGACAAAAAATTGTATCGTTCTGAAGCAAGTTTTGGAGAATCTGATTAGGTCTCATGCTGCAATACTAGGTATTCCATTTTTGCCAAAGGGCCAGCTATTATTATTAACATCATTTGTCTGAATCATTACTCTGCACCTTGGTTCAGCAAACACTATGAAGATGGCATGGTAATAAATGACCGCAGGATTCTTTCCTGCTTCGGCCTGTTTTTATCTGCCACCTCTCTACCGTCAGCTCCATCTTTCTGAACCTCTCTGAATCCCCAAAAGGGACGGGGCGTCTATTTGTTTTCCACTAGGTTACCACTCTGTCTATTGTTGTTTGCACTAAAGGGTACGAATTCAATTCATTCTTGTGACATAAAAGCACTGATACAGTAAATTTTTTGCCCAAGAGAAAACACAAACAAAGTTGCTGAATATGGGCTAAGATGTGAAGCACTAGTATGTACGTGAAGGAGATTTTCAAGGCAAGTTTTGCTCACTGAATATTGTTTTTTCCCCACCACAATCTACACAATCACATAAGAGCATTTTAAACTTGCACTAGCCTTTCCAAATGGGTACCTCTTGCGAAACAGTGATTGCGAAGGAGGGGGTAAGCAGTACTTCTATCATACCCAGAAGCAAGAGAAGAAAGAAAGGACCGGGAGGTAAAATAGCCAACTGATAACTACAAGATTAAGCAAGCCACTGCTTCTGGGATAATAAGGGTTATTGAGAATGGCAGATGAGAACCAAGTAGAATAACAAGTAACAAGAAGTGAAGACTTAAAAACAGTTAAATAAGAAAATCAGAATGAGAGAGAACTACAGAGCATTGGATAAACTCATTTTTCTGTACGTTGAAATCCACACAAATTACTCTACCTTTATTTTTACCTAAATATGACAAAATTAATGAATCTGCCATCTAAATGAATCAATCAAAACTGAACACACTAGGGATAGGACCTGAGACTCTACTCTGCAAAATAAAACCCAAATCAGAGATGTAAGGGGTCTCTTGCTTTTAGATAATAGAACATGCATATTTTTCTCTTCAGCAACAAGAAATACTTAATGTTAGAAAATACTGTATCAGGAGCAGACAGTTCTTTAAGATTCCCCAGTCACAAACATCTTGCCTAGGATTCCCTCCCTTTTCAGTACCATAAAGGCAGATTTTATGAGAAGGTCCAATCACAAAAAGTAAATTTCCATGTCCCAGTATATGTAAACACTCCATGCCTTGTGGGAATTTAAGTTACCTAAATGCAATTACAAAGCATATTTAGCACTGGCTTTTCATGGCCAAGGGCATCTTGTTTTCTGAAATACACCTTTATAAAGTGCCAAACTCGGTAAACATTACAGAAAACAGCCAAGTACTTTCCTTGTCCAAGTCTTATAGAATGCTTAAAAATAACACTCCTAAATCTGAAATGCTGTAATTGTTCACAAAGCCCGAAAGGCTGTGTTGCACATGACTTTCTTCACTATCGAAATGTTCTGTATTTCTGCCAGAACTTAGGAAGTTATCACTTGAAAATCACTGGCTAATCTAGCTTGTGCTAAGATGGATTTTTAATGAAAGTTTAATGAATGATAAATACTTGTTTCTTGATAAATGTTTAATTATGCCAATAATTACCAACTGCTGAAAACTACTGTTGTGTTAATAATGGCATTTTAGTACACAAGCAGTTTCATGAGTCATGATGCTGTTAAAGATCAGAATTCCATCTGTCTAATGCAAACTAGCAAAACAAAAGAAAAGTCTAATTAATATTTTGATACATTTTCCCTATACACTTTAAAACTGATGTCCTTTCGTGAAAGAATAAATTTACTCGCTCCCTTTTTGAGAGAAGAAATATATGTCTCAGAGCTACTACATTATTAATCATTACTACTATTTGAACCTGAAAACTGGAAGTGAAGAAGAAATGAAGCCAGATGTAATATACGTACAAATGCTTTTTGTTTACTTTTTCGGAGGAGGGAATGGGTCATCATGGTAATGATGAGACTGAGTTTTCACTTGAAATATATCATTTTGAATCATTTTAGTACTGTACTACTTATGCTGTATGTAATCTACAGAGTTACCTAGGCCTGTTTCTCTGATGTTAAAAAGCCAGCAAACTGCTGCCCTTGCGATTTAGAACTGGATGGCCAAGGAACATCAAATTGTCATGGCACCCTGCAACGGGGCCCAAATAAAATTGAGATAATCTTAGAAATGCAAATAATATAACAATATAGATATGCTTTGAAAAGTAATAGGAGATCAAGGAGACTTCCACTGACCTATTTGTTCCAAGATTCCGCTTAATTTGAAAATATCTCCCATATTCCTCACATTCATGGTACTTCTGTTCTACCTCTCCCATAATTGCCGCAGTACTGATGGGCAGCCTGGCCCAGCATTCTGACAAAGTGCTACTCCATCGTGCACACCGCAGCACGTGAGATCCTAGTGTGTGCTCTGCTGGTGCACCTGGAGGTCTTGCAATCTGCACAACGTGCAAGTCCTGTCTTGAAGATGGCCTTGGGACTGCCCTTAATGGAAGTTACAGACACAATCTACAGGGTCTGATTCACAACCCACTCATACCCATGAAAGGATTTCCCATGGACTGCCAAGAGTTTTCAGTCAGGCCCTGTTTATAACGCTAGGGTTACCTCCACTCTAGCATGAACAAGTTTAAATTCATTACAGGCATACCAGTTAGTAAGAAAGTACTGCAACATGTCAGCTGAGAGCTGACATTCTCAACATGCTGTTGAGCAGATACTTAATACAACAAAAACACCCTTATTTGTGCGATTCAAAATATGAACAGGGTCGTATTGTTCTGTGAAATGGAACATTAAAAAAAAATGATTGAAGTGAAAATTAAGCTTTTAATGTTTGAAATACAACTTCTTCCAGGCACCAACTCCACTATTATAACATATTTTGCATCAGGATACTTAAAAGGAGTTTCTGATTCAAACACCTTACAAATGTGAGTTTTTCTTTCTCTTTGAAACTATGTAAACTTTCAATTTAAATGGATGTTAGCTTGTGTTTTTCACAGAGAAGACTAGACAGAGCACCACAAAACTTATTTTATTCAGCACTCTTGTACCTCATTTGGGTTCAACTAAGAGATCCCATAAATTGTTTCCATTTCTTACATCTACAGCTCACTGACACAAATTTGTTTTCTACATAAATGCAATGTATTTTTGAGATGGTATTCTTCTTATTTAACATTTATGTAATCCTTACTGTGCATCAGAATGTATTGGAAGCATTTGACCTCTACTTGGGTACCTTGCAGAATGTTTTGATTCTGAAACTATTCTTGTAGTTCTAAGAATTGCCTGACATCTTTAATTTATTATTCAGAATGCTTTTTGCAGATTGGCAGTAGTTCATACAAAAAGGTAGTTCACCACATAAACAGGCAATAAACCCAAATACTGAACCAAGCAAACATATTTATGGAATAACAGAAAGGAGATTTTCTTGATGGTGGGAGAGGGATTCTGTCATGGACTAGTACAATGAGCATGTTAGCATCCATATAGCATCTGTAATGCAATACATGAAGCAGTGCAGTGAAACAGAAAACAAAACTCATCCTGACAAATCGTTGCCAGATAATAATACTTCCTCCACAAGATTAACTTAGGAGAGTGAAGAACAAATGCAGAGATATGCTCAAACATATAATGACAACTCTTCTGCAGTTGAATCATACTAGGCTATTGCTTTAAGGTTATAAAAATTACCTTGATTGTACCATAGTGTACAATATTGTTGGTTATAGCCTTTTTATGCTGTCTTACTGTGTTCGGTAATTCTTAGAACCAAAAGGCAATAATTTATACCTATTATCTATTTTAAATAGATGCAGAAAGCATGCATATCTTAATATTATTGGAAATTTTAGCCCCCTCCCTAACTAGTCAAAATCAAAAGGAAAACAACCATTTCAGCTAAGTCAGATCCCTGCGGAGAGAGAGACTCTAGGCCTATATGAAGGTGGGATAAATGATTTGTTCCCAAGTCCCATCGATTTTAGGAAAAAGGGCTACTTTGCTTCTCATAGGTCCTCCTGACACACATTAGAGCAGACCGGTGAACATTGCCCAGAAGTCTAATCATAAATTGTAAAAATATTTACTTTCTTAGTGAAGCAAAAGAGCAATTTGCAACCCACACAGTTATAGAAGATAGACCAGTTCTAAGTAACTTGCCCCTGAAACTTTAATTCCATTGCAATACTGCAGTGGAGTTTATATTAAAAATGCTGCTTACAAAAATCAAATATCTGTCCTAATCCCATTGCCCCCACTCATTGTTCTCTGTTTCAAATTCCTTGCAAAGGTTACTCCTCTTGAAGCCGACAAACATCAAATGTTTCACACCGAATATCTCAGAAACAATTAAATATATACTGTGTTAGTAATAATATTTGTTTACCTGTTCTTTTAAGGCTTGGTAACATCACAGTAAAAATTGGCTGTGCCTACAGTTGCTCTCATTACTGCTAGAATGGGTGGAGCTACACTGATTGGAGCTGAAAGGTGGAAGATTTCTCCTAAAAATACGTGGTCGAGACAGCCATATATTAAAGTTTCACTCCACGTAAATGGAATGTCACTCTTTTATAACTACAGTCCACTATGATAATCCTCTTGGAATGCATTAATTATCATCCACCAGATAAGTGTCAAAAGCTACATTCCTAAAGGATTATCAATTCCCACCCAATTTCTACTGCAGCTGCATAAGGAAGAAGAAAAGTTAGTGGAAAAAGAAGAAGCATCAAGCGGCTCTTCGTCTTCCCACAGTTATTCTCTACTCAGAATGAAAATATGGCCTTTCGTAACAGCTCAGCCATTCGTATAGCTTTCATCACAACTGCACGAGTAGAACAGAGGCAGTGACATGGTATCTGTGTTAAAATAGGAAAGACTTTGTCCTGCAGATTCTTTCATTATATAGTGACATTCTTCTTAGAAGCATTTGGAGAAAGAAAGAAAGAAAGAAAACCCTTCACTACTAGAAGGCTTCAATAAAGACCTCAAAACCATAAAATAACGGTCTTTCTTTCTCAAGTTAAGGCATTTTTAACCATTACACCAAATGATTTCCTACTGCATTTTATATGTACAATTTTTTTCCTATCCCTTCACTTTTACTGTTGAACAGAACAGACCTCTAGCAAAACTCTCAAAAGACTTCTGTGAAAAACTTGTTTCACTACACAGCTAGAGGAAGGTATAGAAAGAGTGCTCCAAAGATAAGGAATGAGATTAAAGACAAGATGCAGGAAAGCTGATTTTTGTGGAAAAAAGTTCCACTGCCATACCCATCCGAATACACACAACTGTGAAGTCAGCATGTGGCATTCTTATGGCCTTCTGGTGGTATTTGACACTTTTTATTTATTTAGGCAACTGTGTGCACCTCTGCCATTTGTGAACCACGCAAGAGTAAAACAGTATGGAATCAATTGAGAAATTACACACATCCAAACACATGAACAGGTGATACTGTTTAAACCAGATCACAAACTGCGCTCAGGTCTAGCACGAGGCCTACACCAAAGCTGGGGTGGAGTCAGGATAGGAGAGCTCCTCACTCAAAGCTGGTTGAAGTGCTCAGGGAGGTTAGCAGCGAGCCTCATACCACTTCTGCCTCCGAGCCCCCAGTGAAACGACAGCCCGGCACAGAAGGAAACAGTATTAGTGCTGTTTTATTTACAATATATATATTGTAGTTGTTCTTAAGGCTCCTGTGCCAGGCCCTGTACAAGCACATGAGCTCAGGGAAGCAAGCCATTGAAAGAGCTCACAGTCTAAAGGCACAATGAGAGTAAGCTAATAGTAGTGAAGGCATAATGTTGAACACGGCACGCACATGGTCACAATACCATGGTATAAAGGCCTTTTATTCCCCTAACTAGGCCGTTTGAAGCCATTAAGAATATTGACTTTTTACTGTGTTTGTTGCTATCACTGCGGGGCACGGTGCAGGTGGAAACGCTGTGTAATTTTTCAGACGAGACACTTTTGGCAGATTCTTGTAGCACATTTTCCAAAAATAAGGATGTCCTGGTAAAATTCCAGTATTTTTTTAGTTACTTTATGCTTATCTGGGTTTCCCCTACAGTTTAAACTGGAAATGACATTAGTCATGCAATGCTGTTGCTCTCTGCTAAAAAAACTCTACGTTTCACCTTAGCTATGTCTGGTTTTTAGTTGGAAGTGAAGCCTTGTGGATGTGCTGGAAGCTTGTAACAGGTTTCAACATCCCTTGAGATAAAAGATGCTATAGAAATAATAAATTACTATGGTAAACTTGGAATTGCTGAGGCAACCGGCATGCTGAATTGCAAGATGCGCTCCTTGTTTCTTCCAGGATAGGACCAGTATTTCTTACCAGGCACCCACGGGTCTGAAACCAGCCAGGCTTCGACCCCACCTTGTACAACAGCAATAGCAGACCTTCCCAGTACCACTGAAACAGTAGGAGACCTTGGGTTTTGTTTGTTTAGCAGGGCTTTTTAAATGAAAATTTTGGGACATCTGTGGGTGCCTAGTATGATATTAACACATGCACCTCACTGTCTCCTGTCTTAACAGTGTGTTGTCACATTTGCAGTTTGGGCAAGACAGAATTGCTCATCTTCCCCTCACAGCCCATCTGGTTTCTCCCAAGCTGCTCAGGCGACAACACTCTAAAGAAAAAGCGATGTTATCAGGGACACGTACCAATATATATCACATATTGCAGCATGTTTTGTCATTTACAATGCATCATAAAAAGTTACATTGCATCTGACCTACAACATGATGTAATGTAAAATGACATGCTTACATTGAACAACATTACATTACTCAAAAATCGGAATTTAAAGAAATAAGCATGGGGGGGGGTGTCTATTTATTTACTTGGAATGCTACAAATTCTGACAGACATTAAGTCAGCCACGAAAAAGGGGGAGGTGGTGTAACTATATTTAACTGCATGGCTGCTTAGTCACTTGCTAATGCCTTTTTGGTTTTTGTTTTGTTTAGTTCTGTTTTTTTAACAAACAAAAAGTTAAATAGTACACTGAAATCTGTGCTGTGGATCTTTAATATTAAATACAACAGCTGATATAATCTTAGAAATATTACTGCTAACTTTTAAGGTGTAAAGCTGCACACAGTTGTTGTTTTTTTTTCACATTTTACTACTAAGAAGTGCAATGATCAAGCTGTAAAAATGCATTTTAAATATTTCTGTTGGATTTTTAACAGCAAGAGCGCAAAGCAGAGTGCTCTGTACATGCCACAGATCTGCTTTTTAAGAATCAACATGGTGCACACCATGTGAACTGTCACATTAATAACCCTATGCTGATATTCAAATTTTCTGTCTTAAGCTAAAGAAAGATTGAATACCCTGCTGTTGTGTGGCCAAGATTGAAGAGGTGTCTCACTGACATTGTTCAAAGTTTATGAAAATATATGAATGCTCAAATGTCATTGGCTTTGCGCCTCCAACAGACTGTGGTTTTATGAGAAATCAGTCTTTTAATCAAAATGATTGAATACCTTAAGGTCGAATCCAAAGATATCAGTTAATATCTAGAAACGTGCTATTTCTGCAAATTTTGCCAAGCCGTACATATTGTGGTGCATTTTAAAGTGTTAATTTGTGCATTCCATATTGAAAATTGATCTTGAGTTTTAGCTTTTTGTCAAGCAAAAACATATGGTTACAAGCTCTATGCATTTTATGTGACGGCTGTTGAAGCTGTCACATGTGCAAACTTGATAACCGATGTGACACATACGCAAATAATTTGCTTGTTTAGTAACAATTCAAAGATTCATTATTCATGCAAAAACACGTTGCTTTTTTAAAATGATCAGATGGAAGTAGTCTTCGTTTTGCACAATCTAGTCTCATTGGTGTGCAAACACAGATAAAATAAAGCTGGGAACTAAGTGGTATTAAAACAAATCCAAGAATATGGGTATTTTCAGATAATTATTGAACCAGATGGTGTTTTTTGTGAATTCTGCCATCAGTCTGAGAACTTGATGTCTTACATCTGCACTTGGTAAAATAAATTTTGCCACTGACATTATTTCAGTTTTCTTAAAATATTTCAATCAGTTTTACACCAAGATTTGCAAACATCTGCCATTCTACATGGCTGTGAGTTGAAATTATTTGAAAAAATTCTGTTAAGAAAACACTTATCCTAAATTTAACTCAGACCTTGCACTTCTGCTGCTAAACTGCCTGAATTACTACATTACGAATATTATAAATAAAATGCTAATCATGTGCCAAAATCCAGCTACCTTCAACTTTGAGAGGAAGAGCCTATATAAATCAATGAAGAGCTGCAGGCTCATTTGGGGATGCCATCTTGGGCTCTTACAGTCACTTACTTTGCTTTCTTAAGGCAGAAAGGTTGGAACATGGTTGGCGCAGAAAAGAATGAAAAAATTGGCCTCCACAAGGCCAATGAACAAATGAACAAAAATAAAGAATATTGGAATGTGTGACCAATCTATTAAGATCGACTTTGAATCAATGGATACAGAAGTAATCCAAACAGTATTTTAACCTGCAGCTATGTTACTCACCCTCATAGAACTCCTCATAAACATTATTGCTCAAGTACGGTACCTCATAAACAGATGTGCTCCATCACTTATGCACATTTGACACTGTATATAGCATCTAGATAGTTCCTTTCTGTGATCTAAATCACAGCTTTTCTTGAAAATTCAGCTGTAACAGGCAATAAAATTGTGTAGCTGGCTTAACTTCTCCAGTGCTCCACTTCTACACTGAATCCCAAATAAGACTGCCTTTTTTGCACACGCTGTAATAGCTAAACTCCTCTCCTTTTCAAGTAAATGTGCTACGATACAAGCTGCACCCTAGCAATCATCAGACTAGTTTCAGAGGCACCATGTGTGATGGCATTTTACTTATAGCAAATATCATAACTGTGTGAACTTTTTTATGAATTCTGCAACAGGTGCAGTAAAATCCCTAATGCGTTTGCTAGTTGGTGAGGTTTTATGATGGTGTTTCCCTGGGCTAGCATCTTGGTGTGGGTAACACAAGAGAGTCAGTCTGACCCACCACACCAGGGAAAGCATTCACTGGTGTGTATTCAAGGCATACGGGTTTGATTCCCAGTCCTATAATCCTACTCCCAGCTCTGAGTAAGACTATTTAAGAGTCACGACTGTTTGCAGAAGAGCTAGGAGCTGTACGTGAAAATGTGCAGACTTTCTCTGGTAGGGATTCTTTCTAAAAGCTTCCTCCGATGCCTCTTATTTAATGTGAGATGGGAGGGATTGCCAAGGGTTGTCTGCAAAAGGGAAATTTCTGGGAGAACTGGTACGTCTGTGTGCATGAGCACACTGTGAGGATAAAGGCTGTTTATCTGGAGACAGATCCAAATCTCCCAAAGTCAACCTGCAGATAGATCAGACCTCCTGTTGTGCACTGATTTATCTTGCTGTAAGATGGGAACTATTGCACGGTACTCCACAAAGATTTTTTACTGCACTTAAGCTGACCAATGGGTGCACTCTGCTACACACACACACCCTCAAGCCTCTGGCCTGGGACGCACCTTGAGGAGCATCCTGAATCCCCTACCTAGCTTATAGTAAAGGTTGCCTTTACACAAGACACCAGAGTATCAGAGGAAGCAGAAGAAATGAGGCACAAGGGAGGACATGCATGGCCAGGCACTCCCTGATATGATGCCGGGACATGGTGGGTATTTGTGTCAGGGAACTGAGAAGTGTTCCCAGGTCCCCGGCTAATGTAGCATTTGCTATTTCTGAAGCTGAGAACAACCAAATGAGGGAGTGAATTACAGAAATGGCAGAGATTCTCCTCAATAAAAAGCACAGAACACCTTGTCTTCTCTCCTGAAGCAGAAAATACTACCTGTTTGTATATTTAATATCAGCTTCATCATTCACACAGTTTTTTTTAGGGTACAGACGCCTATGGTTGTTGACTGTTCTTTGTGCTAGCCTCTTTAAAAATCTTTTGGTTCTCTCTCATAGCTTGAGGCATGCAAGCTGGGTAGAAGTGATACAAATAAATGTATTAAAAGCATGCTCAATATATTTTGAGGTAAATAACATTTTACTATCACTAGGTGGTTAATTTAAAAAATATATAAAAGTTAATTTTTAGATATTAATTGAATGCATTTTAATGTTATTCCCATCCGTTATCAGACAGTCATTTTTAAAAAAAGTAAAAAGACTGTGATATGAAATGTCTTTTTTTTTTTCCTTTTATAGACTTGGCAAAGACCATCAGTTTATGGCCTGTTTCGTTTCTTGCCAGTAGACAGCACTGAAAGTTATAAAACTAAAACAATTGCTTTCATTTATATCTTTTCCTGATTACTCTGATAGCTGAAATGTCTGAAGAAGTTCAGAATCTGTAAAGCCTGTCACATTATAGAAACATGTCTCTTTAAACTAAATGTGAAATTCCAGTAATTGAAGTGATAAATCTACTGTTTTTGCTGGGGTACTTTTGATGAGAACTATAGTAGTAAATTAGAAATTATTCTCTGCTGTTATATCATGGTAAAAGCCTTTCCATTATCTGTTGTCAGTCACTAGGTATGGGCAAATAACTCAGTTGTCAATCTAACTGTGAAACCTTAAGTTCTGGGAATAATCAATAAGCAAAAAAAAAATAAGAAACAAAAAACCAAAACCTCTCTATTATCTTCATGTAATTCTTTAGACAACTTGAAGTTGTTTTTTCCCTTTTTACTTCTGCACATCTCATTTATTCACAGATATATTGGACATCTTAGAATATTTCATTTTTTATAGCTAGTTACATGTCAGCTTGTTTTCAAACGGTATATGAGAGTAACATTTCAGTACGGGCAAGCAGCTCTACCTGTGTGTCTAAATGCAATTTTACACATGATACAGACTTAATTAAACTAGCAGTAAAAAACACCTACATTTTATTATTGATTTTTCAGCTATACTATTTATTGCCTAATATTTCTATTTTAAACGTCCATGATTTTTTTCTCTTTCAAAGATTCATGTAAACATCATCTAAAAGACCACAATGAATCCAAACAGCAAGTGAAACAAAAACAAATATTATATGCCATATACTTATATTACAATCCGGATTAATAAAGCGAAAGCAATCACTTTGATTTTGACAGACCTTTGCAGCCTTGGTGCAAAGAGATGGAAAGAAGCGGGTCAGGTAGCTCTTAGCTCTGACCCTTACCTACTCTGTGACCAGGGCTGTTACCATGTCATCTTCCCCTGCCTCCTTTCATCAATAGGCAAAACAGAAGGAAAAAAACCAACAACACAAGACAGCAACATAAAACAACACAAATAATCACTGGCTAAACTGCTAGAAAAATTCATCAATGCCAGGCAGCTGTTCAGGGGTGTGTAACTAGAATGACTAGCTAACCATTTTTAACATTCCTAAAATAGTCTTATATTACTTATTTAGAAGATGACTGGACTAAATGAGTGGAATAGCACTGGAGAAATATTTTTCTGTTCAGCTCTATGAGTAATTTGTTCAAAACCTTTTGACCTGGGATGAACTCCAGGCACAGAACTTGGACTGAAACCACAAAATCAGAGAATGTCTATCTACATAAATAATTTTTTCCTCTTGATTTTATAATGGAAATGGGTGTCATCTGTGAAATTTTGATGCAGGTGCAAATGCCAAGTCTTGGAAATGTAGAGGTTCAAATTCAAGGCTCTGATTCAGTCTACATTACATATTTTACAGAGGAATAATTATTTTCAAGTAAGAGACGAAAATTATTGTTTCAGATGAGAGTTTGACCTTGTAATATTAGAATACGTGAACAAATTATGAGTGAAGTATTTGAAACTTCAACTAAAACCATATGATGAGAACCAAAGAAAACACACACAAAACTTTGCTTAGCAATTTTCTGAGTAACTGCCGAGAACATTAACAAAGCTTGATACATTTATGGACTGCCATTTTGTGTTTAAAACAATGGCCTATGGAGTAAAAGAACAACAAAAACTGCAGCTAAAACAACAGATGATTGTGCTGTTCAGCTTTAAACCCAGATTCTACCAATACAATACTGTAATGTACAACTTGCTTTGGTATCCAAAGAATAGTCTCTGATTCACAGCCATAAGGTATATAGAGAGCTTAAAATACGAACTACTAGTCCAACCTTCTTTTTGGACTTGCTTTTAAGGGAAGAGGGAAAGGAAGAAATTAGACATTTAAAATAGATTTTCGCTCATTTGCAGATCTACAGCACAGAAAAAATTGGATGAATCTTCAAGGTACAAACTAAAAAAGAACAGAGAAATTAAGTGCCTCTGCAAATCTCAGGAATATGTAAACAAACTATTGCCAGTTTTGTGAATTCCCTCATTTTTTCCATTATTATTCCAATTTTATTAGTTTAAACATAAGTTGGTGAATATTTGGGAAAGGGAAACATAAATTCTATGCTGAATGAAGCATTTAATCTACATAAACCAATGCAGCAGTAAGAAATTAGCTACTTAACCTACAAAACTGCATTGATAGTAAACCACAGCCAGTGTATCATGCTGAAAATGTACCACTCATTCCTAATAAGTTTAGCTAATTCATAAGGATTCTCTCTCCATTCTGTTTTGGATTTCTTGGTTTCTTGCTGTTTATTTAAAACTATTTAACTCCTCAATCTGGCTGCCACAACAGCACAGCACCATCATACAGGAGTTCACATGAGTAATTGGAAGAAACGCTGTACTTTCATGTCAGCATGTTCATCCCAGAAATGACTTGCTCTATCCACCTACTGTATATTTTTGGAAAATACATAGAATTTCTTAAGGAAATGATACAATGCTAAAATTCTGTAAAAATCAAGTGACTCTGAAAGCTTCACTAGAGTCTTTGGAATGGTTTCTTTGCTTTATCCTTTGTGGAAGTTGGGATGTGACAAGGAGCATATCATGATTACCTGGTTCTCAGTTGCTCAGAGCTGACATGCAAGTGCTGACGGTACAATGAGCATGAGATCTTACACAGCCAAAGGCTGTGGGAAGCACTTCTCACACAATCTCTGCCCTGTGCCTACTCTCTTCCTTGCACACTTTACATATTGCTTGTCTTTCCACCACTCTTATTCTTCTCCCGGTGACCCAAGTGTCCTCTCTTGCTATGGTTTTGTCTTTCTCAGCTAGTTTTATACTCAAATTCATCTAGTTACAAATAAATCCATCTAGTTGCACTACAGCCACTCGTAGAAGAAAGGAAGGCTTATGTCGATTTAGCTATACATTGCAGATTGCACAATCATACAAAACAAAAAGACAAAATGAGAAGGTGGAAAAAGGAGAGGGGAAGCTTAAAATATACACAAGAAATGAGCACGACTGTACATTAAGGCAATAATTCTGATACTCCAGAAGAGTCAAGTATCAAAAAGAGGAGTGGCCAGCAGGTTGAGGGAAGTGATGGGCCCCCTCTACTCTGCCCTCGTGAGGCCCCACCTGAAGCATGGTGTCCAGGTTTGGGGCCTCCAGCAGAAGAAAGATGTGGACCTGTTAGAGCGAGTCCAGAGGAGGGTTATAATGATGATCAGAAGGCTGGAGCACCTCTCCTATGAAGAAATGCTGAGAGAGGTGGGGATGTTCAGCCTGGAGAAGAGAAGGCGCTGGGGAGACCTCATTGCGGCCTTCCAGTGCTTAAAGGGGTCTTATAAAAAAGATGGAGAAGGACTCTTTACTTGGGTAGGTAATGATAGGACAAGGAGGAATGGCCTTAAACTAAAAGAGGATAGATTTAGACTAGACATTAGGAGGAAATTCTTCACTGTAGAAGGGTAGTAAGGCACTGGAGCATGCTGCCCAGAGAAGCTGTGGATGCCCCATCCCTGGAGGTGTTCGAGGCCAGGCTGGATGAGGCCTTGGCCAACCTGATCTAGTGAGTGGCATCCCTGCCCATGGCAGGGGGGTTGGAGTTAGATGATCTTTAAGGTCCCTTCCAACCCGAGCCATTCTATGATTCTATCTAGGAAAGGAGAAGAGGAACAAGCCAGCTCTAGAGTGAACTGAATTGTGGACAGAAGTGCATTTCAAAAATGGAATGAAACAAAACAAGGTGGGATGTATGATCACCAATACATCTGAAGGACTAGTCTGAGGTTCCTAATAGCCTGCCCTTCTTTTCTTCTTTCCTCCTTTGTGCTTATCTTCTATTTAGTTAACAGTGCTTTCTAGGCCATAGTGTCCCAGATCACCACTGTGGATGAAAAGTATGCTGCCTTTGTGTATGTTTTTTTTTTTTTTATTGCTTAATAAATTAGTCACTTGTGGTTTTCATAAAGCTGATACAAAGCTTAAGAGAAGACTAAAATCCGGCTCTCCAAATTGTAGTCTACAAGACAATTCTGTTTGGCTTAGAAAGACATGTCCAATCACATAGCATGATAAGGTTTTCTTGCCATCTGGCTCCTGAATAAACTGTTACATTGTAATCTAGTGTCTGTTTGTCAAGAAGTTTGATAGTCTGGTTTAAATTATAACCTGTTTTCATTTTCTTATTTTTTTTTCCTTCATATTGGCTGAGATTTTCCATGACTGGTCCCTGCCTGATGATGCTCTCTGGAAAGTCTGAGAAAATCCATGCCAGCTACTTTTGCATCGTGAAATTGCAAGAAGAATAAAAAGCCTTCATTGTACAAAAGCTCCTAAAATCAAAATGTAATTCTAATGCAGCAGGATGTTGGAAATTGGCATGTATGCATCATGCACTGTTAAAAATACATTCAGTGTTTGAGACTGCAAAGAAAAGTTAGAAAATAAAGAGCTGAATGACTAAATTCACCTCTGCACAGACTCTCTAGCCAAACTAATGAAGTTCTGGTCTTTTATGAAACAAAATTTATTATATAAAATTTTGCTCTATAGGAATATAATGAATAACAGTCATGACATTGACAAAAAAAAAAAAACACAACAAACATCACAACAACTTTCTGTAACACAGTATCAATAATCATGTTCATAATAATCATGTTCATATGTTATCATGAAGGATGGAACAGGTATTTGGATTATTAACGGTTAGCAAATGCACTAAAATGAGATTGCTGCATGGGAAAATGTATTGAAAAAGTTGTACAAAAGATTTTTTTTCCTACATAAAAATCTTTAAGATAATAAAATGACTGCCTCCTTATTGTGGCAGTAAATACGGCAACTTTCAGAACTAAAACACTAGCACGTATTTAAGCATAAGATTTTTCTTTAACTGCACTAGAAAAAAACAATTAGCCAGGTAATCTTTTTATATGATCTCTTGCATAAATAAATAAGTGATGCTTTCTGGAAAGCAGAAAACAGAGGAAATTATAGTGGAAAAAGAAAAAAAAAAAAAAAAAGATCAGTCTTGCAAATTAGTGTCTCTCCATATGTGGGAATTGAGAGAAAAGAGATACAATAAAATATTCTGTAATGAAGACATCCCGTTTCAGTCATCAATAAACTGAGTTTACAATGGGGGGATTACAATATTCACAGCCAGTGGTACCATAACTTAGCATTAACCCTTCTTAAGTCAAAAGAATTACTTGGGATGATCAAAATGCAATTCAGTGTTAGAAAGCAACTCATGGTTTTGCTCACTCTAAACAACCCTAAAGAAATGTGGCTTCGAAGAGTCTCTTTCAGTCCATATTAATAGTTGCAAAAATTCAAAATTAGTCTCCTTGGTTCCATTTGCCTCAGGATTTGATTTCTGATGCACTTCAGATCCTGTTCATGTCAATAACTTTTTTTTTTTTTTTTTTTTAACCTTCATACCTGAATTGGAAATATCCTTAAGGATGGGAAATTATTTTGCTGAAATTCAAACGCATAATATTAAACTATAGACCAAGCAACAGCACGAAGCTCATGCTGCAAACTTAATAATGTTGACTTTTGCAATTTATGGCTTTTTACGTTTAACTATGAACATGAGAGTGCATTATATTCAAACTCAGCTTCAGGGTAAAGAATAAGTTTATAGTATTTTTGCTTTTTTGCTGGGTGTCTGATGAAGGTACATAAGGTTGCCTGAGTAGGTTTATTTCTCTTTAATGGTGATTTTCTAGATTTTACCTTAGAATTAATATTAAGAAAGTCAAATCGGTCTTCCCAAGCTTGGCTGCAAAACAATGGAAAAATACAGAATGCAAAGAATTCCTCTGGAATCCACAAATTCAGGATCACTTCAGGCAAAGGTGGGCTGTGGAGTCCATGTTCTTACCTCAGGATGGTTAGAGGTGAGCTTCACACAGCAATAAAAATGAAACCTTTTGAACTGTCAGTCAGGCTTAGGGTTTTGGTTCATAACAAAATTACAGCTTTAACAAGCGAGTCTTTTGCAGCTTTAGTTCCCTGTTTCAGAAAATTTGAGAGAGAGAGAGGCCATCTTCATGATTTATCTTACCTACAAAATGTAGCTGGTGGAGAAAAATTTGACCCTGAATGAAAAGAAGGGGCTTGTAAGCATCTATATCTACATACAGACGCTTAACAAATGTTCACTGGTTTTGAATTAAGGGTTTAATTCCTTTAGTGAAGACGGTGGAAACAGCACCTCAGGTGCTAATACTTCCTATTAGAAACTTCACTACATGTAATTATTCACGAGCCATCTCAACTAGTCAGTCTCTCCACTAGACAAAGCCTACTATGCTTAACATAAACCTCCAAGCCATAACTTGTAGCTCAAAGAGCAAATTATAGTACACTGTATTTTACATTACTTAGGTGCAGGTTTCTTAGCTATATTTGGAAAAAAAAAGCCCAAATCTTTTACCGACTGAAGAAGTTATCACCATCCATTCAACTCATGACTTGAAAACACTCATGAACATAACAGGCCAGATTCTCTCTACCTTTTCCCGTATATTTACTACTGAAGAAAACGGAGGTCAGTTACCTTTATAATTTACACTGCAGTATTTTAGGTAAGCTGGGTCACTCAGAAGACTTGTGGGGGAATCGTCCTATGGCTCCCTGCCTGAGCAGTGAAGGACAACGCAGTATAACATGCAGGTACCCTCAAAAGTGAGGACCCCTCTTACACACCAACATTGTCCAGGTCTGCTTATCCACATGCAACAGGAACACCAAGCAGTCTAAAGCAGACTTGCCATAATGTAAATCTGGCCAAACACATAGGATGGGCAATCAAATTTTACCAAGTAATTTATCAAAGATTTTATATACACTTTGACTTTCTCCTGTAATAAGTAAACTTCCCCTGCCACATCTAAACAGACCTACTCCCCCCGCAAAAAAAGAAATCGATTTCTGTCTTGAGTACATATTAGTAAATGACATATCCTCCCTTTTTAATATACATTGGTCACAAATGAATCAGCTACTGCATTTGTATCCTTAAATTATGGTAACTTATAGTAATTATTATACATATATAGACACATACATACACAACAAATAACTGTAATCACCGGGTCAGTGTATCATTATGGTGAGCGAGATTGAGCGAGATCAGTTCCTGCAGCCGTATTTCAGATTCTCTTGAGTCAGATATCATACTATCAATTACACCAATAGTTCACATTTGAGGGTTTTTCTTCCAAAACACACAAGCTAGAAATCTCCTTACATCACGCTGCTAAATCAGAAGATTGTTTCACTCATTTGAGGGAAGCACTGTAGCCCACATGCCTACAGAATGATCCCAGGCTTAAAGTCTGATGATCCTTTATCTACAAAGCTGTCTGTGAGGGCACCTACTGCCATCCAGATCAGCAAGTGTGCATTCTTGCACAGAATGTTGGCCATGGATGCCAAATTACATGCCGAGCAAATATTTTCAAAGCTGTAACTTTTCATTTGTGTCTAACAATACAAACATGCTCCACAGAGCATGTTTTTCCATTTTGACAAGAACATATCTATTGTCCTCGAGAAACTCTTTTATTTTCCTACAGAAAAGCACTTAAGATCATTCTTTCTTTAGAAGGAACCACCATTGCTACTTATCTTACTTTTTACAAGAAACAAAGAGCAAGAATGCAGGAGAAACTCCATGTTTTTATCCTTACTAATATCCTTATAAAAGAATGAGTAAATGAAACTGAAAACCAGTCAGTAACAAGACCACTGTGTAGAAATTCCTCTCTCTTGCATCTGTGTTCAATACGCTAACACATATTGCTTTTGCTGAATGAAAATAAAGAGCATTGTATATGCAGATAGGGGATGTAAAAATCAGCGAGGGCACATACAGATTCACCCTTTGCAACCTGGATGCTAGATGACTGCAAACATAAATTCAGAAGCAATGAACAGTCTTAGCTCTCAGATTTCTTGGTGCTATTATTTTCACTGAGACTACCACACCTCTATAGCAAGCCACGGTACTTAATTGTTGTTCAACGTTTTACTGTTAATGGTGGTATAAAAAGAAAGCAAGAGAAGAGAAAAATAGGACTTTTACTAAGCTGTTATTGTCCCTTCTAGTTTGCTTCTAGGCCCCTCAATTTCAATCCATGCTGTTCTATTTTGAGGATGCTTTCAGGTGCCTCGAAGTGCACTTCGACAGATCCCTGAAGCACAGCATGGATTGAAATGAAGGTGCCTGGAGATATTAGTAATAGAAATCTCTGACACAGCTCTGCACTTTGAGAAATTGCTTGATACTTATTAGAAAGCATCATGTTTCTACAACAGTGTTAACGCAGACTCCTACGACAACGCATAATAAAAATGCTAAAAGAATATTGCAAATGAAGCAGCAGGTTTGAGGAAAGAGAGGGGGAGCAGAAATGGGAAGACTGGAAGTTTTTATGTATATACATATATACTTCATCAGACAGCAGTAGTTCTCTCCTCCCCTCCCTTCTCTTCCCCCACCTCCAAGACCTCAAAACTTCCAAAATAAAACAAAAAACAACCACTAAGTGCACATTTACTTTATTATTTAAAGTTAACTGTTTTGTTCCTCCCAAGACATGCAGGGAAAGAAAAGCAGGTAAACCTATAAAGTATTACTGTTCCTGTTTTAGCACCAAAATGCCATAGAAATGGACTTCTTTTTTTTTTTTTTTGTTTTTTTTTAATATTATAAAATGTTTTTTACTTCTGGATGAGAATTTCTTAGGCGAGATTTAGGCCAAGAATGTTTTAATAGGTAAGTCATAAATTCTTTCCTATTAAGGAGGTTTACAATGGGAGTACAGACAGACCTTCAACTGTTGTGGAGCAAATGGTGAGACCTCCATAAACTTGGCAACTATTTATTACAGCCCTATGGGACTTCATTTTAAAGAAGAAGGAGATTCTACCAACTACGGGCCAAAGCTAACTGATTATATACTCCCATTCCCTTCAGCACGTTTTCATCAGTAGAGACATCAGAAATACGGAGAACACTTCCTGGTCTAAATTCCAGCCCTCAGCGTGGATGCCTGACCTGTGCAAGACAACAGAGCATAAGTACAGATGCACGTGTGCTACAGTTCATGACTACCTGTCCTGCACTGCTGGTGACATATTTAGGTGTAGTACGCAAGTTCTTGCTATTTACACACATTATCTAAAAAAGCAGTAGTAGCAATGGTGTTTTGCTGGGAACTGTACATGAGCAAACAAGATTAAAAAAAAAGGGCTTTTGGTGAACAATTTTTGGTAGAAGATAATGATTCAAGATCAAAGAATATCCCATATGGTACTGCACGTATAGGAGAATGGCGATAGTCAGAAGATTTAACTGGCTGCAGGCATCTGATTTTTAGGTCTTCAAAGCTCTGCTAACATTGCCCAAATGAGATCACTAGTGATTTCCCTACTCCTAACTTAAGTTGTAAAGTAATGTATTAGAAGAAATACACAGCATTATTTTTCATGTGCACAAACATTCATAAATTGGCTTAGCTGCCCACACAAGTGTCTAGCAGCATCTGAGATGCTGAAGGCTATGTGAGAGGTCCACCTGGGGCAAATGTTAGTGGAGGCACTGGAGACCAGGTCCTCCTGGAGAGGTTTGGAGGGCAGCTCAAATCCAAGCTGTGTGTGAGCAGTGGAGCCAGGTGCCAGTGAAGATGAGGTTAGCACAACTCAAACTGTGATCAATGTTGAGAATTCAGGCACTAGTTGTAAGGATTAACAGGCTGCCTTATCTTCACAGACTGTTTGAGTAGAAACATTTTTTTCATTCAAATTGCTTTACTCAGATCTCTGTATAGGTTTTAATAACGAACGGGAATTCTAATTTACCATATCTATGGGCCATGGTAAATAGTTTGAAGTCTTAAAATGAATATTCTACTTTTACAAATAGTTTGCTATATATGTAAGCTTCTTGTATTCACAATAATTCCTACCTATGATGAGTGAGATCTCTTAACCCAATTCATAATGAGCCATACTATATGATAAAATTAATTTTCAAAATTACTGTTCTTTTAATTTGAGTCTTTTACAACATAAAGCTTTGTTAACACATTCAGGGCTATATTGTTTTTTCTGGGGAAAAAAGACAGTGAGATTCTCAACCATGGATATGGGAACTATCCAAAATTGTAATTAATGTTTTGTTGTAATGACTAAAAAAAGTGCCATTGCCATGTTCACAACTTTGGGAAGTTTTATATTATGTGTGGGCAGCCAAGCAGACTACCAATTAGAAACACTGAACAACTGGGATCCGTCAGAAGGTCATGGTCAGAAATCGCGAACAGGGGAAGGAAATATGACTGTTAGGAATGGTAAATAACACAGAGGGCAGAGGCTAAGAAGTAAAGAAGTAAAGTAACAGGATAAAAATAAACTGGAATATGAGAAGGCACAGAGAGCAAAGCGGAAACAAAATAAGAAGAAATGAACTGGACATGAAGGAAGAAGGTAAAGGAAAAAGGCTGAAAGGAGAACAGCAGGTAGAACACTCAATCAGGAGGAAAGGAATAGGAAGAAGAAAACGTTTAAACAAAAGTTAAATAAGTAAAGACAGAACAGGTGAAAAGAATAAGAGATGCAGGGGGACAAACGACAGAGGTAAGAAGAGATATGAAAGCAGACCAGATAGGAAAAAATTACTACTATAAAAAAAAAGCAGAGCAGAAAAGCAGTCAAAGGGTTTCCTTAAAGGAGAAGCCTTGAGGAAGAACACAACAAATATGCCCGCTGATCTGGGTTCCAGTTCAGAAAGGTGTGACCTGTTCATGGGAGTTTACTACATGTTTTTGTTTTGTTTTGTTCTTTAAAACAAGAAAAAGGGCAATACTAGAGATAGTATACTAACATAAGAAACAAACTAAATTTAGGCTGATGTATTAATTATTTTTTCCTCTAAAAGTCTAATAAATTCTTTCAAGGGAATACTAATTGTTAAAAAATATTCATTTTTAAATGCAAACTCTCTTATTTTTGGCTAATTTATTAAAAGCTCCCACTCAATTAACAAAATACAAGCCAAGTTTGGGAAGGGATCTGGACTTGAATTAGTTTCTCTGAACACAAGCTACAGACATACAACAGTTCCAAGTAAAATGGCAAGGCCTTTTGTCTTAAAGACCAGAAATGCAACAGAAACAAAATATAATAAAAAATGAAAATTCAGGTACAGGAATTATGTATTTCATACTGAATAATTATTTCTGTACTGCCCGTAAATCCTCTCTGGTAAGCTGTGCATCTAAAACTCATCGAACTGCCAAGGGGTAAACGCAGCTCCATCCATCACACAGCCACTTGACAAATACATTCCATAATAGAAGTTTATTTTTATGGGAGGCTGAATCAAGGACTTTCCCATGCATACAAAAACTTGTCAAAATTATTTATGAGTCTTGCTGAGACACACAATATGTCATATCAAACTCCTATTTTCCTTCCAAGCACAGACTGTCAATATCTCTGCTACTATCAATAATGTGGAACACCGCTGCTATAGGCCCTCAGGATTTTGAGGTCATTTGCCCATCCTAGCCTGCTGCCAGACGCTGTCTCTAGCTGCAATGCAGCTGAGGAGAGGTGTATTTACAACCTCCACGAGGTGTAGTTAAGGTAAGCACTAGGGACTGCATTCAAAGGCTTTGCCAACATAAAATAAAATGGAAACATATGTTTGAAAAATTACAGTTGATTATAGCTAGAGTTATGAAAATAATGAAAAAAATTTCGCTGGCCTCCTTCTAAATTAAAAAATCCAAAGGCTTACCAGCATTCTCTGGCATAATTAAACAAATAATCACTTCTGATGAATACATTTGCACCTTTCTGAATCTATGCTAAGAAAATCCCATACATAAGAAGGCTATTATTACCCTTTCGGACCGGAAAGATAGTTTAAAATCTCATGAACCTTGTTAATAAGGAAGAGAAGCTCATGAAATCAAGTATTTAATGCAGTCCTGTTTATTTGCAAAAAAACACAGGAAGTCTTAAAGCAAACACTAGTGCTTCTGCTAGAGGGTCCAGGCCCCTGTGCAGAAAGCACTTAGCTTCCTGAAGGCCGTATCCTCAGACCTCGTTCAGCCATGTCTTCCTTCCTGACCTTATTGGTCTTGCTGCTGTGTGTTTCACAAACCCTACACAGCCACAGTATATACCCCGTCTGGGACAGTAGTTCATTTTTGTGACTGACTTGACCTATTAATATTTTGTGCCGTGCTGTACTACCTCTTCTGCTGCTGCCCTCAGCCCTGCCGCTGGCCTCATCGGGCCAAGCCCAGGTCTCAGCCCTGGAGCTGAGGTACTTGGCCCCAACCACCCCTGGGCAGCTCTCCCCTTCTCAGGACCTCGACGAAGAAGTGCCCTGCAGGTCTGTTGTGTGTTTCACCGAGCTTGTGTGCCTTGTAACACACTGTGCTTCATCACCACAGCATGCCTCACCAGCTGGGAGCTACTATCAGTGACAGCACGCAACCTCCGCAGAAACATTACGTGGGCATTTTTCAGAGCAGTTAAAGGAGACCTAAACCACACAGACAAGAAAGGCCCCTTGTTCCTGTGCTGCATATACAAACAGACCTCGACTTGTGACAGATTTGCTCTGCAATTCATCTGCAAGTGGGCATGCAGGAGGAAGGGGGATTCACATGGCACATGGCAGGAGGTTCTCTTCTTGAAGGCCAAGTTATGAATTCATGTCAGCCCAATAGCTGTTGGGAGCAATACACTGCCATTTGGGAAGTCACTGAGCCTCTGATTCTTGTTAATTTTTAGCTGCCCTTCCACGAATGACAACATGTGCTAGGAATGAACTGTCTATCAAAATCTGAGAGGAGGAATTTCTTCAGTAAAAGCTCGCAGCAGGAGATTTATTTAGCTATCTCCTCACACCCAGCCATTACAGCAGAGGAGATTACACTGATACTGCAATTAACTTTGAAGGGGCTGGCCTGGATATTGGAAAGAGTGTGGTGGTGGAAGCGTAGGAATCTGCGGCAAACTCACACAGTGGAGAAGACACAGACGTACGCTGCTGCTGGGGTTACACTGGTTCCTATACTGCAGGTAACGCATTCACTGTCCCGTGGCATGCCCTTCCTGTCTCCTTCTCTTAGACGAGTTATACTGTGAAAAAGCTGCACATCCAGATAATAACTTTTTGCAAATGTAGCATTGGAATCTTACTGGAATATATATAAGAGAGCAAAAAAGTCGTGCAGACACCAGGAGTTACTTTTGCGAACTCTCACTGCCTTCAGCAGCTGCTCTTAAGTGTCTGTTCAACCCCAAAGGCAGCATTGTCCCACTCACTGCATTTGGTTTTTAGGCAGGTAGCTGGGAAACTGCATAAGGCACAAGGCACTCATGAACATGCCTTACAGATCTACTGCCATCAGTGCCATGCATGTTTTAAATTTTCACTTCCTAAAGCAGTAGTTGCTGTGGTTGGTACAGCTGGGAAAAAAAAGAGTGAGTTCTTCAAGTGTTTGACAAGGCTGACAGGTCCCAGGCACTGAGTTAGCTTATCGAAGGGTCACTTAATGCATTTTGAGGAGCTATGTGCAGCCTGGGAAACTTTTCAAGAAATTAAAATTTGAGAGTCACTCAAAAGAGATAGACAGATGATGAGATCTATAGGGTAAACTTTTCTTACAGATCCGTACACTGCCTGTCTCAGGAAACAAGAAATTAAAAAAATTCTACCATCTCACAAACACCAACTTTTGTGTGTACTAGTACAGAACTTTGCTGAAATAATAATAAATAATGAGGAACACAGAAACAAGTACATTGTCAAATTAGAACTAACATTACAGAAAAAAAAAAATAGAAAAAAGGGTTTTCTCATCATTTTTAGTTATTGCACTAGAATATGCTTACATTGTTTTCTGCAATTTTTGCCTGCCTGGAGAGAATTTAGAGAAGACAACTGTTTACAGCCAACCCAAACAAGAAATAAAAGTACTGGTAGCCCATGTGAACACATCCAAGTTTGTCCAGAAAATGCATTTTCACTACTTAAAAAATCCCACTTTCTTAAGGCATAAGGGCAACAGAGCTATTTAACAATTTTTGCTAGTGGTTTAAAACTGTCAGGAATCAGAGGTCTTTTAGTGGTATACTTTCCACATGACGTAGGTACAACTCATTTTGTCTCCAACAGAAGCCATCACGCCTATTACTCTTTGAACAGTGCACTGCAAATGCACCTTTTAGAAGAAGAAAAATATAATCCTATTGATTTTTCTCAGCCCTAAAATGTAGTAATTTGAGATTATTTTCAGGTAACAGTAAGGCCAATCACACTGAGGCTGATTACTAAACCCAGAATCCTAGCTCCTGTTAAAAGATATTTATAAACACAATTACTTATTTAAGTTTAATGTCCCTGTGGTAAATCATATGCTGCTATTAAAGTGCTGTACTTACTGTACCACTCTTGTCTTGTAAGACAGTGAAGACTGTGCCAAAAATGACTGAACAGGCAAGGAAGCCTAACCACTATATTTTATACTTAGAGAGACAGCAGTAACTGATGCAAAGCAAATGTCCTTTTACTCATAACCATTCTGCAGTATTAGAAGACAGAGAGAAGTCAAAGATTAAAACATGTAGAGCCTGAATCACCACTGACTTGCATCCTGAGTAGCCATTTAACACTGGTGCAATGTAAAGGTAAAACAGTAACATTCTGACTTAGCAGCAATTTACATTCACTTTGCACAGGTTTAAATGACTACAGTAGAATAGGGAGGAAGAAGAACCAGCTTGCCGCATTTCAGCTAAAAGTCAAGACATTTTTAGTAGCATTACTTGTATAAACTTTTAGGGTATTTTTTGCATCCTATCCTTAATTATATTCTTTAGAAGTATATAATTGAAATGCAATGGTTTGGTCTCCTTCATGCACTAGTCGTGCTCTTTAGCTTCTAAAGAGGATCTCTGCATTTCAGTTACCTTTGGAGAAATCCCCAAGAAGTTAAGACACAAGACAGTGGTTGCTTTGCTGTAGCTACTCTTTTCCCTCACCCAAGATGTGTTTTCACTCCTGCAATGTCCTTAAGCAAACATTTTCCTTCTCTTCCTGTCAAACTAAGGAACTTTGTTAGCAACACCGTAGGACAGGAGATAACTATAGAGCTCTCTAATTGTTAAGCTCTTGCAAGGGCTGAGCCTGATCATTCACTGAATTGTAGAGTTGATGGGATTCGTGTAGCTGGTTATAAATTGATAATCTAAATTAATTCATTCAAGCAGAAATCGATTTTGTAACTCCTTGAGAGCTTGTAATAATGCTTACCTCCTACCGTTTGCTGCATTCTCCGTTTCATAAAGCTGGTCGGAAACAGCTGGATTCAGGTGACCTGCTAGCTCATTAAATCTGTTACATGTTCCTTCTGGTAAATGATATTAAGCTGAAATGTCCTTGCGTTGATTTTTTTCCTTTAATTTTATGACAGAAATAACCTAATTTGTAACACAAAATAACAATCTCCTTGGATTACTTTGCCTTGTTAAAATATTTTATGCATTTTTCATTTACACGAAGGTAATGGAAAAACACTTAAACTATCTGTTATTTAAACCACAAGAGATATGTTACTGAAAGTCTGATAGCCGCAAAAATGATTGCCTCTTCATAGTCTTTGCTTTATATCTGTAATAAAAGGCGGACAATTCAATTCATCGGTTAGTAAATAAAGTACGATAGTTTTTATTTTATTTGCTCTGCATTGCAAGAACTAAAATCAGATTGCTTTTTGAATTCATTTAAAAATGGGCTCATTATTTTCCTTTTCTACTTCTAATGCAAAATGTCTGGTGTCTATTTTGAATGTTATACTTTTTTTCTTTTAAATCTAAAGCAAATATAACCTAATTCTAAATGTCAGATTAAAAGTATAAATTTCTTTCATTGACTCCTCTGTAATTATTTAAATATTGGTGACAGAATTGTCAGTAAGCAGTGCTGAATAACTGAAGCAGACCATACCTCACTATGGATCTGATACAAAGCGTAAACACTTATTTCTCAGAATTTGATGACTTCTTCTATCAAATTTTATGACAAATATTGAGCGAGTGCCATGAATTACATTGTTGAAATATGCTGCAAGGCAAAAATGTATGAATTTGTCACTAGATAAAGCCAAAATTCTACCAAGTCCAGTGCAGAAACACCACCTGTTAAGGAAATGGGAAAATGTAATGTTGTTTTTCTGTATGGTCCTTACTTCACATACAAGGAGCGAGCAACCCAGAATTTAAAAGCTTAAATATGCCCTTGAACATTTCAGTTTACCATTTCCAGTAGACGTCACTATAGAGCAAGGATTCATGCAGGCTGAAAAAATGGCAACACTACCCAAAGAAATTATGATAAAAACGTTTAAGAAGGCTTAGCTATTAAGATAATAGTAGCTAAAATCAGAATTATTAGCTTATTAAAATTAAAGATCCATATAAAGATAAACCATCCTTTTAATTATCAGAAAGAAAAAGCGGTATTGATTTCAAGCTTCTGGCAATAACAAAGCTCAGAAAAGCATAATACATACAAAATACGTCTATCCTTCGGGTTGTATGAAACTCACAACTATAACACTAAGCAATGCGTATGCATAAAAATGCAAGTATAATGTTTTCTAACACAAAAACTCATGATAGATGCTAATGCGACAGCCATATATACCACTACCCATATAGAAGCAACTGCTTTTTCACTCACACCTTTTCTTATTACATTTATCCTCACCAAGCAGCTTCTACTCATTCCCCAAATACTACTTTTTAACTGCACATCATAATCAAAATTTTGTCCAATATAATTTATTCAGCAACATCAAAATCAGCATAGAATAGCAGTGAAAGATGATGGTAGCTTGCAGAACCATAGTGAGTGTCTAGAACACGTCGATGAAATATGTAATCATTTTTTCCTCTTAAGAAAATTGGAAAATAAGCCCTATTCCCCAGTATTTTTCCTTAACACTTACTGCCTTAAGAATTAAAACTGCACCATTCTGTGTGATGGTGTTCAATCCTGACTGGCTGGAGTTTGTCTGAAAGACAAATGCTACTCAAGGTAGTGCAAGGCTAAATGTTGTAGGCGAGTCTCTGGGAAGACCTGTCTTTGAGACATAAATTCTAATGACAAAAAGCACATAAAGGGAATTTTTTCACTATACCATACCTCAAACAATGTGTCCTGTTTTCTCTGTGAGCTTGGGTAATTTGTCTGGCCTACAGAGAAGAGTCAGGGCCAAGCTTTCGTCAATTTTCTCTGTTGCTTGTGATCTGGTGTTTGCATAGCTTAGGAGGAAGCACTCTCCATGCTTAGTGTAGACTTGGAATTATAAAGCAATATAGCTCCTTTGCAAGGATGCATGGGGAAGATGAGGGAAAGAAGAAGACTCTTGCCCGTTCCCCTCATGAGAGCTGACTCTATGGCTACCAGTCCTGGGATCTGTACTCCAAGAAAGAGAATATCAGCAGTCTTATTACCCACTTGGAAATAATTTCAGCACTTTTTCTGGAGCAACAGTGCATAAATTGAGGAGAACAGCTGTTCATCAGGCCAGTTCTGTGGATGCTTCCACTGGCCAAACTGGGGCTGGTGGTAGGAGCTCTTTGAGTGAGCTGCTGCTGTGAGCTGCTGGTGAGCTGACAGCTGACTCTGAGCTAAGGAGGACTCAGTGCCTGGGCTGGTCTAAGTGACCAAGCCAGTGGCGTTTTCTGAAGTGTTAGAATTTTTGGCGTGCTGCTTTTGGTGTGCTGCACAGTGCCCACCCACAGATCTGTGAATGCTCTGACAAAAGGTACTCTTTCAGTGTGAACAACTTCTGACCATTGAAAAACAGCAGAGGCAAAATTCCACTGAGTGATCTGGTTTGCTCTGCGAGGGAAGGGCTCCTGATGGCAATGAGGAATTTCTAGCTGAGAGAGGTGCACCCAGGGCACCAATTCCCATTGGAGCTCTTTCACTAGAAGCAGCGATGATAACACCAGGTTGATGTTGTAAACCACGATGGTGTGAAGAAGGAGCACATTGCACTGCATCGGACAGAACAGTCATGGCAATTTTCCTGCAGTCATCCTCTACCTTCAAAATAATTGAAATTTTTGGACGGTTTGCAGTCTTCCAGTCATATTGTACTGTATCAGTTATACCCAGGAATAATCACGTTAATACCAAGTAAAGTCAAGCACTTGCCATTTATGAGTTCAGTGGTTCACAGAAGTTGAACCTCCCATTTTCAAAAGGCCAATCAAGGGATGAGTTGTTTTTCAGCGACAGATATCTCAGTACAAAAAAAAAAAAAAAAAGAAAGAAAAGCAAACAGCATTTAAAAAAATATACCGAGAGATCATCCAGCAAAGGTCTGTGTCCAATGATAATACTCTTATACAAGGAAACGTACACAGGCCTGTATGAGCACCTTTAAAAGCTCAATTATGAAATGTTTATTCATATACCTTCTATTAATGAAATGCTACCAGTAGAATAGCACATCTGGAGACATAAGATGGTCTTTCCTTTGGTGTTCGATTGCTGCAGAAGATTGGAAAAGGAAAATACTCGACAAGACCAGGGAATTGCCGTAAGAGAAAATCTTTTTCAAAAACAAGAATCAGCAACTCCCTACTTTGCTTCTTAGCACCAATGCTCATCATGTTACCTGCAAATGAAGCACGGCGTGCACGCTGGCTGCTGCCACACCCTTCCTGTTGCTAATCTGTCTTTTTAAATTTAATTTCTTTTATGGTGGCTTTTCCACCGTTTAATTAGGCCACAGGGAGTAAGGAGAGGCAGTCTCACTGTCCCTTCAGAGTTTATTTCACAGACTGTTCCCTTCAAGGATTTTATTTCTGTCATTGAAAGCAGACATTCTCATATTGCTTAAACACAGAAAATGATTAATACAATGAGATTGTTATGCTCCTAGCTAAAATGGCCTTCTTTCTAATGTGAACTACAACAGCTTGAAAAGATGGGCACTGACACTACACTACAGCTGACAGTTTTTCTTTTTTTAGGTGTACTATTATTGGGATCTGTAATACTGTGTGACCCATAATAATAATCCCACCATTCTCCTCATATTAATATCATAAATTCTGCAGACATAGATGATATTATCATATATCAAATATGACCATAAAACCAATGTGATCTTAACACCTTTGGATTTATCTTGAAAAGAAAAATACTAGATAAAATCATTTATGCTGATATCACCAAGTCTTTACTGGACTACAGTACCATGTTAAGATTACAATATATTTTTAGGAGGATAGGCATTTCTGACAGATTTATTAATCTGTTCCTTGAGTTAAAGTTGTGGACAGTTAATTTGTATGTTATTTAAGTCAATGCTTTCCATTCTGTGTCCCTGGCCACAAGCTTGAAATTCCTGAAATGCTGAATTTCGGATAATAGTCAGTGCATGTATTAAACACCCCAGCTTAAAGGAGCACTAGTCAGAGAATAATATTTTACAATATATAAGTGGCACCTGCTAGCAGTGGCACCTTCATTGCAGCTAAAGGTCTCCGAGCTAACGCAAACACATTGTGGGCTAAAATGGCATTCTCAGCTTTGGAGTGATTTAAAAGGAAGCCCATGGCATACAAATATCAAATTGATTTAATACTGGTTTCAAGTTATGTATCTCTGAGACCACTTACACTTTCCAGTGACGCGATCACAGTGGAGGACTTTGGAGCACGTAGAAGACTGAAGCAAAAGCTGAATTTAAAACACTGAAACCTTCAATTTGCCACCTCCTTCTTCCCACCTCTGCTCTCATCAAAATTAGAATTTCCAGACAGATTGTACAATGTGATTGTATGTTTGGACAACTGCTATAATAATAATATATAAAAAAGAAGAGAGCATAAAATGGCTGAGATGCTGAGGCTGCCAAAGTGACTGTGTCACATGCAAACATGATTATTCTCATTTCAAATAAAACTTTAGGTAAAATTTACTCTAGCACAAAGGAACTATCCAGGGACCTTTATGCCACTTATGCTTTTGGTCCAGAGCACCATAGCAGCAGAAATGCTGTAGTTCAGCTAAGTAATGATGGAGCAATATTTGTGAGGAAGTTTTAAAGGGCATGTAAGCCTATGTGCTGTGAAATCCCCTTTTGCAGGAACGCTCTGCAAAGCACCAAAAAGGGAGGCTAAAGCAAAAAGAGAGAAACAGAAACAAAGAAAGCAACAATGAACATCACAGCTTCAGAAATAGAGATCAAAAGCTGCTCTGAGGCCACTGGGCTTCTTGGGAAAGAGGATTCTTTCCCAATTTCTTCTCCCTGAACACCTTCAAGCCCTAGGTCCAGCCACTTGTTTTGTATGTTGTTGGCATGAGCTCTGTCCCTGAAAGAGCATAACATCTCTCTGAGAAATCATCTGATGTTTCTGAAATTTCTGCATCTCTCATGAAGAGCAACACATGACACATGAAAATTCAGTACTATAGTTGCCATTAGGAACCACATTTCTTTATGGCGTGCACAGGCATTTTGAAAGGGTAAACAGGTTTTGAGTAGTTACTTAAAATGAGTTGACATTAAAAGATTAGATCTTAAACTTAGTTGCTAAAAAAGCAGATGAGAATAAGTTGGGAGCGAGCACAGTCTCGTCTGTCTTCACATGCACTGCTACTCAAAATGGATGGAGAAAGGGGCAGTGAATCCACCGTCAGGGAGAGTCTTTTTTCTTCAAGGGGTTTCTAACCCTATGGAGCTACCAATCGTTGCAATCTTTCCAAAAGCCTTGCTAGCTCAGATATTTGAGGGTTTAATGTCTCAAGCTGCACAAGTCAGTTGGTTAAGTAAGAAGGGCTACTTTTTTTTCCATTTTGTGAAGAAAACGGGAAAATTCAGCGACAGGGCTTTAAAAATACCATCCAGAGGGGGAAAAAAAAAAAAAAAAAAAAAAAAGACAAGATATACAGCAATACGTAGAGTTGGCAATACTGACATTCTCTGTTCTTCACCATAACCAGAAGCTTGGAGAAACACTTCTTTGGGAAGCCAGTCTCCCTTTACAACCCACTGCAGCCATCTCGGACTCCCTGCTGTGACTAACATGCCACAATCTACTCCCTGATGCACAAATTCCCTTTGACACAGATGACTTTAATGGGTTCTTCTTTGTAGCATTATAGTATATTGTATAATTAATTCAGGAATTAAAGCTGCCTAAATGCATTCAGACATGGCTCTTCTGGAGCTGTTGCAATCTATTTTGTCAATAACCCTGGTTCAGGGGTTGATGTAGTTACACATCAGCACAACAAGAAATGTCCACTCTGGGTATTTACAGTATCTGTGATAGACTCACATTTTTATGAGATGACTAACATCACATATTTTCATGTTTCACCTTAGAAAGTTATTTTGATACAAATTTAGAAAGAAAAAGTTTCCAAACTATGAAAAATTATATGAAATGTTTTTATTTTCATGTCCTAAATATGTTCACCACATTTGAAATGAATTCCTTTTTTTTTTTTTTTAAAGTGCAATCAACTATGTGAGTTTTTCCGTATGAAATTTTACTTTCCTCTTGAGGGTATCCAAAAAGCATTAAACACCAAAGAAAAACATACATGACAAAATGAAAGGTCAGAAAGGAGACTGTAATTGATTTACCTTCCTTACGGGTGAAAAAATGCTGGGGGGAGAGAGAAGGGGAGGAGAAAGAGGTGGGCTCAAGAAAAAGGGGAGAGAAGAAAGTTTTATTTGCCTACTTTCTCTTTTAATTCCCACTTTTTTTTTTCTTTAACTATGAAAATATCACGAATGCCAAGGCTGGTTTTAACTGGCTTTGCTAAGTGTCTGTACTACGTACCTTAGCAGCCATTAATTTGGAAGCAATCTCTGCAACTCAAAAGCTGAAAGCATTGCTTCTTTGAGGGCAAAAATCGCCAGAGATCACAAAAAGAGGTGTTCATTTTCTGTTCCTGTAGTTTGGGGTTATCCCAATCTTGCTGAGTTCTGCTCTGACTATGGAGACTGGGATTACTGAGACATATAGATGACTTATTTAGAGAACAGATGATAGATTTATCTCCCTAAATATTAGCTGCCCAAGGCATATATGTGGCACAATTTTGTACACAAAGAAATATGCAATTCTCCCTTTTCAGTACCTTTTATGTCTTCCCAAGCCAAAAATACAGAGCCCTTTTTTTTGAGAGCAGCATGTTTACAGCAGAAGAAACAAAATTTGGAAAGCAGAAAAAAGAGCAGCACTCTAACTCACTGATAGGGATATGGTGTGACAGGAAGGATGAATAATCAAAGATACAGTTGATAGTTTACTGTTAAAATAAATTAAGCAATCCTCTGACAAAAAGTCTTTCTTACGGTATTTTAATGATATGGCTCTGACATATTTTGATCACAAATAGTTTCAAAAGAGGCTCACTCTGCCAGCTGGGCTGTTCTTAAACAAAACCTCTACATTCTGATCCAGGAAACATCAATCATCACGTCTCCAAAATCATTACCATTTATTGAGCATCCATTAATATGCTCAATGCTAAATAAAGCAGAGGAACATACTGTCCTTATCCACATTTCTGATCATCTGTCCTTTATTTTTGAAGTCAGTTTGGCTCTGCATAAACTCAGAGAGCCTAAAGTAAACAAACACATAGAAATATTTTGGTGACTATGTATTACAGTGCTATCCTTTTTGCATGCTCATTTTATCTTTCATATTCTGTAAATATATAAAAAGAAATCCTGTTCCAACTGCAGGGAAAGACCTGAAGTTGAGACTCTGCAGGACAAACGTGCTCAAAAAAGGAGTTCGGCTGCTGAGGGGCCATGATGTTTGGCTACAGGTCAGAAAAGAGAGGACGGACACCTGAACAGCTGCAGATCTTCGCAAGAATGGGTATGTTACTTCTGAAGAAAAGACAGTACATCTTGAACTAGAGAAAAACCCACAACAACATCCTCCAAAGAAATCCAATTTTTTAAGAAGTTAATAAAAACAATTACTGCAATGAGTGAAATCTACTTCTGGTTCAGCCTTTCAAAAAATACTGTGCCTGAACAACCTCAGAGAACATCCTATTGGCAAAGTATTTGCTGAATTGGATAATTTAAAACATCCAAAATCTGTAATAATTCTTCATTACAGGAAAGGAATGAATATGTATCAGTTGGATGTTCTTACGGTTCTATCTACCTGCTGCATTAGAGAACAAGTAAAGGTGATGTTCATAAAGACAGTGACAAAATTTCCTTCATTTAATAGGCAACTCTCTGATTACTGGCCACTGGAGTATTAGGTTGAATTGCATCACTGATGAATAGCCAAGGGACTCAGTTAACAAAAATCAGTGCTTTTAAAGTCTTTAATGATCGGAACAAAATGAATGAAAGCATTTGTCAAGATTATGATTGTCATTAGAAAATGCTAATTACATATTAGTTTAATAATTACCACATGATCATTTACAAAAATTATTAAATTTTTTACCTACTTTGAAGAATTAACTTTGTTAAAAAAAAAAAGTGTTCACAATAGTGCTTTTAGAAGTTAATATTTTTAAGATTACAGAGCTTCTGAACCTGGGCTGCTACTGTTGGAAAGCCCTGATTTGAGTTTATTGCAAATACATCTGATTTCACTCACTTAAAGATAGGAGTCATAAAGAGCAAGTAACTTTCTCACAAAAATAGCTGTACAATGAAAAGTTTAACTCCAGTAAAAAGCCACTTGTTGTTAATTAACAGGTGTGCTAAGTAAGATGTATCACTCCTCAATACTGAGCTGAGATCTGACCTAGCAATTGATGCTATGAGGCAAGTACTAAACAGAAGATCTGAGAGCTGTGTCATCTGCACAGCACAACAGAATATACCACCAGTATTAGAATAAGACAGCTTACTATTGAAAACAGAATCACATATTTTCCTGCAGACCAGCGTTACACCAGTTCTACAGCTCGAGATGCATCAGCAGCCACTAATTCAACAACAACAAAAGCATCAGGCACTACTGTGAAGTGAAATGGAAATTTTCTCAGCCAGTAGGAACTTTCATGGTTCCAATCAAATCTATGACTAATACAGTACTTAGGCTCTTTTGCCAGTGTGCAAGCATGAAATAATCCCCCCAAAGAACAATTTTCCTATTTTCAGTTTAAAGTTTACATTTTAAACAACCAGTGGTAGCTCAAATAACATCCTTCTTTTTTAGGGGAGAGTGTAATTGAACTAAATCCAATGGCGCAGCTTTAAAAAATACACCCAGAATAAAAACTGGAAAATATAAAAAGTTTTCATTATATTGTTTCTCACCTAAGATCAACATCCTGACTTGGAACAGACCCACGAGTGACAAAGTGGCCTGTCTTTGCATTACCATCCTGAAAATGGCCTTAATTCTATTTAGCTTCAAAATAATGGTACCCTAGTTATTCTTAGTAGTCCCTAGTCAGTGTGGGGGAATTTGGGAAACAGGACAGTAATTTTCCTTGAACTTTGCAAATAAACAATTAAGGTTGACTACTTTAAATGCATGCCATGTCCAGCTTCAGTGTAAAAGCATAAATGGCTGCCTTTGACTAATTTCCATTGCTGCTATGGCACAAGGACAAGGTAAGCTTCAAGAGAAAGCAGATAGATGTGCTACTGACAGCCAGAGTTCGGAGCACCCAAGCCAACATAATTTGTTCAGTTTCTTCTGCCAAGTGCAGTAGAACCTACTCCAAATCAGACTCACTGGTAGAGTAAGAGTTGTGGGAAGAGAAGAGACAAAGCTCAAGTGAAAGCCTTCTCAGGATGAGTCTTCAAATCTGGTCTTGAGGTGCAATTATTTTGATTTCTTTGAATAAAAGAAAATATTTAATGGACTGATCCTTGACATAGTTGCCCAAGTTGCATCTGACAAGCATCCGTATTGGGATAAAATACGAAAACTCTTAAAACTGGCTAGATTTAGTCGGGGGCAAAGAGGAATCCTTTGGCCAGATGACAAGCCATCTCAGGACCTTGGCAAAGGAATAGGGAAATCTTATGTATATACATATACATCACACCGTTTTGAATCCTGCCCAGGTCAGTGGCTACTCAAGCTTGTGAGTTGTCCATGCAGTATCATTTGGCTGTTTTGACTACTTTCCACTGAACAATCACATTTGCCACAGTTTTAGTCCAAGGAGTGAATGGGGATGGAAACTGAACACTCATGGCTAAAGGGATCAGCTGCAGATCAAGGTTAAGACCTTAGCAGGCCACACGAGAATCTTGCACTGCTTCGTTTTGTACTTGGTGTGTGGAATAGAGGTATTCAGTCTCCATGGCTGTCAATCTGGCATTTTTCATGAGTACTAAATTCATTTAAATAAATATATAAAATTAGGTGTTTTAACTTGTCACTTGGGTAAGATCTGTTTTATTGCTGCAATTTTTGCTGTAGTATGTACAAATCCATCAAAAAAGTCTCAGTGATGCAATCCCTTTATAAAATGGTTAATTATGTGACTTCTTCCAAAGAAGCCCTAGACACTATGACAGTGATACTAAACCTACATTAAAAATGATCTTAAAAAATATGTAATTGATATGTTTTGTTTTCAGGGAATTTTTAGAAAGCTTGCATTTCAGAACCAGGCACACACATAGAACATTTAACCAACTTCTGTGAGAAGATAAATTTCAGACATTTAATGCTAATGCTAAAAAATATTTAACCCTTGAAAAACAATCTCAAACCTATTTTTCTGCTAGTGAGCTTGGAAAACAAACTCATAGATGTTTTTTGCTATTTTTTATTTCATAAGTTTTGTTGATAAAAATATTTAGGAAAAAAATATTACCGCATCCAGTATGTTCACTTGATCTGTACATTTAAAAATAAACATTTATTTTCATACGGACAAAATCACTGCAGTCACTGTAGCAAATAAATACTGCTTGGATGTGCATTATGGCAATATATAAGGGTAACAGATATCTGAAATTTGTTTTTATATCTATATTTTTAAATAATATTATTGAGTGACTATGATTGCTTTTAAAAAGAAGAAAATACCAACTGTGCTACCCATTTCTTTTCATTGTGAAGCCTGATTTAGAGGAGGGTACAAAAAAGATATGGAACTGGAAGAACAATTAAGTTTGAAATATATGCTAGCCTCCCACTAACAAGACCAAGTTAGAGCAGGAATGCTACATTTTTCAGGAACAAATTTTCAAAGATGCATAATTTTACCTAATACCTAATATCAGAACTGCCCCAGAAGTGGAGGTGGTGGAGATACGGTGAACCAACACAGATTTCTGACTCTCTTTATATCACCGTGGAAGGGGGTCATTTTCCTTCAGCATGCAGGGAGGTCTGAGGTGCAGAAGAATATTGGAGCAGGGATGGGAACAGACCCATTATTTTTTTTTCCTATATCCTGACCTGAAAGAGCTCACAGTTAAGCCTCCTGCCAATGCAGTAAGGAAACAAACACAGGCAGGTTCACAAACCCTGTTTTCTATACAGACCAGTCTCAGAAGCAGGAGAACCAAGAGCCTCATTATTGAATAGCTGCATCCTGTGTGCAATCCTCAGTGCAGATTCTGTTATGTCTATGAGCAATAGCCAAAATGCAGCTTTTTTTTTTCTTTTTTCTTTTTTACTTTAGTATGGTTAGTAATGGTATATTCCTGTAAAATCGATTTGAAACTGACAGGAGGGCACAAAGTTATTTTTGGCTGAGGGAGGGAGAAGTGACATGTAGGCAGGCAGCCATCAGCATCGTGATTACCAACACACTGTTTCCAGGCAGAAAAAGGGAACATGCACTTTGCTAAAACTGTATTTATTTTATGCATAAAGGATAGCAGAAAAAGTCAACAAAGCAAGCTATGTCAAAACAGATACGTTCTTTCTGCTCCCTCCTACTAATTCTTCCCCTAGCAGAACCTCATGTGAGGACTCAGGTGATGCTCGCACACTCCCACTCCTCAACACTTCCCTTGTATGGCTGCATTTCCTTGGCCCCACGATTAATACTTCTTTCTCCTCTTCTAACACTAGCAACTCTCCTATTGCTCCAGTCACTGGGGTGCAGTGCCCAGACCAGTGGGGCTATCTCATTCCACCTAGGTCCATATCAGCGTGGGGAACAGCACAGGGCCTAAGCCTTTCCTGCACAGAAATAATGAGGATTATTCCATTGGGCTTGGTGTCTGCTTTGCCTGCAATGTGCTCACATCTTACCACTTGGTAATCACTACTAAATACAGATGTGAAGTTATAGAAGATTGTGCCCAAGGTAATGAGTCCTGGGGTCACACCTAGTACATTTCTATTGTAATGAGGGAAAGGGAAAAGGGAAAGGGAAAAGGGAAAAAGGGAAAAGGGAAAGGGAAAGGGAAAGGGAAAGGGAAAGGGAAAGGGAAAGGGAAAGGGAAAGGGAAAGGGAAAGGGAAAGGGAAAGGGAAAGGGAAAGGGAAAGGGAAAGGGAAAGGGAAAGGGAAAGGGAAAGGGAGAGGGAAAGGGAGAGGGAAAGGGAGAGGGAAAGGGAGAGGGAAAGGGAGAGGGAAAGGGAGAGGGAAAGGGAGAGGGAAAGGGAGAGGGAAAGGGAGAGGGAAAGGGAGAGGGAAAGGGAGAGGGAAAGGGAGAGGGAAAGGGAGAGGGAAAGGGAGAGGGAAAGGGAGAGGAAAAGGGAGAGGAAAAGGAAAGGGAAAAGGAAAAGGAAAAGGAAAAGGAAAAGGAAAAGGAAAAGGAAAAGGAAAAGGAAAAGGAAAAGGAAAAGGAAAAGGAAAAGGAAAAGGAAAAGGAAAAGGAAAAGGAAAAGGAGGTTTTTATGTACTCGCCTGAATTCAGGTGCTGGGGCTTTGGGTAAGTATTAACTATCATGTAATCTACAATTAAATGTGAGAGCTGGTGATGCTGGAACAGAGTCAGAAAATCTGCAGAACACTGGCTCTGCAACAGAGTGCTCCGGGCAAGCAAGAAAATAGAGATGACAAAATATCAGGAGCAGACACTTAAAGAATATTTTCCCTTTATGCAATTTTTAATAATACTAAAATAAATATTAAAACAAACAAACCAAAGTTTTCAGAGCATGAAGAAAGCTGGCTGTGGTTATAGTTTTGTCGTGTCATTCTGACAAAACTCCATCTGTGTTTCATCATCATAAAATCTGCCAGAGGTACTATGGGTCTTACATGATTTATTTACTTATTTTGCAATTAAGAAAGGAATCATAAAGAGTATGAAAGGAGTACAAAAGGAAACAAGAAAAAGAACGAGAGGGAACATGTGCATGCCAGCGAGAGCAGGTGCAAGAGAGAACAAGACAACAAAAGAAAGACAAGTCACTGTGGATAGCAAAAGAAACCTCCACATACATTTTATAAAGTCCTGCTTTTTGATCCCCTGGATTTTATTTACATGACAGTCTACCTAGTGTGAATGCTGCCTTCTCCTCCACCTTCTTTTTATTCCTTTTAGATTTTCTTACCTGCCTGTCAAAAGTGTCATCTTTAATTTCAGGTAGGTATACTGATTTCTAGTACAACCCCAGCCAGGGACACTACAATTAATATTGAATTAGCACTTGTTATATCATCTCTGAAGTTGTGCAACACTCCTACTCTGTTACTCATACCGCTGTACGCTTATTAACCACTTCACTTTAGGGCAGGACTTACCAATTGATGCATGTTTGCATTACGGAATCCCAGTTTCATTTTGGCATAGAAACATCTTTTCGGTGTTTACTGCTAACCTAAGTTAACCTACTTACAAATCCGTGATCACAGCTTCAGCTAAAACCAGGAAAAAAAAAACATACACAAATGAGCAAACCCTTGCTGACAGAAAATAACGTGTGAGGAAGAACTCCTTTGGCATTCCTAATGCTCTTTTGGACTTGAAATATATATCAAAGTGATTTGTAAGAATCCTATTTTAAAGTGTGGCCTGATCCTATTCAATTGATACACTGTTGAGACAAAAAACAAAACAAAACATGTATAATACATTGTTTAAAAATTAATAGTCAGGAACCATTAGAACACAGTTAAAATATCTTCAGTCTGTTTTCCCCACTGATATGGGCAGATGAACTTGAGAATCAGAAGTTAAACAAAGAAGTGTAAAATACAATTATACTGTAACACAAATACATTACACTCCAGAGATAACAAAATATCAACAGCAGTATTAAATCTGCCCTGAAGTGAAGAGGTATGAAGCAATTCATTAAAATAGAAGAAAAGTAGCTCATTCTGAAGCTAACAACTGCTAACCCCCCCCCCCTTTTTTTTTTTTTTTCTTCAGGAAAATCTAACAGTGTACAGTTTTCTCCTGCAACTGTGTATGTGTGCAGATGCAGAATGTATGGGATTGGCCTTCACATGCTCTCAAACTGTTTGGGAAAGAAGAAACAAGCAGAAGAAAGTTCAAGATCCAGCAGCATTTTCTCTCCCTTTCCTGATCAGTCTTGGCTGTTCGATTATTACACATGATCAAGCAAATGAGATGTACTGGAGAAGTAGTCAACAATGAAAACTGAAACCAAACCTAACAATCTTTGGAAAAATTTGGTTTTGAAAGCAATAATTTATAAATACAAATGTAAATCTGTGTCCCCTTAATGCACAGTACTGAAATACTTGGTAGCTAGGGCTTTGCATTCAGCTGGAAAGATAGATAAATGCAGTGGATGCAGTTCCTGATGCAAAATGCATTGTTATTGTTATTGTTATTATTATTAATATGGAAATCATGTAATAACATTTTTCATTTAAAGAGCCTCTTTGTTTTGGAAATGGAAGATAGTTGCTGATGAAACTTAAAGAAGTTCTACCCACTGGGAGAGCTCAATGGCAGAATGAGGCAAAAATAAAAAAAAAAAAAAAAAAAAAGGAAAATTAAAAAAATAATAATTAAAGAGTGAAAGAACTTACAGGTAGAATATGAATTAATGAAATCTAAATATTTCATGTATGTGGGATATAATTATGGAGCTGAAATATAATTCAGCTTAGACCTTGAGCAGAGGGAGAGGTCCTGAAGTGGGGGCACATTTAGATTTTGTTAGATATCTCCCAACTGGAATCATCTTTGTCATATTTTTTCATAACAGTACTTAAAGTGGAGGTGAGTCCTAACATGAGCTCTCCACTTGATTTTGACCTGTGTGCAGGAGATGTTACTGCTTTCAGCTTGAAACCCTACAGTAACGATAACTATAACTAGCAATCTAGGCTGGGTCTCACTTCAAAACCATAATTCAGCTAATGTCTTGTAATCTAGCTGCTATCCATATGTATAAAAACACATCAGGTAGTCCAGAAAGGAGAGAATGGCTAAAACTTAAATCAGAATAATTTATTGCTTGCTAATGCAATCACTCTGTAGTGCACTACTGCAATTCAGGAGCCTTCAGTCTTCCAATAATTTTCACCAATTTTCCCAGGGTGTCCAAAAGGGGCAAGCTTTCTTACACTGCAAAAGAAGCAATCATGCAGCAATCATTCTGTGGGTACACTTCTGAGAAATCTCTGAAGAGCCTGTGATAAATCATGTAAAAATATTCTCTTGGCTACAGGTGCCTTTCGGTTCTTAAGCTTAGGTTAGCTGTTGTACAGGACATGGGAGGTAGTACAGGACTCCAAGTGAAACAGCTAAGCTTATTTCTCACTTGGGTAGGGCTGATTTCTGAGCACGACACGAATACAGCTACTCCTGCTGGCCTCATTTCTGATTAAATCTTAAAATTACCTTAGTTTTTGTTGGATATGGATTACTTTGTTAAGTAATACAAAAAATAAAAGCCTGTCATTAAAAGCATCCAGTAATTTATCTAAGATGAGCCTAACCTAGGATTCATTATAAACCAGCTGTAGTGACTCCTCAATGTATGACTGAGCTACAGCTTGGTGGGAGACCATACACCATCTCAAAAGCTTTCCTGTGGCAGTTTGCCATTGCTGAGACAGTCAAAGGCAACTTATCCTTCTTTTAAATATATATGGGGCTATGTATATATATATCCACTGTCCCACTAGTGTGAAACATCACACATAGAGAGTCACCATTGCCTGCTTCCTAAGTTTCCATGTGCTAGTCCATGCAGGACAGGGCTGCTTTTCATAGATTACCACCCTATGCCAAACAGCTTGTTTCAGTTATAATCATGATAAAACTTTCTACACTAGAACCATTAACTGATACTATGCCCACACATTGTAAAATGGTTAAATCTTTATAGTATTTTGTTCTTAGTAGGATCTCCGACCTCACTGTGTTGCTTGAAAATACCATTGTTAATATCCTCTTCAGTACTCCCCCTCAAGGACAGAAACACCAGGAAAGATTTAGAGATCCCCAAATGAATTTGGAATTTCTCACTTGAATTACTTAATCTTTTAGTAAACTGCCTCTGGTCTGTCAGTGTTTCAGCCTCTACTTTTGCAGAGAACAATGTAATTACAAAGAAAAAAACACCACCACATAATGCTTCCTCTCCAACACCATGCCCAAATCACATCTATATAATTTAAGTCTGTATGTTCGTTGCCAAACCAGATACAGCAAATAATTAGAACAACTAAACTAACACTAAATATATCCATTTGGTTTTCAGCCATGGATATGCATGTATCTACAGCTGCACCATCATGTTCCCTGAGGCAGAATTACAGGGCAGATACTTGAATCAAGCAACGGGGAGTGTCTATTGCACAACACCTCCTATTAAACTGACCACAAGAAAGCTCTCAGAAATTCATCAGTGGAAGTGTAAAAATAGAACAGGGAACCAGTTTTTGTTTAAAACACATAATTAAAGGATAGATTTTCCCAGACTTTTAAAATAATTTCAGTTCTTATATTAGTACAATAGTACGATTTTTCATAAGAGTCTGCAAGATGCCTACAGACATATAGAGATTAGGAATAAATAAAGAAGGCAGGAAAGATTCCATGATCTGAGTGTGTTGCAGTCACCCAATACAATGCTTATTTGTTGGATAATTTAGGTTGTTTATATGAATAATAAACATTTAACTTAGATATATTATACTTGCTAGACTGATGTTTTTTAAATAGATACATTTTTAAACTTGTATAGGTAACACTTTATTTGCTAGCAAAGAGATTTGACTGCTAAAGTGAGAGACGCAAACTTTTCTTACACAGATCAACGAATCCCTGCCTCTCTTTTCTTATCCTCACAGATGTTTTTTGTCAGCTTTGGTACGTCACTGGTCTTTAAAATAGCTTTTCTAATTATTATCTGAATCGACAGGAAAGGCACCAAATGCATCAGAATTAAAACAAGTTAAATTAAAAATACATAAACACAAAGCTTTAGACAATAAAATAACCTGTCCAAGAAAATAGTGATCTTTCTGTTCCCTGTTTGTAATAAAAAGGGTGCAATTTATGCAGAATCAATCGAGCAGTTTCTTTCTTTGCATTCAAACGTTTCTAAGAAGAGTCCAGAAAGCTCATGCTGGCTGGGATACTGACCCGAAGGGGAAAGGCAGGAGGAACGAGGGAGCGCTTCTAACTTCACTACCCCTGAATTTTAACTGATTTGCTATATCGCACAGCCTGGAGGTGACAGGAGGCAGGTGTGGGTGCCTGTCATCGCGAGGTGGCTTGGTGGGTACAAGGGCAGCGAGCACAGGAGGAGCTGGGGTGAGCCTGGGCGAGAGATCACAGGCAGACCCATCGGCAGAGCACAGCAAGGGAGAATGTCAGATTTCATACTCGGCAGACATCTACAGCAACTGATGCCTTGTAGTCAAAGGCTGTTAAATTACCTGTGAAGGGTTACTGGCAGCCCTGGATGTTTTTCTCGTTGTTTATTTAGTTCCAAAAGCTCTTGGTCTTTGTGCTGATTGCCCTAACTGACAGCACAGGAAATCTGGACTTTGTAAACAGGGCGCTGCTGTATTGAATTACAGGTAACAAGTGTGTAATCAACCTGCTGGGGCTGGACCTTTGCAAAGAAATCTCTGGTAGACAGACAGAAAGAATAGGTTTCCATACGGGAGAATCAATTACGGGAGCAGATGAGTATAAGAAGAGATCAATTTAAATACTTTGTGCTTATTTCTTATAGCATATTTGGAAAAAGGAAAGACCCTGACATGGTGGAAAGGTAATTAAGTACTTTATTCATTGTTGCAATAATATTATAGAAATTAAAGGCAAACATGATTTGAAGTGCCCTCATTATAACTCATAAAACTGTATTAGTTAAACAGTCCTTAGCTGCAATATGCTCTGTAAAAAAATGAGGAAAAAGCTTGCAGGTTCTTGTTCTTAAAGAAGAGTTGCTGCAGTTGAATCACATAAACTGGAACAAAGAGTCACCCAAAATGAAGCAGTCATTTTCCATCTTCTAAGAGGTAAAGAGAGCCTCTATAAAACAAGAGCCTAGTGAAATCTAATACTGTGATATCTCTGCATACTAAGATAACATAATAAAGTTGAACAACAACTACCCCCCTCACAGACCACAGATTTATATGAGGTATTTAAACTGTAATTGTTAATTAAAAAGCATAAATAAAAATTCAGTGGCGATCAGTCAACAAAATAACCCTATGCCAGACAACACTGAGTAACTGACTAGTACAAGGGAAGAAATCTTTTTTTTTTTTTTTTTTTTAAATCATCAACACAGATCTGTTCCATCTGTGTCTGTGGCCACCATGGACTACAGCATTCTCCAAAAAGGAAAAGCTGAACAACAAAGATTTCAAAACATATTAACATCAGACGATATTTCCAATCTGAACATCATTTATTAAAACAGATACCGTATGCTATCATCTTATTATGCCCCAAAGACTTGTTTTTGCAGTTTGAAATTACAAGAAAAACAAGGTTTCATTAGCGTACTCACTGATGATGATAATTTTAGACTGCTTGCACTATTGGAATTTATGCTGTGTTAAAGCAACTGGACTTATATTGCTAAATTTTATTCCCTCCAGAGAAGCAAGTCTCTATTTTGGCATCCCAAATTTCTTTTATGTGCATGACAAATATGTTATAAAATTGACTTTAATTTCTGTTTGCTCATCTATTGGTATTTATGTACTAATATGTCCCCAATAATTGAAATTCCTGACCTACTTGGGAGCAGAAGATTATTTTTCGCAAATATAAAAAAAATACATTAAATGCCACCTTATCTGGTTAGAAAACTTTTCATCTGAACCTGTGGCACAGAAGAAGAGATTATGACACTTGCACAGGAATGATGGAAGCACCAGAGTATTTCTTATCCGTACTTTCCACCTAATTCAAGATCTAGACCCCAATAGATATTTCACACAAAGTTTGAACAAACTTTCTTCAAGACTATTAAAAAAGTTTTGGTCAAGAGAGGAAGTCAGTTCACTCCTAATGACTGTCTGTTAACAGATATGTCAGTTGCCTGACATATCCTTCCTTCCTAACTAGCATTCCTGTAAACACCTGTATTTTTTATGCATACCAAGATTTCCAGGAGAAGAATAACATCCTTTACTAAGCCATCCGAAACAGCTGGAGAAGGATTTTTTTAATCTGACTCACATCAGTAATAGCTTGTGACAGTGAGGAACACCAGCCCAGTGTTGCACGGTGGAATAACCACACATTTCTGTCAGTTCCAAATGTACCACCTTTCGATGGTATTGGAGATCTGTCTGTTCTGGTATCAGGAAAAGCAGTTGACATGAACATGATTTCACATTTTTCTGCAGTTCTTTTTTTAAAATTCATTTTCAGATATTCGCTTCTCTTCCCCCCTTCCCCCCCCCAATACATTTAACATAGGTATGATGACTAAAAATGCATTAGCACTCCAACTAACGTTCCTATCATGCAAACATTAGCGCACATATTTAAGGTCTCAATTGGCTCTCCTAAAATCAATGTTAATAATTTAGTTGCGCACTTAAAATGAAGTACATGAACTCTAAGACTCATGGGTAAGAACTGAGCATCTACGTAGTACATGACAATGGAAAATGCATGGATCCTATTTTATGTTTGGGCTTTTGTCTGAAACACCACCGAGCACTCTGCGACAGAAATACAACAAAATGTAGCACGCACAGTCACAGTGGGTGCCTTTTGGACTGTAGATGGAGAAAAAGGGAAAATCTCCAGCTCGTTTTTAATCACCCAAAGTTTACCTTTTAAGTTAGTGTTTTCCTTCTCTTTCTCTCTTTGTTTTTCCCCGGTTTAAAAAGCAAATTTAAAAGACTTATTGTCCAAAATTCTTTGCTACTTGAAGGCACTGTTAAATTATATATGGGCATGCTACTCTCCATTTTCAGAGCACTACATGCATTTCTAAAATGCAGCTACAAACATCAGTGGATACACAGATCTAGCCTTTCTCCTCAAGGACAGACACCGCTTCTCTTGCCAACTGGAAGTGCCCATTTTGTAGACGACTTTTCATTTGATCACTTCCTGCGCTGATCACCTGTCCTACACAAATGATCGTATTTAAATTCAACCCCCAATGCATAGCCTGTTATACTACCACAACAGTGAAGCAGTCCAGCCAATGCTGTACTCTTAACTAGATTCGCATTGATAATATATAGCTATAATTCTGCTTCAATTAAAAGCATATTTCAGCAGAAGCCCAGAATATGATAGGCGCTCCGTGCATTTTAATAATACAGATCCAGAGTTCTGCCCTGCTGAATGTGTATCAGTAAAGTGGTGGCAGAATTTCACTTTACATAAATAAAGACTGATCACAGTAAGACAAAATCCTGCATAACCTAAAAGTCTATTAATGGTAGCGACCCAGACACTGATGGTAATCTTTACATTTTAGATAAAAATCTGTAAGCCTATTTCAACTGACTTCAATGTTTTAAAAGCAAAAGTGTTTCATTCCCTCTATGAAAAAGAAAATATGAAAAAAAAAATCAATATGCAATACCAAAGTCTAATGAAAATGGTTAACTGGTTCTAAATATTAGCATACAAGGAACATGGTATTACATGATTTTTGTGGCTACTAAAGTCAAGTTAATTTACCTTGTACTTAAAAAGTTAATACAGGAAATGCAAAAGTCTTATTGTATTAGAAAAACAGTTCTGAAAGGCTAGAATATTTAATCTTGATTTTCATGTCATGCAATTCTGTTTTGAATTTAAAACTGAAATATTGCTGAATTACTCAACTATGCATTTAACACAGGTTTTCCCTACTAATCTGTTACTGAAAAAAAAAATGTATATATGTTTCTGCAAACGTCGGTGTCTCAATAGATTCATATTTAGTGTTATTAACAAAATTAGGAAAGATGCCAAGTGTAATTTACTTGTGGCCCAAATTATGGGCTGTGACTGGTATAGATCAAAATGGATAGCAAATGTAACCTATGACAGTGGGGGTATTCGGAATAAGAAATCTGTTCTCATTTATTCTACTTCTAGCATTTCTAGCAAGGTTATTGGAGAAACAATGCTCCTTGGTATTAAAACTACCCATGTAGTGTGTTAACTCTCTGACTTCTAAGTGACTAGCTGTGATAAGCTCACATAAAGACAAGTATAACAGGACATCAAAAGAACACCTTTCTTGCATGTAATTAACCACATGGGCTAGGCAACCACATTTAAGTGGAAGATGAATATTAAAAAGATAAATACATTTAATCTGTTTGTAGGAGGATTAAAAGCATAGGCCACTTATAGAAGTATGTAACCCTACCGTAAGGGCACTGACTTATTTTTGGCGTCACAATAAAGATCAAAGCTACACAACAGAAGAATCAACACCGTGTGCGTGCGTAACTCTCACTAGAAACCTTTAACACAGTATTCTGCTTCGGCTTTGGTTCAAGGCCTAAAAACACATCTTCACTTGCAGGTTGATTTTGCTATCTGATGTGCCTACTCAAAACCTGTATATACCTCGCAAAGTATTGAATCAGGGAATATAAAAACCTGCATGGATTTCTTCTGCATTGGAAAATACTGACGTGATGGACCCAGCATTTTCCTGGCTGCTTAGAAAACTGGACCAAGAAGTGCCTCTAAATGTTACTGGTTTAATTGAAAGCATGGCTATTACACTCAATATTGCTGCATTAAACAGCAAAAAAACTCCTTAAATATTGAATGCAAACTAAAATGTATTTTAAATGCTTTTCTGAATATGTGTAAACTTGGCTTACATATATACAGCCACACAGATACTTTCAGATTAGTAGACAAAAAAAGATAAATAAGGTTGCTTGGAAAATAAGACTCTTATCTGGCAAGATACTTAGTCTATTAATGTGTATCATAACTTAGTCTTTTCAAGAAGAGAAATCAACAAATACTTTTTTTTTTTTTTTGTTCAAAAAAAGGCTGAGCACCTGTCTGTGCAAAGCAGCCTATGTCTTAGGCTGCAAGTAAGACACTGTGCAAGTAAGTCTTGGCTTGTAAGACTCTAAGAATACAGCTACATCAGTGAAAAAATAAAAACAAAAAATAAAATAAACCATTCAGATGTACAGCTACCAGACCAGTTTCATAGCTTTAATGGTGAGAAAATCATTATGACAGTGATCTGTTCAGTATGGTCTTATAAATTTTGAACTGGCTTGGTTGATAGAGGGAAGAACCCACCTGTGTAAAAAATAACTTTACACCAGTTTAACTACATACAAATCAAAGAATACAACTGTACAGAAGATGCATCGCCAAGTGAAAGAGTGAAATTAGTATGGAACTTGTATAGATCCAGAATGAAAAGCGCAAATTATTGTCAGACTGAATTAACAGTGCTCATAAAAAAAAAAAATAAAAAGGAAAGAAAAAGCTTTTTTCATCTCATACAATACACAGAATAGAAAGTCATATACAAGCATTTCTTAATATAGCTAGAAAGATGATCCTTAGAGAAAGACATGAGGATAGTTAAGACTCCTCATATTAATATATCATGGATTTTCTTCTCAAAACACGTTGACTGAAGCGGTAATGAGGTACGGGTAAGAAGTAAAGCTATGGCCATAGATTCCTGGAACTGATCTTTCTCAAGTAACTAACTCAGTTACAATTGATTTCGAGGCTACATCAAAATAGTCAGTCTCCATTCCCTCACACAAAGTTAAAAGTACCCAGGCTTTGGTTTTGGTGCTAAATTCTCTGTTTTCCAAACCAATTGTTGGTAAACAAATGCCAGTCCTTTAGAAATGTTTTAGACCTTCTGACTTTAGGGGGAAGCAAAAATAGAAGCTGGGGTACACATTTGCCCACAATGAGAGATGGCAGGGATCCTCATCAGCACATGCAAATACCTTCTTAGAAATCTAGGAATCAAAAACCTGCTTCTAAATCTTCATCTGTCAAAAACTTCTCCATATAGATAAGAAAGAAGTTTGTAACAATCCTACTGATTTTGTGTGGGAAATGAAGAGGGTGATTGGAAAAAAAAAATCAGCCCAAACTTAACTCAGTTAAATACATAATTCTACAGCAAGTAGAAGTTAAATATTTCAAAGGGGAAAACAATATACTACATAAAGCCCTCTGTAGATTTTTTTTTTCATTTTTATTCAATTTAACAGGGGATGTTGCAGTGGGGAAAAGCATGCAACCCTAATGACTTGCTTACAAGACTTGCTTAATGAGGTAAGTCAGGTGATGCAATTGTATAGAGCACTTTAAATCCACATGCAGAACAACTGATACACTATAAGCTCTTACCCTGGCTTATCACATACTAAATTTCTCACCTGAACAAGTTCTAAAATAAAAATAAATAAATAAAATCTACTTGGCCATTTTATTATCTGGTTAATAACATAACAGTACAACTCAAACAACATAAGAAAGCTAAAGTAATGATTAAGTTGCTAAATTAACAAGATGTGGAAGACAAACTGAACTGCAATAATATATAGCTACAGTCCTGAACTCCAACTAAAATCAGGAAAATACATAACATAAAGCTAAATGGCTGGCTGTTCCAGCAGGTATTGGCGGCATACTACTGTGGTGTGACACATTTCGCTTTGCTCAAAAATACCACAGCCACCTATAATGTCGGTATGATAAAATTAAAAAAGTCATAGAGCTATGAAAAATACAATTACTACACACATAAGGTTCTTGAGTTCAATAAAATAACGTACACTGAAAGAGAATGTTGCAACACAAACTAACACATGATGAATACCAGAAAAAGAAGTCATGATATGCAATGACTCATTAATCAAGGCACAAAAATACCACAAAGCTGTAAAGAAAGTTTATGGACCATGCTGTGCTTATGTCCCATTGAAGGGCATAGCAAAGTTAATACTAATTATTAACAAAACTGATCTTTCAAAGAGTCTTTGAAAACTTGGATAATAATAAGCATAAACAGGTCACCTAAGTTCACCAGTGATGAAACTGTAGAACAGTGCACACAGCAATAAATAAGATCCCAAAATAAAAAACAAATCGCATTGTTCCACTTAGAGCCAATATGATGCTGAAGAAAGTTCAGAACTGAGTTATTTGTTTCTAATGGCTTACTACCAGAGTTCTCCAAAAAGATAAAAAGTATTGCGTCCCTATGGATTCCTGCTTGATTAGAAAAAAGGCACTCCTGGAATAGCTAATGGCTATAATCACAGTTCCCATGTACTGAAAGAGTATGCCCCACTTTGGAAGAGAATGAATGCAGTCAGTCATGAAAAGACATTTTTTAACTTGCTTTCTAACTCCAGTTAGAAAGTTTCTCAACCACTTCCCAGTGCTACCAAAAAGAAAAAATAACGTGTCTATCTAGAAATATAGTAGGATTTAAAGCAAAGAGAAGAGCTACCATTACAGTATGTCAAATCTAAGAAAAATACAGAAGACAGAACATGAATCTCTACTTAGTCTTTATTGAAATGATAAATGCAATTGAAGCGGTCTCAGCAGACTCAGATTATGGAAAACACTACCAGAGATCAGCTGCCTGGAAAGTACATTGAAACTGTTGGTAAACTCCATGACTGTATATTCAGCTGAAAGTTTGTCACTGGTGCTTTTTTTGACTAATTCAGCATCGCTGTTTAGATCAAACGATGTTGTATTTGTATGCCAAATCTACAACGTCCGTCTTTGCTGCAGTGTCAGGAACGTAATATATCTGAAATAATCACACACAGCAAGCAGTTTTCTGTATCTCCTGTACCTTTAATTTAATCAGGCACAGTGTGACTCACAACATCTGAGATCATTTCTTACTTTCTGCTTGCATGAGCGCAGGAAGACCTGTTTAATTTATCACCAAATAAAGGCACAAATTGCTGGTGCTGGTGATTCTGGTATCAGCCTGCAGATGCAAGAGTGAGAAACTTTTTGGTTCAAATGACATTACATACTTTTCAGTGTTGCTCTTATTGACCAAGCAATCTTTGATTACTTCCATAAAACTCTTCATTAAACATCATCCCTGGATCAAGCCAAACAAACCAGTCATGTAATTTCACTTCGGTTTTATAAACCTGTATATAATACTTCCTTCATGACTAAATCCTGAAAAGTTATCCATGTTCAGGTTTGGACCCATTTTGGGTCCAAAATATAAAATTTAATAGCAATCAGTATTAAAAATATTTTTTGCCCTACCATACTAATGAAAGCATAGCGTCAGCGTAGAGGACATACTGTTTGGGTGAATGACAGTACAATAGCTATGTGCATCCTGTGCAGTCAGAACAGACTTGGCAAGGATTCACGACACAGACAAAGGAACTGTTTCAAGGACACCGAGTGAAATAACTTGAACTTATGAAACAAAAAGACAGGACTAAGCAAGACCAATCTGGAATGGCCTTCCTCAAGCTGGGATGGGCAAAAATGAACTGCCCTCTGAGCTGTAATCTCTCACTTCTTTTCCACTTCTTTTTTTACCACTAGACTTGATATTTCACAATTTAGGGCAGGATTTTGCCACTAAATGAAATCTACAGAGCATTCAAAATTGTAGAGGTGTAGATGGTGCAAGAATGATTGTAGCATCTGGCCTGAAACTTGAATTACCTTTTGATATTCTATTTTACTTTTATTTTGTAGTTCTCTCTATTCACTGAAGAAGTGGTTTACTTACCGGTTCTGAATGTTTAGGTATGCTATGTTTTGGAAAGTAAGATAGGACAAGGACTGTATATCGTGAAACAAAAGATTTAAATTCAACTCTGATTGGTTCACCATGACAAAGACCGTAACAAAAATGTAATACCTTCTTACTGGTATAAGGTTTACTTCAGAGGTTCACTATCATTAGAGAAAAGAAAAAAAAATCACATAAAAAGGTCAGATTCTGTCACTATTACTCACATTAGGCACCACCTTAACTCAACATGCCTCAATGAAAAATTGAAGTCAAAATAATCTGACACATAATGGCAAAATGCCCTTTATCTAACTCATACATCTATGAACAGACACTCATATTATCACATTCATGCTTTTAACTTTATTTTTAAAGACAATGTAGTGGACCCAGTTCTTTCATTCTTTTCTAGCAATTTTAAAATGATCTTAATTAATGGATATCAGAGGAACTATTCCTGACTTGTAAGGGTGAAGGACTGTGTTAGATCCAAGTACCTATGCCTAATGTTAAGGAAAATGCTTCTTACCACTGGAGCGATGCTTTAATTGAATATATTGTACATCTAGACCTAATAAAGTAAGCTTTCTCAGATAGAATGGAATGATGGTTATAAATGTTTAAATTACAACTTGGACACTCCTCCTAAGTTCTTCTGATTTGAAATGTTCAGCATAAAAGTAGTAAATATTGTCGAGTTGTTATTTTAGTCACTCTTAAAGTATTGATTTTATACTAAACATAAGGAAATTAAAACCTTAAGGTGAAACCAATGTTTTTTCTCAAGTTTACAGCCAAGGCAGCAGCAGGTTTGTTTAAAATATCATTCACAGTATATATTGACAATATAATATATCTGCTAATGATCAAACACAAAGGAAAATATAGGTGCACTTTACTATATACGCACATAAAAGAATATTATACATGACTGTTTTAAAATGATATGTTTTAAGTGCTGAGATATTAAACATTTAATAATTTGGCAATTTCTTTCAAAGACAACTATTAAAATTAAGGGAGAAGAGGCCAACTGTCAACTCTACTGAATTCATGCCTGGTATGGCAGAGAAGATATGCACAGGGAAAGAAGACTAACCAATTTCTCTGTTTTCTTGGATGAGATGAAGGCCAAATGTCTACCTGCATAAAACAGCTACGTTCAGAGCTATTCATCCTGAGGCCACCTGCAGCTAAGGGTTTTTGCTGATAATAATTTTCTGGAATAGTTTGTGTCCTTCCTCCCACCCAACCCCTCAAAACAAATGGCCCAGTTTTAGGAGATATTTTTGTTTTTACATTTGCCCTATCTAGTTCTGAGCAATTTCAGACAATGAGGAAAACCCCGCTCACACTCTCCAATTTGTGCAGTCTGCTGCTCTAAACTCAGAACTACTACCAGGATTCAAATCAGCTATCATATATTTCTTCAAATGAAGGTCACCATATTTACCAACAATCATTATTCCAAAAAAATACCATCTGAGGTTAACATACTTTACTAGTAAATCTAGGTACGAAATGGCACAGACAGGCAAAATGAAATTTTAGATTTGGGTCTTCCAGTGACCAGCTCTGTTACTGGAATTTCTGAATGGTCTTTCTAAGGGAACACCACTACCAGCAGCAAGTTGTGCCAGCAGTAAGCAAAGCACTCTGCTTCTTTGCTCTAAGATAGCAGAGCACATTCCTGTAGACATTCCCCCACGTTACTGCTAATGCATCTAGCTGCTGCATTTTTGAAACAGAGCCCTTCCTATCTGGCATTGCCATTTCTTTTTGCCATATTAATAAAGGCAGCACATATCCCTATCAGATTATGTCTTCTTCATAGAAAAACAGGGACATTTTTAATTTTGAAAATAATGCCTTACATTGGAGGAAGATTAGCCCTTTGGAAGGCAGAAACTTTGTTTGATGGGTCTTTGGCAAATTTCTTGTATAAGCCTGAAATAGGCCTCCATCCACAAATGGATGTCTGAATTGAGGGTCCAATACAATTTCAACAGGAAGCTGGACATCTGAAAGGTAAATTATGCACCATGTGTATAGAACTAGACTTTAATTTCCGTGTACCTCATTTCTTCTCTCCCTTCCTCTGCAACGGTGGAGATTTTACATTATCTGGATTTTTTCTAAGTTATGTAATATCATTTCTCTATTCCTGAAAGACACTAAAAACAAAACAAACAAACAAACAAAACAAAACAAAAACAAAAACCAACCAACCAAACAAACAAACAAAAATAAAGCCTGGTAGGGAAGATTAGTAGATTAAAAATAATCACGGCATTTTCATTCATTCTGCTGTCAAAGTATTCTTTTTTCATCAAAAGTCCAACCATTTATCTTGAGCTCTTACTTTCTGATTTCTATCAAGATCGTCACTGACCAGAATTTATATGGACTGTAGGTTAGTTTATGAACTGCATTAGTGAATAACTGCATTCTTTGAAAAACATAACCTGCTTTTTAGCATCTGTATCAATCTTTTCTCTGTCCCAAATGATAGTTGAAAAGGTATAAAACAGAAATTAGAAACTAAGCTACTTTGAAGCAAACAAGCTGCAATTAACATAATTCTTTACAAGTTATCACTGTCATAAGATATAGGACGATACCTCAGGCAATTTCTCAGAGGCCATTGTGAATTCAAATACACTTTTACCAATAACCTTGCTTCCATTGCAGGAACATAAATGACAATTTGAAGCCTCAAAACACTGATTGTAATTGTTCAGCAGCAGAACAACAACAACAAAAAAGTAATCCCAAACCAAAAAAAACCCACAAAAGACCAACAAACTGGTTGTAAGGATCAAGCATCCAAAAGAAACTCACAATTCGTGAGTTGTCCACTGATATTGATATTTAAAATTACATCACATAAGGTATCTTTCTTTTGGTGTACATATCTGTAGGAGACTTGGATTTTAAGTAATTAAGTCTTACCAGGTAGAACACATGAAGAAACAGTCATGTTTGAGCATATATATTAGTTATGCAAGATACAGCTTCAAACAATTAAAAGGTATTTTATTTACTCCAAAAATAACAAATATTTTTAAAGGTACACTTAAGAGAAATCTAAACATACTCCGTAAGTAATATACAATTTATTTACCAAAAATAATGCCTAAATGGCCTAAATGCCTCAGTAACAAAATCAAGAAGAAAATCCTAGAGGAGGAGAGGATGTAAAGTGTGCTTAAAGATTAGGTTATTTGATCAGGGACCATAAATTCTAATATCTCAGTTTCAATCACATATAATAGCACAAGATTTCTACAGAGTGAAATTATGATTACAGAACTGTGATTTGGACTACAGGCATACAAACAGGAGTGGGATCTTCCCATCTCTGCCTGCAATACCCAGACCCAGAGCAATGAAAGAGAGACACGGGAAAGTCTTGACGTAACGCTCCAGAAAATTATTACTACTCTTTCCTTCCTTAAGCAAAAAGAAGAGGTAGGGTGGATATTGCAACTCTTACAAGTGTCTCTTGAGACAAAAAAAAAAAGTGACAGAGATGACGTTTACTCATTTCCCTTCATTCATGGTTGTATCAAAGAAAATCCTGAAATTAACTGTTAAGATGGAGGATGAATTACAGGTTAATTAATCAGCATTTTAAAATGTGTACTTAGCACAATGAATAAATCTTACCCTGAAGATGATATAGTTCAAAATTCTAATAAAGGATGAAATCTGAGATATAAAAATGACCAATAAAATCACATACTTTAGATTACAAAACCAATAAAAGCTAACTGCTCTGTAACATTCCAGTCAATATAGCAATGCTATCAAATTTATAACTTCAGCAAGAAGGATCAAGAAAATCTGAATAAATTATTCCATACTAAAGCAAGGAATGCTTGAGGAAGACAGTGGATAAATAGAAATGTAATTGACTAACTAAAGAAAATACTACTAAAGAATTGTTAAGAACTGAATGCCAGGGCATGTCCTATAGATCTGTGAGGGCAGGTGCAGCATTTACCCAACAGCAAGACATCCTCATGCCCCATTGGAGGGGCTCTGTGCATCTCTGCATACGGGTGACGTAGTGTGCAGGCTTGTGAGCAGGATTGTGTGGGGCTGGTGAGATTTATGTCCATTGCTCCAAAACCTCTTGCAATCTCAGTATTCCAGAGAAGGTACTTTCCCCCTCACCCCCTGTCTAATAACTAAGTAATACTCTGGAGATTTCAGCCAATTGCTTCCAACAGAACAAGCTCTGCTTTGAAGCACAGACCCCTCACTTCCCGGCTGCACGAGGGATCGGCCAGAGGCAAACCCGCTCTGATGTAGGGGCTGCGTAGCTGCGCTAATGCGATACTGTTCCCTGCTTCTTTGGGGACGATTAGTCCAGGCTAGCCCCTTGGTGCTGCAGCTTTGAAGTTCACGCGCTCTGGTTTTAACAGCCTGGATTCAGCCTCCGCTTGTGCCGTGCAGTGGGTTCCCAAATGGCACTGATTTCCATCAAGGGCAAAGAGAGCTTATGCAGGGGCGCCTGCAAGCAGACTTGCCCCCAACTCTATCCCCAAACAGCAGTAGCACTGTAACTCTACTGCTAATAATCACCAGTGCAATTTTCACGCTCAGAGTAGAGCTGCTTTCTATTTTTTCATTCTGGTTCTTGAGGAAACACTCTGCTCCCTGTATGTTTTTGTAAACAGAGGTATGTTGATTTCAAACATACAGTGTTTCTATACCCTTTCTTACATCTGAAATAAAATGCAATAATTTCTGGCTCGTGCTGACTTTTTTCTTAAAGCGACATAAGCAGATGCTGCTTTTTGTTCTGTGCATTTACTCGGAAGTAGCACAGGGATTTTGCAGTACTGCTGCTAACACACGTGGTGCACACACGGGCGTTCAGGGCAGTATTACCATACAAGAATCCTAATCTGATGGACCACGTCACATCCTGTATCTGAAGATCAGACAAAAAGCCAGGTGAATACAAGTAGAATCTGAATTTTAAGAATTGTATGCACTCTCAATTTTCATTACCATTGCACATGGGTGCTGTGAGGAGGGCCAGAGTGCTGCACGAGCCATCAGCACGTGTGATCACCGAGTGAGCTGCAGCCCCCAATTGCCTATTTTCTTCCTTATCTCTTAGTTTTATATCAAATTTGTGTGTGGCAAATTTTCTAATAAATTAATTTTATTTACTCAGCGAATGATAATGGTTTAAGCAATGCAGTCTTTTCATGGTTATGCAATCCAAGATAAATATATGGCTTTGGTTGTGTATTGCTGGGCACTAAAGTTTAATTGCATTATGAATTAAGTAATAATTCCACAAAATCATTTGTTAAAATCAGCTAACGACCTAGCATATCAACCATTACCTAAGGTAATGACCAATTTGGGGGTGAAGGCATTATAAACTTTAACAAATAGTTTATATCAGCGTTATTTAATTAAAAAAAAATATAAAATAAAAATGAAGTGTTTGAAAAACCTTTTGTCACTAAGCTGCCACCCATAGCTGTGGCCTGGAGGTCGCTTATGGCCACCGTACAGTCGCAATGTTGTTGGCACCTGGCTGCACAGAAGGGTAAAAACATGAGAACGAAAGGGGTAAAAGAGATGTAAAAACACAGGCAGAGCATGCTGCTGCTGAATGCATGCCATTTCATAGTCATAATTTAAAGTGATCAGAAGGGGGAAAAATGAAGCACAATAAAAATGGAAAATGTTAGATTAATGACACAGTCATTAAAATAAAAAAGGTGGAGTTATATGAGGAATGGATCTTATTTGAGTTATTGAAATTAAACAAGTTATTTTAACAATCATTTAAAAAATCACATTTTACTAAGCTCAAGGAAGGAAGGCAAAAAAATAGAAATCTTCATGGGGAATATTTCAAATTGTCAGTGGCTTTAAAAAAATGATTTAAGATTTTCTCTTGTATCTTCTCTTTCAATTTTAGAATTTTAGTTGCCATATATTATAATGGTATTTTAGCTATAAAAGTAGTTTTCCGCTCACTGTTCTCTTGCCTTTCAAGGAGACAAACAGTTTTTCTTTCCTCTAAATGAGCACAATAAAATGGGTAAGCTGTCTGGGGAAAAGGAAGCCAGACAAACTAGTAGTATAAAACTCAACAGAAAAATGTGGTACAGACAAGAGGCGATCTAATGCATGTTTACTGTATGCCACGCAATTTATTCTGCTGGTCAGGTTAAAATAAGAGCTCCTCACTGCTGAATTATCAGCAGGTTCTGTTCCAGACTAACCTCCTGGTTGCTGCTGTCCCTACAGCTGAACCTGAAAGAGAGTGGGAGAGAAAAATCTGCATGCAAAACTGTACCACGAAGGCGGTAATTCTGCAGTCAGTGTGAGTTAAACAGGAATTCTAAAAACCTGGGGACAGATCTCGCTGTTGTTCCCTACAAACCTCCCTGTACAAAGCCCCTGTATGTCTGTATGTATTTTAGTGGGCTAATTTTCAGCACTTCAGTAAGTACTTTTCCATCTTCTTGAAAACCTTCCGGAAATATCAATAGAACTATCAGTTATGAAGAAGTTGATATTGGGAGTCAGTAAATGAAAAATAGAATAAAAATGCAAACTAGGGATGCATTTAGAAGAACCAAAGCTTCACAAGATTTTCCTCTCCCTAGTTGATGCAGACAAACCAACAGATTGTCTTTCTGTCAGGCAAATCCTGATGGAGATAAATGTAAAGGCTGGAGTGCAGGCCTAATTTTTACACACAAGCTGCAACCAGACCATGGATTTATGCTTCAAGGCAACCAGATTTCTCCTTGTGTACACTTAAACACTGCTGTTGCACTCAGTCCATCTTGTTTAAACGCCTTTAAAACCAAACACAGGCTCTGCCCCCTCCCCCTCGCCTCCTAATTATATACTTTTTTGTTTGAAGAAGCAAGCCCTTTATTGCTCATAATTTCAGCTATCACTTGCTTGGGCACCTTCTACAGATCAATAGCACGTAGTTAAGTGGATGAAAAGGCTAAATGTGATTGTCATTTGCAATGCAAGGTTGTATGTTTTTCCCCCTTTAAGCTTTAAAGCGTTGCACTAGGGTTTCATTTTAGAATACGAAATTCCCGTTCCAGGTACACAGCAGCTGCACCTTCAGAGCCTTTTGTCTTAAATTAAATATCTGTCATTTTTTAAGGCCAGAATACTGGCATAGGTTATAATAAAAACCAGCGTCCAACCTGCAATTTTACAGATTCCATTGCTGGTGGCCATACATCTTTGATGGCAAAACTACATTGGTTGTAGCGCCATAAAATCAATAAATATTAACCTTTTCTGACACTTTCTGCACGGATGCTTTATCAGTTGCTGTCAGGTGATAGAACAGGCAGTGATGTACTGTATTTTTCAGCTAAGAATCCATACCAAACTAAGAAATCAATGCAGATTAACAAGCCTTTAAATACAAAAATTGCCAATGAAATTTTGGTTCTATATGATAAAAACTAAACCAAATCATGATACTACAGAATAATAAATTTGTCACATATACTTTTAGCAATGTATGAAATACAAATACAATATTTTTATGGCAAAATAAGTGTGCTTGAATACCATAGGTGAAATAAATTCAGTTTTATTTTTCATGACATATCTATTACAAATTCCAGCTTACAAAATTAAACACCTACTGAATTAGACAAATCCCATCTCTCCATAGCACTTAGAAACTCACAGTCCTTATTTTGCTGAAAGACTTTCATAGCAATTCGATACATTTAAAACTCCATTTCTAAACGACGAAAGCAAAAAAGTAAAAGTTTACTGGAAAGTGAAAATATGCAATTTAAGTTATCGTCTATCTCATATAACTGGAACAATAACCGCATTTAGTTCTAAGCATCTTAGAAGCCTAGGGCTTTTAATTATTGGAAAACATCTTGCTCCCTACAATCCACACTGCAGCAGAGTATAGCATTTCCGCATAACAACATACAGGCTGATAACTTGGACTGGCTCTATTTCTCCCTATTCTCATCATGGCAGTTTCTTATAACTAATACTGTACTTCCTCACCAGAGCTTTAGAAGTTCTGCTTATTTATATGTAATTTTTATGAAAAAATTAATTGAAATATGGTAGGCAGATAACATGGGCTTTCCAAAACACTTCAGACTCCTTAAAAACTACCCCAATACTCCCAAAAACTTGGAATATGTTCTAAACATTCTTCAAATATAGAACCAGGTAGTAAATACGTGAATAATGCTGGTAAGTGCTAATATGGGTGTATGTATGTTCAAAAATTCTTGAAAAATAAGGACTATAATTTGGTTTCTTTCAACCTACTTAGCCAAAGTCTATTAGAAATTATTTTATCTTTTATCTATTTATAGATATTTGTAATTATTTTATCTACTTTCATGCATTTTTCTAACAATGTAGGTACGTGTACAATTACCTTCTTGTGGAAGAAAGAGACAGTACATGAAATACCAATGTAAAATAGTAAAAAAAAAAAAAAATACAGATATTAATGTTCACCATTATTTATACATGTATGTCTTGTGAAGCCAGTGGTGGGGACACAACAGCATTTGGCTTTGAGAGATATAATGTAATGTTATGTTAATAAGATCTAACTTCAAATGCACCGAGACCTTCATCAGCACCCACTTTAAATTTTAAACTGAAGTACAATTTTACATTCGCTGTTTCTTTGTATAGCATCTGTATTTTTACATTATTCAAGAAAAAGATCTATTTCTGTCAATCAACATCAAGAGCAATCAGATTGCAAATTCTACACTGATTTTCTTCAAATATTGGCAAAAAATACTTTAATCATCTCAGTTTGCCCATTAATGTTCATATGAAAGGAAGGCATTTATTTTCAAAATTCTGGTCCGGAAAAAAACAAATGAACAAACCAACCAACCAACCAAAAAAACCCAGTCTGATAACAAGTTTTGTCAAAATTCCAAACACACCTAAAAGTGTCCTATGGTGATGGCAGACAAAAAGCATTATTTTTACATATAGCACAGCAGACTCACCACATAAAACAAGCACTAACATTACAAATAGACGGCCTTTAGGTTGTGAGCCACTTTGTACACCTGCACAGCCACCTATCAAAACCCACTTTGTGCTCAAATCTGAATCCCTTGTACAAAATCATCCCCCACAAACCAATCTTTCTTTCCAGTTTTAGTGAGAAGATGGCAACAATGCTAAAGTACTTTCTGAAGGAGTCAACCCAGAGTCTTCATGAAAGTATCTTTTGTCTTCCCTACTTTTCCAAGATCCTCAGAAACCTTACACTGCTCAGACCTACCTATAACCATTTACTTTTTCTGTAACTAAATACTTAGCTAATATCTCTTCTGACCAAACCTTTCTGCAATCGGTGCCTCTCCTCCACTCTTCTCTTAGAAGTTTTCTGAAGTTATCTGAATTTCAGATATATATCTTGAATCTAAAATCAATGTTAAATTAAAAACATTTCCCTAAAAACTTGATATCCCCTGAGATAATTAGATAACCCAGGTTTTATCTTTCTCTTGCTATCAAAAGATGATTTCATTTCAGTAGTTCCCTCTGGATGCTATTACTTCAAAGTAGACCACTTCTTCTAAATCTTTTACAAACTGTGTTCTGGAAACTGTTATCTGCCGCTACTTCTTAGACTAAAAAGTAACACTTTGGCAAGATACAAAAGAGGCACATAGCTCAGTAGTTTTCTTAAAGTTTTTTTTTAAGTACGTTGATCACCTCTGCAACCCCACTATATTCCCAAACAGTATATAGCAACCAAGTCTTTCCTTTAGCTACAATACAATGATCACTAACAAAAAACTCTTCCAGTAAAAATAACCCAGGTTTCTGAAATGTTATTTAAGCAGGAACTTATTGTGTCCTTCAGCTATCTGAAAAGTCCCCTTAAATACGCTGTCCAGCAGCTTTGCCTCCTGATGTGTGATACCTCCAGCACTTCTCATAGCCCAGCCACTGGAAGGATGCCTCTGTAAGCCAGCAGTGCCTTTGATCCAGCCTGGCGGAGCTGAGCCACTGATTTGTGTTATCAGAAGCCCATTTGTGTTCCAGTTCCTATGCAATCTATTTGAAAGTTGCATTCACTTTAAAGTCCCTTTATACTATCAGAGGACATTATATGAAAATCAGACTGCTAAGGGCTCAGAGAAGGAAAACATCTGTATTAAATCTGCAGCAATTTTAGTACAGCCCATTTCTTTGACATTAGATATTGATGAGCATGCACTCTTTCCAATAAATGCAAGACTTGCATAAAATACCTTAAATTCAGAAGATGTACTTTTCATCTTCCCATTTAGAACAAGGGTTTCCCCACTAACTGACCCGCTGGGAGTTAAGAGATATGATATCTGCCTCCGTGGTTTTTTGACATGATACAAGAATTATAGACAGTCGGCATGCGATGTATTTATATGAGATATAGTTTCATATTATGCGCTTATATGTTCACCAAGAAAGAGAAGCAATCTTTCTTCTGCGAGACTTCTACCTATCTTCATTTCCTTTAGTGCAAACAGTTATAGACAAGCTCCTCTTTGAACTGATAATTTTTTAGAGGTCATTCAGCCCATAATTTCAGGTCCTAGTCACTATCCTGATGGTCCTTCTTAGGAAATTGGACCCAGTGGGAACGTTTTTTCCTTCTGCTTAGTCTATGGGTCAGCATTTTCCTTCCCTTGTACTTCTTAATTCCCTTAAGTGGCAATTATTTAAGGCACAGTTAGAGAAGGTGCAATCTACATTCATCCAATAAAACCTAAATATTAAAAAGGACAGAAAAATCCAGCATGGTTACTAAGGATATATGGGAGAGCATTTAGCATTTGAAAGGTACCAAAGATCTGGTAAATGAAAAGATGGGAAAAATTATGAAGAACTGTTGGAAGTAAAATAGAAATTAGAAGAAGTACAAAAGAACACGTGTACCAGACAGACAAGGCATCCTACTTGCAAAAGGTCAAGATCCAAGATGCCAAGTCAAGAAATTAATGGAATGTCGGTGCAGCATACATTGGATCAATGAAAGCAAACAAAAAGAAAGCCCAAAAGAAATTTTAAAAATCAGCATGGAATGCCAATGATTTGTGATTCATTGGAGCAATTATTGTTGAGGGCTCTTCTCCTCACTAATGACCTGAGCTAGTAAAGCACTGAGCACTTGATTCAATCCTTCCATATCTAACGTTATCCACATACATTTAAACATCTTTTTGATTGCAGAATTATTTGCTATTACTTGTGCCGATTTGTGTAGTAACCAAATTTTGTGTGATAACCAAATATAACATTTCTGAAATTAAAAAAATAATTAAATAAATAATTAAATTGAGACAATGGCTAGCAAGTGAATGGAAAGAGACTTACAAATATTAGTACTTTATCACTCTTTCAGGACAGGTTGTTGAGATGTTGGTAGTATCTCCTAAGTAGAAATTTTAAGTGTCCTCTAAATAAAGTATAGCCACAGGGAAAAAGGCCTATAGGCCATATTTTGCCTATTATGTAGGCAAAACATACTCTGCTATGTGGTTATACTGAAATACAGTGTGCTCCTAGGTCTTAGAAGTACTCTTAGTTCAAGTCTCCAAGTAATACAATAATTTGTTCATAATAGGGATGACAATGATGTGATATTAAGTATAGGTATTTATTATACTACATATATATATGAATATATAAAATCACAAAACATTTTAAGTCAACATTTTCATATTCTCCTGCAAGTTGCCTCTTACACCTTAAGTCTACTTTGATGAACAAAAATTTTTAACAGCCTCATATTTCTTAGTACTCCAGTATAACTGCCCTGGATGATACACTGGATGATTTACTCTTAAAAGAGCTTCTGCTAATAGGAAAATAACTTAAATTTTCTTTGTGTAGGATAATCTAGACATTTAAAAATATGCTGAATGACTCCTGTGCACTATACATCTTTATTTTTTAATCCTTCTGTGAGGTTCATCATTGTTTTTTGTTTCAAAAGGATTTTTGATGAACCTGATATCCTGTTTTCTGTGTTTACCTCAAAATTTTATATCTCTCTCTATCTAAACATATATATACACATTGATAGTTGAATACTATTATTTCCTTTTATTATCTCTATTTACCACATACCAGTATATTTTCTAGCAGAATTCAGTATTTTGCCTTTCTAGGATGTGCTGTCTCATCTTAAGGGACTTCTACTTCTGTACTTTAATATTTCAGCCTTGCTTTAAAACTTTTATGTTAGGATATCCTATTTTTAGCACCAAATAGCCAATAATATGTCTCATGTTCTTCATGAAGGATGTATTATCTATTAGTGTAATGAAGTAATGCCTTCAAGTAAGATTACCTTCTTTTCATCAGTGAATCTGACTTCCTTGCAAAGGCAACAGTCTTTGTGAATATCAGCTGTGTGTGGCTACCAACACAATGCAATGGATTGCAAGGAATTTGCAGAGCAGATGTCCGTCTGATGATCTTTTGAGGGCCAATACAAGGTGGGCATTAGGATTGAACAGCAATTTTGAAAAACTATGAAGATTTCTGTTTCAGCCAGCATGGCACAGCTGCCTTCCAGGTCAGATGTCTGGGTCCTGTCCCATGGAAACCATCATGGCACAAAGAAGAAGGACAGAAAAGCAGGTATGTGCCAGCAAAGTGTGCTTGCACCCAGATTATTTGTATAGACACAGGCAAAGAGATTCAAACTGCTTGGGACAGTCTTTCAGAAAGGAACATGGGGTTGGAAATCCCCAGCACAGTGGGACATGAGCAGAAAGGCAGTGAACAGAGTACCGGATGACAACTACAAATGTCATTGGTGCTATAAAATATGAAAAACACTTGCACAATGACCCTGCAACACAGCACCAACTTTTCTGATGGAAAAACAGTGCACAATATGACAGACAGTACACCTCTGATGATCAGATGCATTAAGAGAAGTTCCAGACTTTGGTCTAGGCAATATTTTCCTTTTGTTTAAAACTATATTTTGAACATTTTTTCTTTAGTGAAATTCACAGCCTTCACTCTCATCTGAGGATACCGTCCACTTAATGGAACATAACTACGTTAATGGTGATATTTTTTTTTCACGTTAGGTGACGTAGTATTTGCATCAAAATATCTCAACACCTTTTTTTCTTGTCACTCAGCAGCATCATATGCTGACTGTTCAGGAAAAGCAACTAAAGACCTATAAAAGGAGTGCCTAAGGTCTTCAACAGCAGGAGCAAAAGCGACATATTACATAAGAAGAGAAGATACTTTCACAAGCTCACATCTTTTTTCATGACACTCACTTCTTGGAAAGGACCAACTTTACAATCACGACTGCCCAGATAAAGACACTGCCTACAGAAGCTCTGCTAGGCATATGAAGCCTTCGAATAGAAGACAGATATAAAAATAATCAAATGACTTACGCTTTAGGGTTTTTTTTAAATGTCGATTAATTTTTCCTGAAACACAATAATACGTAATCTACATAGGTTATAAGGAACCTAGCTTTCTCCTTTACAAACAGAAAATCATTTATACTAGGTTTTTATTTCAAGCACACACTAAAATTATTATTCTTCACAAAAGAGGAAAGGGAGTGTCTGCCAATCAACATGACATGCTATTGAAAGACTGGCACTAATAGCTATGACAAGAGCAAACCTGTTTGAAGCAGAGCTGCTGCTTTTTTTTCTTTTTTCTTTTTTTTTTTTTTTTTTTTTAAGTACACCAGCCATCAAAAATAATGTTTTATCTGACTAGAAACCCAAGCAATATTCCTGTAGAAAAAAAATCCTTCTACCTGATTTGCCTGTATCTAGCAATGGCAGATTCTTAATATTGTTTTAAATTACAGCATTTAAAGTATATTTTATTTAAATTGTGATAAAGACTAAGAGCAAAACTATACCAAGAAAAAGTTTAATATACTTGCGAATAAAATTATGTATCCTTTGTTTGGAGGCTTTACTTAAGGTATCAAATACAAGTTTGCATAGGTGCTTAACTGACTTGTATTTTCATTATTTCATTGATAAATAGCATTCACTGAATTTATACTTTTGTAGCATGATGAATTCAGAGAGTATAATAGAAAACAGAAATTTTCATTTATTGATTTTTCCTAATTTGTTTCAACTTTTTATTTTCTGCTGAAGAATCAGAAGTTGTAAAATAAAAAGGACAAAGAAAAAAGGAAAAAATTAAGAGTAGAAAAGCACTAGGATACTGGTATAATTGCTACGTTATCAGGTTATGTGTGTGCAATTCACATTCTGAATAAGTCTGCAGTTTCCACTTGGTAATACAGTTATACCTTGATAAAATCACATAATAGATCACACCATAACTTTTAGCAATCAATTTTTTCTCTTAATAATTTGATAAATGTAGCTGTCAAGTGGGATAAAGATCACAATTTTATTTAGGATTAACTATTTGAACTTTCAGAATTCCGTTCATGAATATTGCAACTGTTACAACTGATAGCATCACAATTTGGTCCCTTGTTGATGATGTAATCAGGCTGCAGTTTGCTAGCAAAGCCTGCTTTCTTGAAAGCTAAAGAAATGCAAACGGAAAAGCATGGAGGGCACAGCCTTTTGAAAACTGCACTTCAAAAAAGTTTAGAAAAATATTTTTCAAACTGATGCATAAAAGGAACTTTGCTGTAAACTCTTCTTGTTTTCAGTGCTGTCTGGAAAGCGCTAAAACGTCCCCTAACTCTGTTCTCCTGAGGTAAAATAGAAAAAATCAAAATATAGGCCTGGTTTACTGCACAGATGATTGCTTTTGTTGTTGATTTCAGTCCTCAGGATCCAGTAAGACATCAAGGAGACTGCCCAATAAAAGAGCAGAATTTCACAAGGATTCTTCTAACACCTCTTTAAAATATAAATAATGTAAATAAATGTATGTTCCTATGTATTTTATAAATAATTTAGTGACGTATCAAAAAGGCAGGTGTACCTCTAGCTGGGCACAGGGAGTGTGGCTCACAGAGTGCCAATTCAGTGCTGACGATGGGAATGTCATCTCCAGGAGAAAGACCACCTGGGGGGAATTACATGTCCCCTCAGCTACCTTTACTACCACAACACCACAGCACTTTCGATCCACAGACACAATCCTTACCTAGAGGCAGTAGATTAACAGTGTTTGAAGATTTAAGAGCAGAAAAGACCATTAGATAATTGTCTGACTTTTGGTATATCAAAGCCCCTTAAATAACATTTAATTAGTTTTGCAGTGCGCCCAGCAACCTTGGGCCTTCCTTCAAACCTATCTTCCAAAAAGACATCCAGTCCTCTTAAGGCTCAAAAGAGTGGAATGGGAACAATTTCTTCTGCTAGTTGCTGCCAGAGCTCAATTGACTTCATATTTAAATGTTTGCACCTTGTTTCCTATTTCAATTTGTCTGACTACGCATTCAGTAACTGATTTTTCTTAGGCTTTTCTCAGCTAGATTAGGAGTAGCGCACGTCTGATATTTTCTCCCTGTGAAGCAACTCATACACTATAATCAAGTGCCTATCTATCATTTTGGTCATGAATTATGTAACTCTTCATGAGCACTAAGCCTTCAATCACCATGTAGGCAGCAAACTGCCAAAACATGATCGTCACGATCTTTGTTCTGCGGATGCCCAACCCCAGAGGCACCTATAATTTTCACGGAGGCACAGGCGCACTACAGCTCTGCTCCCAAGCACGCTCCACAACGGGGCTGTGCAGTGAGGGGAACCAGCTCATGCTTTCTGTTCTGCCAGGAGCCATAGCGGCAAGTGATCCTCCGCACCCACCGGCTCCAAGTGTGGCAGACACTCAGAGCGTGCTGGATAATTGGAGTCCCTCACAAGCAAGATACGGCTTTCAAAGGAAGAATGGATTTACCAAAGAAAACGATAAATTGATCTGCCTTCCCTGATTTTTTTTTAAAGATTTCCAAGAAATAGTTAATGACTGCTAGTTCTAAATTAGGAAAATTGCCTCCAAATTTTCCGTTCAATGTCTTAAGCAGTTCCCAAATCACATAACTGGCTATTGTGAAACCATTTTTAAGCAAAAGCCTTTTGCCTTGAACTATGTAGGCACTGCATCCATTTTGCACAAGGGGAAACTCAAACAGAGAGCAAGCCCACTGCATCAGTAACACACACAGAAAAAGGGTTATTCTGACTTCCCCGAGCGGCACTCATTCTTGGACATCATGTTCACTTCTAACAGTGCAGCACAGAAATAATGATACAGAAAAAAGCAATATCATCGTGTAACTTTCAACATGATCAAGAAAACAATAATTAGCAAACTGCTCCTCTTCTCTCCAAAGAGCTTTTTGCCTTACAGCCAGTTTAGTATCCACACAAGACTACTACGCACACAGTGAGATGCCATGGTCTCTGCAGCTAGTGGAATAATGGAGATGTCAATCCATAGATATTATTCTCTTTGGATATAAATAATGCATCATAATAGTATCATAATGCTTATAAGACAAGAGCTCCTAAATGGTGAGCATTTAGTTCAAACTGAAATTATCACTATCAAGCGATGCTGTTCCAAAGCAGACAAAAAGCACTGAGAAAAACAGCTGGAGTACCGATCCCTTTCAGCTTCTACCACAGGTACCGGCCATTCTCCTGTCCCACTTGTCAAAGCAATCAGGTTCAGTTAAACTCATTATCGAGATGTAGAGTCAATTGGGAGAAAAAAAACACATCCAAGAAACTTGGAAATGCAACGCATATCCAATGATTTCTTCAGCTTATTCTGTACTAGCTTTGTCATAAAGATAAGTCCATACTGCGCAACTCAGAAAAATTTTCTTTATCACTTAATCTCACTCAAAAAAATAATCACCGAACTGGCGGTCATCAACATGATATTACAATTCACTCACTGTATTAATTTTTTATTCATAAGGACAAATATTCAGATTTGCACATTTCAAACAAGAATAATATGAGTAGTTTCCATTATAGCCAAATTACCATAACTAAAACATTGACTGCAGGACACCTTAGCTTGCTAAATGTCCCACTTCAGTTCTAGAACAGCTATAAAATCTATCAGTGTCTTAACTGTCACTATTTTTAAAAAGACATGAATATTGCAGATAATCAGCAGTCACTGGATTTCTGCTTTCTTTTTTTTTAAACAAAATTTCAAATTCAACATAGAACTCAAGAAAATGGCTTACAGAATACCAAGAAACAGGCATAAAGCTCTTACAGAACCACACACAATGACAGTTTAAAACCAGATTTGATGATTTGTATAAAAATCAGAAGTTAAACACGTAGGTTGGCGTTTGAAGTGGAATCTAGCAAATGTAATCCATAATTTAATGTGCAGATGCACATATACCTCTGTTGGCTTGGATGCATTAAAGGTCTGCTTCTGAAATGAAGTACATTTTAAAAACTAAACACAGAAGTATTCTCTAGATTGCTGCTGTTTGAAAACATATAATGGTACTTCTTAAGGTTTATAAGGAATATAGTTGTACAGCTAAATATCTTCCTCTATGACAGAGTCTACAGCAAAAAGGGAAAAGAAGTATTGCACACCTGGTTTTGTGGCATTTCCATACATCTATTCCTCACAATACAAAGGATTTTGAAGATGCAAAATACATGTAGAAAGGGCTGTCACCTATCATTTACAGTATCCTCCTCACATAACTTATTCTCCCTTCCACCTTCTGTAGACTTAGAAATGCATCTTAAGCTTCTTCGTGCCACTCCATAAAGGAGTGTATTAATTGCTAAAGAAAGCTGAACAGAAATTCATATTACTTCAAAGAGCATTAACTTTGAGTTAGAAATCCAACTGATAATCTCAGTTTCACAGATGAGAAATAAACTTGATTTTAACTCCCAGACACACCTGAAAGGCATCCCACAGCTCCACTCTTGGTGGGTTCTGGTGAAGGAGTTTCTGACTGGTCCTGGGAAGTGGCAGGGAAGGAGCTGGAGTTGGTGTCCATTTCTGCCACCGTTTAGACTTATTCTATTCTGCTTGCAGAAGCAGAGGGGATGGCTTTCTCGTTACAAAGCAATATTAGAACACAAAAGAAAGACAAATATGTTTAAGCTAAAAAAATTGATCTTGTATGACACTTTCATACTCCTATCATCCTAACAGGTTCTAAGTCGTGTTGTGGATTCTCTGTGGGTACCGGCAATGACCAACAAACAATCAGTAACCATGAGCTAGACATAGAACAAATCTTATTTTGATAAGGAATGTTAGCCAGGGCACAGGAGTTATCCCCTCACTGCTCTGAAAACCTTCTCTAAAATCTTTAACTCACAGATGTCCAGCAGTCAGAATGGCTTGAACAGAAGAAAAGAAAAACCCTTTAATTTAACTCTGATGTAAATGCACAATTATCACCTATGCTTTAAGAGTGTTTCTTCCTGAAAGGAAAATACAGTATTGCTATTTTAGCAATGGGATTATGTGAATAATATTTCAACATGCTTTTGTTGTATACCAGTTGTAGGCTACCACAGCAATAACAAGGTGACAACCGGTTCTTTCTAGTGTGTTTGTACAGAACCCTCGTTAGTGTAAAGGGATTTCTCCAGGATAAGTATTAATGTATTAAAAAAATAGGTACCATTAGAATACAACCCATGACAGTTTTCCTGTGTTGCCAAGACAAGCAAGTTGAATAATTTTAACCACGTTATGCTGAAATGAGCAATTTTTTTTAACTTAGATATGGAGCCTTGAACAAACAATGTGAAAACTTACGCAGACTTTGTAATTTTAGAAAAATGCTCGTGGTTCTACCAGTGTAACCTCTTTCATGCATGAATAATGTATATTTGTCTATTGAAAGCATTCTAATTTTTCATATTATTTTATGTGGGATTATTGCAGTTAAAACCCAACGGTGTCTGGATTTAAGATCTGAGTTCAATATCCATTCATGTTAGTCAGGACTATGGTGAAATGTGATCAGCTTTCTGACCTATTTTGAAATTGGTATTCCGCCAACTAGCATTTTGTTTGCACATCCAGATATTATCCACCATATGCTGACATGACATGATGATTGGTTCCAAAATGAAGTGGAATACTTGGCAAATAGAAATATATGGTACAAATAATACACTGCCTCTAGTCAGGAAAGCAAGCAGTCGTTCTGAGAAGACTGAAAGGTTTTAAAATAGCTTGACTGTAACACTGCATAGTGCTGAATGAAAACTCTCTAGGTCATCCTTTTCACAGGTATGTGACTCTCAAAAATTACAAGATCAATTCCTTAAAGAAGATTCAAATCTGACACAACAGTACTAATAGTAGGACTTCGATAGAAGATTAATTTGCGTCTTAGGGAGGATTTGGCCCACATAGCTTCTTCCTCCTCTGGATTCCCAAACTCTTTCTTCTCACCATCTGTTCTTTTTTCCCTCTGCTCTGACTTGTCTTCCCTCCCAGTGATGTCTAAGTTATCTTCCTCTCCTGAATTAAGATCACATTTCATTTAAGCTCCAGTCTACGCTTGTATGATTTCTCCTAAACTCTTTCCACTGAACTCTTTTCTCCTATCCTGATGCTCCAACTATACTTCTGCCTTCTATTCTGAACTTTAAAATCCCTGCTATAAAAATTATCTTCTTCTTAAACAGAACACATCCCCAACTTTTTTTCTTTTAGTTCCTGTTTCTAAAGCCATTTTTTTGTTTTGCATTTCTCCAGTGATTCTCATGTCTGTGCTCTCTAATGTAACGTCTCAAAACATCCATGCAAGTTATTGATGGATCTCTGCTGTTCTGTATTTTAATGCTAATCATTGTTTCACTGTAATGAAAATTTTAAAGGTGTATGTTCATTTGATATTGAATTCGCTCAGGAATTTAGTTTTTCTGTTCTTGGAGGAGTGGGGTAGGTAAAGAAATTTAATACAAATGTTTAAAAAATATATCTCTGTACAAAAGTGTAACTAAATTTCAAAATGAAGCATCTAAATAGCATGTATTTCTGATATTTACGCATTAAACTGCAAACCTTGCTGATGAAACTTGAATGGATTTCAGTGCTTGACACATAACTTTCACCCCTTATGAAAACTTGACAAGAACTAAGCCCATTTTAAAATCATGTTCTTCTTCAGAATAAATGATAGTAACATAACAGCTAGCTTTCTTATTGCAATCATTTCAGCATGCTCACCTAGAAAAGTGAAGAATTTGAAAGCAAATGGAAGAATGACCTTACCAGCATGTAAGTATGCCAGATCGGGATTTTCAATGTCTGGGTGTAGTTCTTTCAAGTGGTTACGAAACTCCACGGGGATATTGGTTCCATAGTCACATTTAGGACAGTTATACATTTTCACTCCTTCATGCTTTCCTGTATGCAAGATGTGTTTACGGATGTTTTCAGCACAGTTAGACCTAAAAAGCAATAAATTAAAAAAAATAAAAAGAAGGTATATAATAATTTATTCAATACTAGTCATTCAAGCTCTGGCTGAAAATAAAATAAAATAGTGTTATAACAGAAAATGGGTATCCATTGCTCATTCTTCACTACCTGCATGATTCTTGTATTCTCTTAAGTTTTGTATAGATGTCCCCTGCATGAAGGTTCCTGTTTCAGGTTAACTGTGCAATGTATCTGAACCAGAATCATTTAAAAATGAAGGCTTTTTCACATTTGCAAAAGCCTTATCATTCTTATTTTTCTGGATGGTAATCAGTTACAGACAGACATTAAGCAAAACTCTTTAACTTACCAAAACTGATCTTCATTTAACCATGCTAACAGCTAGGTCTTGAATAAACCCTGCTAGAGACATGCACAGATGCCTATAAAATTCCCAACAGTGTTCAGGTGAACTTTTCCAACACAGTTCCTAGACTTCAGAGGAGCTGTTGCAAATGATTTTTGTAAGGATATTCCATCAACTCTTATCTCATCTTATTAACTGTTATTAGAAAGCAGAAGTGAGCCATTCAAGTTTACACCTTTTAGAAAATATGCACAGATTCTGATCTATATCTGAAATACGGCTGTTGTGGAACACTGGAGTTTTCATATATAAAAGTCAGAACACATATACATTTTTAAGCACTTCAAGGAAAGCGCTTCAAGGAAAGTCCCTCATAATATTTCTGGAAAAAAAAAATGAATAGAAAAAGATCTTACATTTGCTTTATCCACAGAGAGATCCATGACGTGGCACTATTTTTTAAATTCCAGTATTAAAAATTTTGCAGTATCATTCCAAAATTATTTTGTATTAGAATTTCCCACTTACTCTAAGAATGCGATAAAATCCGTATACAAAATATTGTTTTCCCATTTATTTCAAGCATAAATAGCTAATGATTATTCTTGAATTAAAATAATGGCTAGCGTATACCCATTTCTTTTGTAGACTTTAGTCTGTAGTACTGTACACTATTAATGTGGTTAAACTAAGAATGTTAATCAAGCTTCACTGAAAGAAGTACAAGCACTCAATTGAAATATATAAATACATGATACTTCAAAAGTACTCAAGTAAAACAAGGGTAGTGTTTTGAGCAACTGATTGTTTGCTCACCACTGTTACTAATATCACCGTAACAAGCACCTAAAAAAAGACCCCCAACATAAACTGGAAGTAGCAGCTTGAAGTTCTGTTGGAGTGCCTGTCTCTCCCTTGGAGATGGTCATAGTAAAGATGATAACTGCCTTACGGTGCTGCCAAAGCTCACCCTCTGTCATGTCCATCTGCTATATACCAGTATAATGATCAGACTCCTAAGAATGTCAGAGAAGACACTTATGTTCACTGAAAAATATGGGAAATATTGGTCCTCAGCATCTTTCAGGATTCAGCCCTAAAAAAAATTACAGTGCTCATAAATGTTGTTAAAGTGAAACATGTATTTTATAAAAAAAATGGATAGTGTACACTGCAATGAAAGCAGGAGACAATCTGGTAACCTTCTATCGTGGGTTATACTTTAAAGGGCAGTGGATTAAAGTAGAGAATACAAATCTGAAATAAAATATCTGAATCCTTTTAGTTTGGTTCTCATACTATGTTCAGGAGAGATATAAAACTTTTTACTTTGAAATATTTCTGTGAAATATATAAAGGATCTGTGGAAACCTATGTAAGAACTGTGAAGAAAACCCAGCCTGTTCAAGGCATAAAAGGCCAGTCCTATCTCCTTTGATTTGTGAATTTGCTCTAACCACTTTAAACAGAGCAATCCTGAAGACTCATTTATTTAGCTATCAGTAAAAATCTGTGCCTAAACATGCCCACATACTGATACATTTATCATGGTAAATCATAACTTAAATATATATATATATTTTTCCACGTGATGAGCCCAGAAAAGCTTAATCTGAAATGAGGAACACGAGATCACAAGGCATTACAAATGGCTCTCGTATTAGGTTGCAATGCAGCAATTGCAATCATAAAGTAAACCAGGAAGGTAACAACTGGCAAATCCAAGCACTTTTGAAGCTAAGTAATACCCTTAAAGATGACATGACAAAAAATGTACTGCATATATATATATATATTTAAATTATTCAATGTGCTTCATCTGTTTTATTAGGAGTCTTCTCATGAGTACTATACGAATATGTTATTATATGGCTGACCAAAAAAAATCCACAAAACACAACACCCAAACTCTGTGTATGTGTGTACTTACATCACTTCATCTCATACGACTAAACACAGAGGTCTGTGATTTTAAACAGCACTGTGTTTTCACTAAAGCTATGCCATGATAAACATCTAACTAAAATATTATAGTGCTGCAATAGTGATGATAGTTAAACATTTGACAGGCTTTGTGCTATAAAATTCACTTCCAGGAGTTTATAAACTCTGAGATAAAGATTCCCTTTGTTCTGAAATTTGGCAATGGAGAGCCCAGCACAAAAGAAATTGTTTGAATAAAGTCTTTTTTTTTTTTTCTTTTTTTTTTTTTGAGTCCCACTCTGAATTACAGCAGCAAAGAAATAAATGCAGCTTTTAAGAGGCTAGCCTCTGTTCCAGGCTAAAACAGAGTTTTCATAGTTAAATTATTATCATTATTTCTAAATGTAACCATGTTTTTGTCCTTATGACCAATTTTCCGTTTTGAAAACCAAACGTATATATTTCTGGCAATTTTTCCACACTGAAATAACAGGAAGGGCACTCATTAGTGAGACATAATTAGTTTGAAGCTATAGTCGATGGGTTTGCATTCAGTGCTGATGCAGAGAAGCAGTACAGAAATTTCTTTTCTTTCTACTTTTCCTCCCAGTGAGCCTTATCAGAAATGAAGAAAGGTTTATAAGACTTGATTCAAACTCTGTGACAATTCTCTTATGGGGAAATGGAAGACCTCTGGAGAGTTTTCAGCATTCATTTCAGTCAATGGTGAGAGAGGAGATGGGAAATGTTGTGGATGAACAAGAAACATGAGGAGCTTGGCCCACAGTTCCCAGTAAGAGGCCTGTACAACATCCTCTATCAAAGACTGATGTACTGGGAAAGGTGTAGGAGTGTTTTCCTCTGCACATGGCCAGGAGAGCTCCTGCACTTTTTGTCCTAAGGTACAGAGCTGTGAAGTAAGGGAGACAGATAGCAAGTTTCTCCTGAGAAATCCAGCTACTGCTTAAGAGGAAAGGAAAACCTCTTTCTGTCTGAAGATAAAAAGATTATTTTTTAAATCTCTAATGCTCATTGCACAGTGATGCATTCACATCACTGTTCTAAATGCACATTTCATGTTGTCATTACAAGTCCATACCTACCAGCCAGTTTTCGGTCTTTCTTCTACTGCTCCTATGGGAGTATCATAAACTCATAAACTGGCAATTACTTAATTGTAGAATTGTACTTTTGCCACAGAGTCACAGTATGGTTGACTTTGAAAGAGACCTTTTGTCTCTTCCAAGAGGAGAGATGTCATCTTATACAACTGCCCTGCTCAAGTAGGGCCACCTTGCCCAGGACCTTGTGTGGATGGATTTTGAGTATCTCCACGGAGGGAGACTTCACAACCTCTTTGGGCAACCTGTGTCAGTGCTCAGTCACCCACACATTAAAAAAAAAAAAAGTTTGCTCATGTTCAGACAGAACCTTCTGTCTTTCCATTTGTGCCTGCTGCCTCTTGTCCTGTCGCTGGGCACCACTGAGAAGAGCAGGATTCCATCTTCACTTTCCCACCACTTATTTATACACATTTCTAAGAACCCCCCTGAAACTTGTAGGCCAAACAGTCCCAACTCTCTGAGCTTTTCTTCATGTAAGTGCTGCTCCAGTGCCTTCATCACCTTAGTAACCCCGTTGTTGGACTCTCTCCAGCATATCCAGATCTCACTGGTACTGGGAAGCCCAGAACTGGACACACCACTCCAGGTGTGGCCTCACCAGTGCTGAGCAGCTGTCAAGGATCACCTCCCTTAACCTACTTATGGCAGTACTTCAAATGCAGCCCAGATACCCAGGTACTGGTATGCAGTACCCAGTACCCAGATACTGTTGGCCATCTTGCAGCAAGGGCACATTGCTGGCTTGTGTTCAACTTGGTGTCCACCCATTTTATGCCATCAGCAAACTTGCTGAGGGTAAACTCTGACCCATCCATCCAGGCCATTAGTGAAGACACTGAATGGGACTGGACCCAGTATTGACTCCTGGGGTACTCTGCTAGTTACTGGTCTCTGACTAGACTTTGTGCCATGGATCACCACCCTCTGAGCTCTGCTCTTCAACAAGAACAATACCTCCAAGAGAGATTTAATTTACTTCTGATATCATTGTCATTTTTCAACCAAGTCTCAGGATACTGGTAATTACCTAGATAGGAAAGGCACACCACAGTGAAAAAAGCTGTGTAGGCACTCTAACAGTAAATAATAAGCAGCCTCCAATGGACATCTCCAGTGGCATCCTACTACAATGAAGCTCAAAGCTTATCCACAATAGAGTCTAAAGCAAACTCAGCTATCCGAAGGACTAGAACACAACAGTTTATTCAGATTTTCCACTGGGAATTGTGTCTGCACAAGCACCATCCACAGAGTGACAAGTAAGCCCAGTGCTACAGGCCACAACCCTCAGTGCCCTCATCTGCTTCTTAGCAGCATTAATCTGCTTGGTGGGAGAGCACAGAGGGAAGTGGAAGGTTAGGGGTAGCATACACTGCCAAGACATTTTGTCAGCATGAGAAGCTTCTGCCTTTATTTGCTTTGTCCTCCCATTGCCTCTCTCCTATCTCTATATATCAGTTCTGTTACCAAAAATAGGGTATTGTGCTAAAAAGCAAGAAATGGAGCGCCTTATCTACAGGACAATGGGAAAATACATGCTGCTAGTGCACAGGGCAAAAGTTCTCAGACCTGCCTTCCTTCCAAAGCAAGAAAACACTGTTGTTCCTCTCACCCCTCAGAGCAGTATAACTGCCCCTATGCAGCCATTTTCTCAATTGCATTGGCAAGTTATGGTGTGCCACTGGTCAAAAACTAGGTCCTTCCCATTGGAAACAACACTAGGGTAAGGGCTTCCAGGATGGCAGAGCACAGGCGTGCACTGTGCAGGAGGCAGAGGTGGGTGTTCAAAGTCAGCAGCAGGGAGCCACGTGAGGAGCAAGGAGCCTTGCAGCAAGTTCATGCAAGGTGGGGACTGGGCAGCCTGCAGGTCCTGCAGTTGGTGCTGGAGGTGGTCATATTCCCCCATCTCCTCTTCCTTCTCTCTGCAAGCCAGCCGGCCAGCCCTGCCAGTGAGCAGTACAAACAGTAAGAGGACAGGCTTTGGGCATCTCTTGCCCATGCAGAGGGGCTCAGCCCTAGTCTTGAGGCTGGAAGGAGGGGGTCGTGCTCAATCCTCCTTCAGCCACCCTCCTCCAGCCACCAGCGCTGCTTTAAGCAGCCCACGCGAACAGCCCAGTTCTGTAGCTAGCTGCAGAGCTGTGGCTGCCCGATACCGGAGGTATCTGCTGTCCTCATCTTTTCTTTTATTTAAAAAAAAAATTAAGAAAGAAATTCATAAAAACATGTTCTGTTAATTCTAAACCTGCCCATATAGAATATGAATGCTTCTATTTTTTTCTAAGGGTTTTGTACATGATAATATATTAGCACTGTATTCAACAGCTGCGAGAAACGTAGCAGGAAACAACCTAGTTTTATTAAGATGTTTTACTAATAGGAGACTGAAATTAGGACACTCTTCCATTATGCAGTGCCTGGTATTTTCAGAAAGATGCTTACTGCAAGACATGGAAATGGAAGCTTTCAGAGGTACAAATGAGGCAAAATGTTAATTATCTAGCCCACTAAGTTTTAAAAATTTTAGCACCTTGCAGGGCTTATATTAGCACAAAATAAACCTTTCACAAAAAGATTTCTTCAGGACACTAGGTACAAACATCCTCTTTCCGCAGAGAAATGCATATAACCTAAAGGCCTTGTGGCAGCTCCACGGATGTCACTATTTACAACATGAAAACAAACACAGTGATACAGCCGACTGAGTGAAAAGATTTCTGTTTTTCCCTGCTAGTCGGTATGAATCAAGTTCACTCTGGTACAGGGAGCACTCTGAAGGTCTTCTGCACCGTTAGTACCCTGCTATGCAACCTACGAGAAGCACACAGAAATGGCAACGTTTTGACTGAAAAATAGCAAATTCAATGGATGCTTTATTCTTGAAATCCAAGCAGTTATGATGAAAGCAAACTTATCAGAAAAACAGGATGTATCATTGAAGACTCTTTACCTCAGTTATTAACCAAAAATTTGCAGGTGCCTAGTTTACAGAAAATAACAAGCTAATTTGGAAAACTGTCTTTAGTTATTGAAATTTTAATTTAAACTAACAAAAAAAAAATACTTCTTTTTTTTTTTGAAACACAAAGTCATAAGGAGCAATTAGCTTGACCTCATGGATACCACAGTCTGTAAAAAATCTGCCCAGTGATTCTTCCTTCAAACCCTCAGCCTCTTTGGTGCTAAAACATCATATTTTGAGACACATTGGAATCTGAGGGCAAGCAAAGGGGAATCTGTTGTAATTGTAGGCAAATTACTCTACAGTTAATCAGTCTCACAAATGGTCACATTTCTTACAATGTGGCATCCAGCTAACATGCTGCTACATGTCTGACCCTTCCTGCTCAGCTGAAGAGTTCTCTGCTATCCAAACCTCTATTGGAGGTTCAGTTGAGCCACAGAGACTGAGTTCCTTTCATCTCATGTTGGGAAATCACCAAATTTTTGCTAAATCCTTTTCAGGTTTAAACATGGCTCTAGGCTTTGAACACTAGACTGCATTTTGCACCAGTGCTGCACACACGAATGCCAGGACTTCCACCGTTCTTAGCACTCCCCAGCCAAGCCAGGAGTTCTGACAGCTTCTGTGTACTCCTCAGTGCACCAAGAGCTCCTGTTTATTCATTCATGTGTACCACCCTTCTAGCCTGTCTTTACTTCTTGCTCACATTAAACTGTACGAAAACTATCATTGAATAGGGTGATGGCAAACAACCCAATGGGCAACACTTTCTTGACAGGAAAGAAACACACATTGCAATCACACATATTATGTGACCAGGTTTATTCAACCAAACCCTTCACAGTGACAGAAACCTAGACAAACAAACCAAACAGAAATTAATCCCAGCATATCAAGATTTATCTACATTTCTGTTTTTAAATAAACTAATTGCCAGCTAACTCAAACTAGCTACAACACAATATGCAATCAGCATACATCATGAATGCTCAGTTCAGAACATGAGCTTAAAAACTGTAGTATTGGCTTACCTGCTCAGTGCTACAGTATTGCCCAAGAAACAGTAAAAAGCAAAAATATGTCATGGAGAAAAATACATTCTGAACTGTATTAACATTAGCATCGTCATCATTATTTTAAAACTGTAATTATTATACATTAACACATACATAACCTATATGTGCATATGTATATGAGAAATGCGGTACATCTCAGTGTTATTACTAGCATACACCTGGGTTACCTCTTCCTTGCTTTTTCTCCTTTACAAGCAAAATTCTGTCTTTTATTTAGTTTTTAAATGACAGAGGGAAGAATGAGATGAATACATGGGCTGGTGCTGTGTGACTAACCTCAGCAAGTGACTTACGATATTATTGCCAGAATTAGACACATTTAGCTCCATGGAAGTCAGCAAGTCAGCTACAACGTACCTAAGGCAAACTCGGTTCTGCCTGTGTCACTGCTGGCAGACACCTCTTACGCTGTTCAGAAAGACCTCTGGTGGACAGTGCCAAGGAACTGCTGGGGGACACCACTATCCTATACCACTCTGTGTTTCTGCTGTGAACTTTTGCCCTCAGCTGACGCTTTTCAACCATACTGAGCTAAGCTGACTGAACTACATACCCACCATGTCATAAAAATGCATGCCTAACAATCTGGTGGCCACATGCGTTGCCATGTTTTACATGTACTGCCGTGTACTGCATGTATTGCCACTCAGAAAATATGAAGTAGCCCATAAAAGAGAGCACACTACATTTACATGTTTTAATGAGATTTTATGACACAGTCAGTTTCACAAAGAAAATAATAAAAATGTATTTGGGATTTATTCTGACAGTATTATAGTAACACCCAGGGATAATAATCGTAACATTTTCTGCTTTTCTACATTTATAGCTTTGCATTTTTTTTCTATAATGATCTATTTGTTATGACATACAGTATGTGTGACAGATGTCCAATGCTGGCTGCTAAAAAGTAGCAGAGCCCTGTAGGGAAGCAGCAAAAACTTGTGCGTCAGCACTGAAAATGATGGAAGATTGATAATTACTGCTTGTGCTTCAGCTCCATTCGGCAGACTAGCATGTCCAAAATGCAATCTGGACACAGATCTACCATTATATTTACAATGAGCAAATATCCCAATTTCAAAGAATCAATTGTTAGAAGTACACAAGCTACAAAGAGTTGGAGACAATAGCCAAAATGCAATCTTTAAAAGGCAAATTTGGGGTAACTGGAGATTCTGAGGGGAAATAAGAAGTGGAGCTTAGCTTTCCTCCTAGGGATCTGTACAGCAGGTTACAGCACTGCACAGTGAGCAAACAACCGAAGTATAAAAGCAGTGCTGGCAACTAGATCAATTCATAAATTTTCAGTCAAAATATTCTCCCCTCCAACAAACAAACAAACAACAACCACCAAACAGTTTGTTTCACAGCATACTTCACAACATAAAGAAAGCTTTATTTTTGCATAAAAAAATATAAATTGCTCTGATTCGAAGGAAATAATGGCTTCATGAATTAAATGCTCCCACTAACCCTGCTTTTAACAGAAAGAGAAATGGGAATAATTTAGACAGAAAGCTAGAAATTATGTCCAAACTACTCGAAGAGGAGCAGGAGGAAGGGATGCAGAGAGGCAGGGAGCCATGCCTCAGAGGGTCTGCTTGAGCAGCTCTTCAGAGAGAGCCACGAGGTCTCCTTGTACTGACTAGTGGGGGAAAAGAAGCACAATTTTCACTGAAATCTCTCTGTAACATTTAACAGGACTCCCTATTCAGCCTCCCTGCATGCAGAGGGGGCCCTGCCATGGCCTGGCTCACTGGCCCACCGGCTCAGCCTGCCCGCGGCCCTTGAGGGCTGCAAAGGTCGGCTGTGCGCAGCGCCCTGCCGCCCCGTGTCAGCCACGGTTTAAGTGGCAGAAATAGCAGGTGGAGTTCATCTATTTCCCCGTAAACGGCGAATAATCACTCCATTGTTCGTGGGCTTCCTCCCTCCCCCTTTGTGTTCACGCTGGAGCAGGTGGCATAAAATAGAAGTTGGTCTGAGGAACGGCCTCTCTGCCATGGCCTAAGGACGGGGACCGGCCTTTAAGTACCCTAGGCCCTGATTTAGCAAGGCACTTGCACACTTGTGCAGCTTAAGCACAAGCAGCCCCATCGACTTGAAAAGGATGACTCACAAGCTTAAATTTATGAACATGATCAAATACCTTGCTGAAATGAGGCCATGGAAAGCATCCATTTTTTTAAAAAGCTGGAAGGAATTTAATTGAAGACACACTTTCCCTTTCAACATCAATTCTTTCCCTATTGTACTTCCTTTAATGACCACATAAAGTAGCTGAACAATTCTGTAGGGTCTGTTTGTATATCCTCGGGAACCCATAAAGTATTTTCTCAAATATAAAAGTGCAGATGGAGCCTAAGAAAGGGTGCTGCAATGGTCTAGAGGCTGCAATGAGATAAAACTGGACTCCTCATGTTGCCGGAGTCAGAAATGATAGCAGCAGACCCTAAAGGCTGCCTGTCAATCTCAGATGCAGATGGCACTTCTTCCAAATGGCCTTTGTGTCAGTTCCTTCAGCCATTTTAGTGACAACACGACTCCCTAGAGGGCAAATCCTGTTGCTTTGCAGCCTGGATTCACATCCAGGGCACTGTGGTCTGTACAATCTCTGCTTGAAGTAGTTTTTTAATGCTAATGTATTGCTTCTTCTTGCCCTATCCCAACCCCCCCCCCCCCATGCAAAAAGCAATGGTCATTTTCCTCCTCATTTCTAATGTTTCAATTTATCTCAGGAATAAGCATTAATTGTCTGAAAGATTCACTTTTGTTATGCATGCCGAAAGAATATATATAAAATTCCTGCTAATAAAATTTGCAGGTGACACTGTAATTGGTAGCATGATTAATAACAATGATACTGCAGTCATACACAGCAAGTAGGATGGTTTCAGAAGCTAGGTCGGTTGAATCAAAATATGTACACATACACCCGGGTGCCAGGTTTCACACCTTTGCACAAAGCATGCAAGTAACTCACAGAAGGCAAAAACACTGTGAAAAGCTATGACACTGAAAACGATTTAGGGATTAGAGAGCCAACAGTTTTATGTGAACTTCTAGTGTGATGTTGTAAGAAAAGTCCCATGCCATCCTTAGATGTATAAGCAAGTAAGTAGTAAGAAAATGTAAGGAGGCTAGGTTCTCTTTATGACACTGCAGAAACTAATGCCAGCATATCTACTTCCCATATTGCTGCCTACATTTTAGAAAGTACACAAGCAGCTGCAATGGCTAGAAACAGAACTACAAGTTAAGGGGAAAAAATAAAAATTCTGTTTTGCTTGAGTTTGAGACTTGAATATCTTAACAAGGAATAAATGCATGATTAAGGAACACCTTAATTTGAGAAAACCTGTACCAAAACCAAAAGCAACAACTACAAGTTGTAGTTAAAATCAAATGAGAAATAAGGCATGATTTCTTCAGCAATTGCAGCAATTAACCTTTCATGCAAGGGGAATGGCTTCTCCAACTTTTGGTGTTTTCAAATAAAACCTGAATGTCTTTCTAAAAGACAAAATTCAGTAAAACACAAGAGCAAGCCGTAGGAAAAAAAAAAATAATAATAAAAAATCACCTATGCAGTTTGTTTTATGTAGAAGGTCAGACTGGATGAGCTTAAGGCTTTCTCCGGGCTCAAAGTCTACAAGAAGTACAGTTTAAGTCTGAGAAATGTCATTGTGAGGTCAGACATTTATTGTGTTTCCATGATGTCATTGAAATTTGTTCAGTCTGCAAATTAAAATATATCCTTCCTGGCTGTCAATACTGCAAAACCATCTTCGGTTCTGAAAGTCAAATCTGATTCTTTAGCTGGAGGTATGATTGATTAGCCGATCTAAGATCTGCCTTGAAAGTATATATTGGAGAAACATCATTCTCTTCACATTATGTCCTCATAATGCTATTGTCTGCACAAAAATAAGTAAATGCACCATTTGGCTCTGTACTTTGAGCTTACTTCACAGTCATCATTCACCCAAGGAAACCCTGTTTTGAGAGTAGGGGGCAGCAAAATTTATTTTGTGTTCCCGTGAGAGTACATTTGCCTATGGACACTGTGCTGCTCAGTAAGAAATTGTAGTTTTCATGTAGTTAGGCTTTCAAAGTAGACATACACGTCAAGTACGATCTACTGTGTGCTTCACCACGAGATACTAAAATGGAATACAGTTGATTTAAGGCACTAAACTATGTATTTAATTTACCTACCATTCTTAGTGCACATAAACAGAGTAAAATGTGTAAGATTTTTTGAAACTGTTTTTTCTGGCACTTTTTCAGACTATTGAATATCCCAGATAAGCCGTCTTGTAAAACTATTAGATTCAAATTGGACCACCCAGAACAAAAAAGAAATTATTACGGTTCTTTCAGCTATACACAATTATGTCTAAACATTACATACACTATTTTAACTAGATAAGAAATCATGGCACATTGTAGATCTATTGGTTGAGAAGCATAGGAACCGCCTGAACTGTATAGCTTCAAAAAGCTGATAAAAACCCAAGAAGAAAAAAAAAATTAATCACCAAGGACAAGCCTTCTGATCACGTGTGCAAAGGTTTGTACTTAAAGAAAAAAAAAGTGAGAGAAAAAAACCCTGTCATATTACATGAAAATAACACTCTTTTACTTAGTATAGATGGTGGTATGGATTTGCCTTTTTGACCACATAGGGTTAACGTGAAAAGAGGGAAAGATGGTAAAATATGAAACTTGTTCTTTGGCTTCATCTTTCACATTCCTGTATCATACTAGAGCAGAAACTAATGAACTTGCTCATCTTTGAAAGCCCTTTTGCATGCTTCTTCCTTCACCCTTAACTCTGATCCTTGCAGATCTTCCCTTATGTGTGTGCCAATTTTACTGGTATAATATGTGCACTTTTATTAGTTGTGTTCTGATGATTTCTACTGAGAGATACTTAAAGCTTATACAAGTCAAAAACTATTTTATCACTTCTGAAGAAAACTAATAGGGCAGAGTCACTGAATGATAAGAGAGAGACCACTGAATTTATTTAATAATCCATGTCCATTTCACAAAAATGGCCTGTGTAATCCTTTTAAAAATAATAACCTGTTCATTTCAGACCTTGCACAATGCTTCTCTTTGTCCCTTGTAAGTCTCTCAAATGTCTTATTTTAAAGGAATATATAGTACTCCCGGAAGACATTTTCCCATTTCTATTCTCTTCAACTCCTGTGAGCCCTTGTTCTGTGTGATAAGGCAATCTCCTTCGGGATCTGAGCTGTGTAGTTTCGCACCACGAGTGACAAGGACTCGACTTGAATAACTGCTGTGCGCAGGTTGTAATTATGTCAGCTGGAGTGTTGAACAAGGGGACTGATTAATGTGAGCCCCAGCCCAGGCACAGTCCCTATCAAAACCTTCGTGCAGGCCAGCAGTGGGGATGGGTTAAAGCAGAAAGACAAAACATGCTGTATCGTCCATGATAGATGAATTGCTCCAACAGTCTTCAGGCAGATGTTCCAGGACAGTATAATATACAATTACTCTGCCTTATCACCTTCCCAGGGACAATAAAGCTTCCTCCTTCTATAGCTCATGTGAGTGAAGGCAAAATTAGTTTTACTTTTACAACACTGACTCACTTATCATGTTGCCTTGATTGTGCTTTTACAGCTAAAGAAAACATATATTCCACTCTTAAACAAAATAAAACCAAAAAAAAAAAAAAAAAAAGAAGAACCCAACACTCCTCACCTTTTATATAAAACCAAAAAATAATCCTTTAAATCTATTTTGCATGATAGTCACACATTCCTTAAAGGGCTAATTCAGTATGGTCTTCTAAGGAGCAGAGCTAACTTTAGAACAACTGGACCTATTCATAGGCTTAATGCCATCTACATGCGCAGAGGTACATTCCTGAATCAAGTCAGAATGCACAGATAGTAAAAAATACATAGGTTCTGTACAAAAGATGCCTATGTGAATAGCATGCCTTCAGCGACTATAACTAAACACTCATTCTAAAAATACCACAGTACTCTTGTAAAACAATTCTTTGAGAAGTCATTAATCCACATACCTCTTTAGAGGCCACAAGAGTTTACTGTGTAACTACTATAAATAATCTAAGTATTTCCAAAAAGTAAGCATAAGTTAAGTAAATAGAAGAAATTTATGTAGAAAACTACATGGATAATTGTTACTTTTTTTGTTGTTATCAGATAGATACAGTTTTTTTTTTTTCTTTTTGTTGTTGTTTTGCTGCTGGGATAGAAACGGTCTGTATATATCAAGGCTATTTCCGTGAGTTTACAGAACAGCAGCTTACTAACACAAAGTGAATAGTGAGAGAATAATAGAGTTCATAATATCCCGATATCCTTTATTTCTAAATACTGGATGGTTAAAGATCAGAAAGCTGTGCTTTAAAGAAAATAGCCTAAATAGCTTCACTCACATTCCAAGATCCACTGGTTTCAGTGCTACCCTTTCTCCAGCTGTATAACATTGACATGATCTCAAAGAAGACAAAACAAAACAAAACAAAAAAGCACAGTCAGAAATGAATTTAGAGAGACACGTATTTGAAGGTCAGGTTTAAAAACAACACCCAACTAAAACAGCCAAGCCTGATCCTGACAGTGCTTGTGCTTAAGACTGCTCATGCTAAAGTATTTGAAAAATCTATTTATATACATTTAGTTCTCATGAAAGGTATTGGGTTACTAGTCCTAGAAATGAGAGATGAGATTTTCTAAGGAGACTATGGGAATTAGGCACTGAAATTGCACTTCAGCTGAATGCAGGCTCCCAGCTGTTCAAGCTTCTTTGAGGTTTTAGCCATTAAAGACTATCACAGTCTTGGCAACAGTAGGGTTTCACCATAAGGGTACAGGCTTTCCTATACTCCTGTGGTGAAATGCAATCCTCTATTTATGATGCGAAAACTGGCTCCAAGAAAGCTGGTATGTTCCCACTGCACAGCACATTGACTTGAGAGGATACCATTACAGAATGAAGTTACGCCACTCACTGTATGGAGGAACAACAGAGAAATCAGTCTTGGCCTCAGAAAAATTACAACCTAAGCACTGAAAAGGATAAGACAATCAGAAAATAGGAGAAAAAAAAAAAAAAAAAAAAAAAGAAAGAAAAGAAACAGCACATCTGGAATATGGGGTAGAAATAAGCTTCTGTTTGATTCAAGTATGCTGTTGGGCAAGGCAGTACTAGAAGGCAACCCTATCTGTCTATCATAAGCACTTAAATTCCCAATACGATTAGTGGAGATAAGAAAGACCTGATGTATGTCTCAAGACTTGCTTAAATTAGGTGCCTACTTTTTCTGAAGTGTTAAGTAACCCATAAGAAACCTTAGGAGCTCCTATCTGCTCAGGAAAAGGAAGCACTGGAATCCCTAGCTTTCTAGAAATAAAGGCACTATTATGGGAAATAGAAATCCTGAGTTTAGGGCTGTCCTTATCTTCAGGAGGGCTGAATCCAATTCTCCTGTGTCCCAGGAAAGTGCATTAGCTGGCACGAAATATACTCTTTCTTCCTGAAACTCTGCCAATGGATAGTGAGGAACCGCTAGGAGCCAGAAGCACTTCTAATCCCTGTTTTCACCATTGTTCTTCTGCTCTCGTTTGTGGTTCCCGTATAAATTTCCTGCAAAATCCAAACAACAGCTTTCCAAACCCTTGTTCTGTGCCATCTCAGCTCAGAATACTAAACAGTAACAAGAATCAGGCTTTGGATGGCACTGTTGTTATTAATTAAATGAATCCTGGCTTGTCTCATTTTCAGACCTTTAGCATATAACCAAGAATACAAGAATAGGCCTGTTCCCCTAAGAGGTGTACCAAAAATCTTGTGGCAGATATACCCATCTCCTCAGGCCCAACACTTCTGAGCACACCTCAGGGATTTCACTTACCTGTGCAAGAACTTGTGAACTCAGTAGTGAGGGAATACAGAAACAGAAATTCCTGAAGGAGTAGCTGCTCTGGGATTTACATTTTTTTGGCATGATTTCGTGGATCGGGATCCCATCTGTAAGATTTAGTGGAAACAGAAGTAACTGGGCTCTTGATCCCACAATCTGCTTGCCTAGTTTAACTTTTCTAAGTTTTGGGATACAAAGTCTTGTGACAGGCGTTACCAATTCTCTGGCTTTCCATCTCTTTGTTGTACTTCATGAGGGGTGGAGAATCGTGGCTTCATGGAGGACATGGAGGTGATGTGATTAACATTAGAGGGGCCATGACTTCATTCTCTGTCTTAACTTTTGTTTTATACCATCAACCCCATGACAGAAGACACCATCCAGCCCTTCTTTCACAGAATCACAGAATCACAGAATCACAGAATTTTCTAGGTTGGAAGAGACCTCAAGGTCATCGAGTCCAACCTCCAACCTAACGCTAACAGCCCTCCACTAAACCATATCCCTAAGCTGTACATCTAAGCGTCTTTTGAAGACTTCCAGGGATGGTGACTCCACCACTTCCCTGGGCAGCCTGTTCCAATGCCTCACAACCCTTTCTGTAAAGAAGTTCTTTCTAACATCTAACCTAAAACTCCCCTGGCTCAACTTAAGCCCATTCCCCCTCGTCCTGTCACCACGCACGTGGGAGAACAGGCCAACCCCCACCTCTCTACAGCCTCCTTTAAGGTATCTGTAAAGAGCGATAAGGTCTTTACAGATACCTTTCAGGTATCTGTAAGATATTATTTCAGATAAGGTCTTTCAGGGAGAGCTGACTCCCAACTAGGCTTTGGAGCAGAGGTGCTTAGATGGAGGGAGGCTTAGCTATCATCCTTTCGTTACAGGGCACCTGCCATGCTACTGGTGAACTGAAGCTAAAAATGAGCACTTGCGAGCCGGAAAAGAACATGAAGATTCTCATAGTATTATGTCATAACATGGTCTGAGAGAAAAAAGATCCAAATATAAAACTGCAAGTCAAGAACAGAGGGGGTTGGACGAGAACTCAGCTAGGAAAAACAAATACTATATTTACTTCTCAAAATATACCTTAAGCACTAATAGAGCTACTGTCACCCAATACTGTAAGCACCTCATCTCTTGCACCACCACCAGGCAACCCAGAGCAGTTCCCAAGCTGCATTCATCAGCCCACACCTGAGGGCTGATTGCCTGACTTGATGCCACAGCGTTTTATCCAACAGAATGGATAGTAGCCACCTGCTTGCCCTAAATCCTAGCTTGGATTTAGGTCTTCCTTCCCTAGTCTGAAATAGATTTGAACAAATCAGGTACAGATTCCTTTATCTTTGATACCTTTCTTCTGCCTGAAAGTATTTTTATTGCTTCTCAAAATGACTAGATTTTAGCATGCAAAAATCAATCAGCTAAATACCGTATAAGATGACTGTGCTATAATTTATTAGTGCTGATCAAAATCTTAAAGGCTGGATAATTAAAATTCAAATTAAAATGTGATGAAAGTCACATTTAGTCACCTAAAGGAAAAGGCTGAATTCCAAATAGGTACAGAGCCACTGGACCCTGTGAGAGATGAGAATTTGTGGATGCTCATTATCACCAAAACCATGTAAAAAAAGCTCAGTATTTGTTCAAACTTTGCTTCTTCTCTTCATGCATGTTATGTCACAATTCATCAGTAAATGTCCTAAAAAACTGTATGGAAGAAAAGCCAAAGAAAGCACTTGTGGAATAATCTGTCCATAACTGAGAGCTTCTTCCTGCTCACTGACTGAATTAGAAATGTCGGTGCTCTCCATCTTAGGGGCATAAATCTTTTCTAACTAATCTCTTTTCTAAAAAAAACCCACACAGGTATCTGTGTGTGTTCTCTTTATCCTTAAAAATAGCTGTTAAGTTTTAACACCCCTTTAAAATGACTTGTCCTGACAACCTGCACCAGACAGTTAATTTGGGGTCCAAAACCACTGACACATGAGCACTGTAACTACGTAAGTACGGTTTCCTATGGATGCTTGCTCTGTTAACTGAATCTCCCAATGCAGTAACAGCAGGCCCCCAACACAACCTCCAAGATACTCCCATCAGGCAAGGGAAACGGCTGGGCTGGGTGGCGAGGCTGGAAAAATCCACTGTCCGGCTGTAAGGCAAAAGAATGCGTGAAAGATGAATTTGGTGCCTGCCTGTTCCTCGTTGGCTCTCTCCTCTCCTCATTCACCTCTTTCAAGAAAGATGTATGAACTTAAATAATCTCAGCAACTACTACGGCGTGTCAATTTTGACTGAAACTGGCCAACAGCTTTAGAAGTTATTAAAGAAATTGACAGAAGATGGATAGATGGATGGATGGATGGATGGATGGATGGATGGATGGATGGATGGATGGTTAGGTGCAAGCCTCAGAATAAGTTAGGGACACCAGGCTAAAAATCAATCCTCTTTAATTGATTTATAAGAATTGCCTTTTTGAACTCAAGATGCACGTTCTCATTCCTGAAAAGAAAATGAATTACTAATGGCTTGTATTTTAAAATACCCACAGCAGATATCTCAAAAACTTGCTAATGGAAATGGTTCTCTGTATCTTACCAAGAGCTTGTTAATAAAAAGATTTACAAAATAGCGCATTTTTCTAGTGAAAAACCATTAGAACTGAATAATTCCTTTTGATACTTTCCCAGTAACTTCTACAACTCTGAAATGATTCAAAAGTATTGCTTGCCCGGTAGATGACACATGCAAAATTTCAAACAGAAGTGTTTAGAGGAGCTTAGGATGGGAAGATGTTCCACACTGGATTTCTAGCTGAATAAACGATGTTCCTCGAGTACAGAGTTGTTAGTGAGAATCCATAATTAGCTCGAATGAGGACTGCAGGAGAGTGTACTGAAGTGATAAACACAAAGCTATAAATAGGGTATTTTAGGTGGTACTTGTAGTACCACAATAAACTAGGAGGAGGATGTTCAGGTGGTTTATGATGTCAGTAGAACCACTTGATCTATTTGTGGAATTATAACCCAAAGAGATTTAGAGTCTTGTGGACTGAAGAGTTTCTAGTTGTGTGTGTGGGGAGGGGTTATGACAAAAACACTAGAAATATAAGTAGATAGCAACGGTGAAGAGCATCAGAAGAAGAGCTACTTTAAAGCACTATTTAAAAATAAACAAGTATGTGTATGGAGCTACATCCTAGGAATCACGGTGAGCTGGGCAGCTTGCCTCAGTGGAAATAAAAGCAAACCAGACTTGGCCTGGCAGGCAGCTGGCCTGAGGCACGGGGCAGCCTGCAACTGTGATACCGGCCCTTGGAGCACCAGGGGGACCCTGGCAGTACACGAGAGTCTAAAGTCATTTTCTGACCTCCTCTCTACTTCAGGAAGAAGCATCAATTTGCTCTTGGGCTATGAACAGCAGCAGATAATTTCCTGCCCCTTTCAGATCCCACTCCCTCCCTGTTTCAGTTCATTTACAGAAGGAGGTGGAGAAGTACTAAGGAAAATCTCCTGTCTGATCCCTTGCCTATGTGGGTGGGAGATGGGAGAGCAGCGTTGCACCAGCTTGTTTCTCCCAACACACTGGGCCCCAGTGCTTGGGACCTGTGTGGGAAAGAGAAGGAGTGCCATACAAACTGCACCTCTTCCCCAAGGAGGCAAAATGAAAAACAATAACTTTGGCCCACAGCATCCGAGAATACAGGACAGCCTTTTTCATATACATTTTGGATAATGTCTTTTGTTTTCCCTTGATTATTTTTCCATTATTAAAAAAAATAAAAATAAAAATGAAAATAATTAAAACAAACAAACAAAAACAAAACACAATTCAGCCAAATGTAATATTATGTGAGAGACTGAAGATAAAAAATGAACAAGTAAACCTAAATAATAAACCTAATAAAAAACAGATCCTATGAATGCTTTACACCACTTTTTACTTTTTAATAGACAGAAAGGAAAAATATATTAGGGATTTAAGTGTTTTTCCAAAAAAAAGAACTATGGTAACACCAGACCAGCACTCCTCACTTCCAATAGCAAAACTGGGGGCTGTAAATGCTGACTTGTATAAAGTTCTTAAGAGGTCTCAACAGTACCTATGCCTGCTATTCAGACCTAGAGAGGCCCAGCAAAACCACAAAGACCATGCCAATCAGGGATAAAACTGTTGTAAGGAGTGACTTAATAAGTCAGTTGGACAAAAAGCTCCTCTCCAGCCTGCTCTTTGTATGGGCTTTTGGTCCTTTGGGGCTCACCACCCAGAAGCTGGCCAGGAGCACCAGACCCCAGGTTCCAATGCTGCCCAGGAGCCTCAATCCTGCTCAGCTTTGTTGTGGCCCAGGGAAAATACCATTCAGCAAAGGCTCAGGCCTGGCATATCTGGCCCACAGCTTCCACTTTTGAAGCAGTGAGGGGGTCTGAAAATTCAGGGTTACCTGTGTTACCCGTGTTCCCAGGACCCCGGCACACTGATCTGGAGGAAATCAGGCAGAAGCTGTCACAGAAACAAGGGCGACTGCTGGAACCAGCAAGCTCCTTCATTTATCTTCAAAAAATCAGGGCTTCCTAATAAAGTCATACTTATTTGAAAATTGCTCACAAATTCCAATTCACTAGAAGTACCTAAGCAGCAAAAAGATACACATCACTCTTATTTCCTTCCTTCCTTTCTTCCAGCAATTATTTTCTTTCTCTTATTTTCATCAGCATTTAGAGTGCAAATATCTTTCCCTCCCCTGACCCTGCTCTAGGCTATTCCCCTTTTTGGAACTGTTTCTGAAAAGAATTTGTTTTCTAGTAGTTCCTAACATTTAAACTTATTTTGTATGTGACATATGAAGGAATGAAGGAGGAAGAGGGAAGGTTTTTATAAAGACAGAGTTACTACAAAAACTTTTTAACATGGTAATGGCCATACAGCCCGGAGAATAAATCATATGTAACACAGCAGACTTGTGTATTAATTTCACCTCTAAGGCCTGTAAAACTACCAAAATATTTTTCAAAGATTGCTAACTACCACTCAGGTAGTGAGCAATAACAATTCCTTATAGACTGACCACCCCGAAAGGTTGCTTTGACCCTTTTGTAATGACTGGATCGGGGATTAAAGAATGGCAAAAGAAATGAACTCTTTTTTTTTTTTTTTTTTTTTAAACTAATAGCTACATTCAGTCCCTAGTGTTGCAATTGTTGCAGTTAGCATTGAAATTCTATTTACTATCAAAATGCAGCCTATTTATGGTTATTTTAGTTTGAAATACATGCAGGTGTTCCAAATTTATAAACATTTTTACTTATTAAATACAAATATAGGTATATATATTTTAATATATTTATGTTCCATAAGAAGAAAGAGGAAGAGATACAATAGCAATGTTTACATGGGATAGGGAAAAAGAAGTGTGAGGACAGAGAGAAGATAAAATGCGGTAACAGAAGACATTCGTTACGTTAACCTGTTCATCGCATGAAGGGCTCTTATTCGTATTTCCAAGACACCAATTACTTCAGGCTTTGGGTTAAGTGTTTTGGACTTCCATGCAAAAAAAGGGTGCACCAGAACACCCCTGTACCTAGCTCCTGAGTCACAAGAGTTTAGGGACAAAGCCCAAATTGGACAGCAAGGGGGAGACACTACCTACTGAAAGAAACCAAGAACCTGGGAATGGCTTTGAAGAGCTTTAGAGTGTGAACTGACAGAGCGCTGAGCTAGGACCACAACAGGCTGCAGCAGAGAAGAGTTGACCAAAGTTAAAACTACAAACATCGTACATTACATAGATGTCTGTATACCTCAGTAACATCAAACTCAGTGCTTTAAACAACAGAATAACTTAGCATGGTCCCAAATATATCACTTAAATGCTCTTCACAGGATTCAATCCAAAACGAGGCTCGAATACTATTATCAATACATGCATTTGCATCCTGGTTTAAAGATACTTGAAAATCCCAAGTCTGTGGGTGAACGTTAGCACAAAAATCACAGATTCATTGAATTTATAAGGCAGTTTTTAGTTCCTCTTCATTATAGTGAGCACAGGGAAATAAATAAATATTTTTGGGAAATGGGAATAAATAAATAAATAAACATAATAAAAGAACAACAACAATAAAAAAAGAAGCTAGAGTTACCATTGCATTATTGATGGATTTTCATATCATAGGGAATAAGTATGATTCGTTATAATAAATAAAAAAGCTGTATTACCCTTCTACTAATTACAGTGTATTTACTATGCCATAAATTAAAAATATGGAAAGCAATCATCTTCACAAAGTGACTAGTGTATGCTGATGCTGTGCAAAAGCCACTTAAATGGGCAATTTTGTTGTGGACATATGTCCACTCTACATACACCTACTCCTTGTGTGTGTGTTTATATTAAGATTTTTTTTAAAAGAAACAATCATGTAATCTAATAAACGTACCTTGCCTCAAATGGTCCATGCAGTGACACTGGCATCTGGCAGGGAGGATGGGCAGAGCCAAGAGAGTTGCAGTGTAAGTTCTTTTGCACACTGCCACCAACACAATTCTCCAAAATTTCAGAGACAGGCTTTCTCAGCCAGTGCAGACAGCATGCACATCTCTCAGTGAGGGCCATACCATCATTTGTGTGCTCTCTAATTCCACAAGTTTCTCAATTTTAGGAACTACAGATGAAGTCAAGTCTCTTGGTTAACATGATGGATGATTTTGCACTATCGCACTTAATTACTGTGTGAACTATCTGCTCCAGCTAAGATGAATATAAAATGTTTTATTAAGTAACAGAAACATCATAAGCAGAATAATACCAATCAATGTTTGTATGCCATGTATTCACTAGAATAGTTAAAGTGTTTTTGCAGCTCTACATTTTTTTTTTTCAGATTTTCTTTTTCTTTTATAGCCTTAAATGCTACAGTATATTTTATGCGAGATTAATAGAGGTATTATCAAATACTTTATCTGAATGTTTATTAAAAACTAAAGGTTGTATAATGCTGTGAGGAGTCTGCATCTGGGAACTACGCCCATGCACTGACAGAATTTCTCTCCAACGTCCATCTCCATTTGTTTATACGCCTGCTAGCACAATGCACTGGATGCCCTCCACTCCTGCTGCAGAGCACAAGGGAAAGTTAAGTGCTTCCTGAAGGCCCAGTATGCTCTATTACATACATGCATTATTGTCCTCGGCAATTTCTTATTCATACAAAGTATACGCTTTTTTTTTTTTGCCTGATTCTGCCTTTGTGATATGCAGAGAAGTGTTTTTCCATAGGTTGTTGCCACTTGGCATCCTCATCAGCCTCACTCTCCACACAGCTGTATAACCTAGTTATTTCCTGCACATGCATCTAAAACTTCCCTGGTAAAAAGTGCATATTAATGCCAACATTTTAATGATAAATACACCGTTTCATCATTTTATGTAGAAGTTGCCTTAATGGCCTTTCAGTTTCGCTGTGAATAAGTATATACCGTTACCTCAGCACTTAAAGCAGTCCCTAGTTATCCTTGATAAAACCAGGGAACAGCGCACAGCTGACGCAACGATATGGAGACAAGGAAAGGTTATTAAATTCACTAAAACAAACAGCGAGAAAACACTTACTTTGCACATTCTTCCGACTGGGGTGCAAATCCTAGAGTGTATTATGAACTGGTCTTTACAGCCTATGAACATATACTATAAGTCAGAGGGAAAGAGGAACTCCCTAGGGATGCTGTCCAAAAAAAGAAAAGTAGCCCCCGTGGAGTCGCTCCCCCTAAGTCATGCTGCCGCTGCTGCTGAAAATACGCAATGAATCCTTCTGCACTTGGAATTTCAGATGCCATAATCCCCCGCAGAATGTTGTCTAATTATTTTATTATGCATAATAAATGTAAAATATTTATTTTAGTTTACATAATTATATTAAAAATGTATGCTATTTATTCTCAGTCTTGTAAGGCATCCTTCACAAGTCATATACTTCACGGAAAGGTGCATTTATGGAATTCATGCTGTTTTGCTGGCCTGGCTTTGTGATTTACACAGCTTCTAAACCTTTCTTATCTCTGACCGTGGAACATCCCCATTCCCCTGGATGCTGTCCTCCATTCCTTCCTTCCCCTGGCCACCACAGGCACTCCATGCAAAATTAAACCACGCGGCAGAGTCCCAGACAAGCAAGAGTCATTTTCTTTAACTGCAGCACAGGGACAGCACAGAGTTTGTTACCATTATACCTGTCCCACAGTCTCTTGGTCAAAGTTGTAGCAATACTCATTCTGTAACGTGAAACTAAGCCGGCGTTCCTCCTGAGCCCTGAACTCCAACAAATTTGAACTGAAAAGCAGGGCTCTGCCTTTTGACACAGCCCTCCAAACAAAGTAATCCAAATCCATTTGGTACTAAAACACCCCTATACTCACACCCTGAACATAAATTATTATTTCCCTAAGAAGCTGTGATAGTCACATGGAAAGTTAGTATTAATGATACTTGAATTTGAAGCCTACAACTAAAATGAGATTCCTAATTCCATAGGAATTACTTATGTTAAACACAGGCTCAAAACTCGTTCTATTTCTGAAAATGCTGTGTATCTGCATCTTTCACTGGTATCATTGGGCATATATATATTAGTTCAGCACTTCCAAAATCAGGTTAAATTCAAAGGGCGACAAAGCTGGTGAGGGGCCTGGAGAACAAGTCCTACGAGGAGCGGCTGAGGGAGCTGGGCTTGTTCAGCCTGGAGAAGAGGAGGCTCAGGGGTGACCTTATCGCTCTTTTTAGGTACCTCAAGGGAGGCTGTAGTGAGGTGGGGGTTGGCCTGTTCTCCCACGTGCCTGGTGACAGGACGAGGGGGAATGGACTTAAGTTGAGCCAGGGGAGTTTTAGGTTAGATGTTAGGAAGAACTTCTTCACTGAAAGGGTTGTGAGGCACTGGAACAGTCTGCCCAGGGAAGTGGTGGAGTCACCATCCCTGGAGGTCTTTAAAAGACGTTTAGATGTAGAGCGTAGGGAAATGGTTTAGTGGGGACTGTTAGCGTTAGGTCAGAGGTTGGACTCGATGGCCTTGAGGTCTCTTCCAACCTAGAAAATTCTGTGATTCTGTGATTCAGGTGCCTAAATGTATTGCAGGTCTATAACGTCTGGCCACAGAATAGTCCATTTTAGAAATTAGTTGAAGTTCACAGGCATTACTCAGCTTCATGATGTTACATGACTCTTTGCTTCTTACTGTGCCCATCGCAAAATGCAAACAGTATTTTGGATGGCATTACTCTAGGACCGTGCAATTTAAAAAGTTTAGCTGCATAACACATCTTTTGTAAATGACTTGGAAGTATAAAATAAGCATTGCATATATAATGTTGGTGTCTGAGGCTGATTCTGTATTATAAAATTGCTGTGAACTTTAATTAGGAGTAAACGAATATTTTTGTGTGATGAAGTACAGTAACATAAGAATGGCGAAACACACTGATTTGAAAATGAAAATGCAAAGCAAAAATGTGCATCATTTAAAAAAATCTAAATAGAATTGACTTAATTTTAAAATACAAATGTGGAAAAATATAGCGGAAACTTTTAACAAGCAATTTTTTATTATATATATTTTTCTTCCTTCAAAAGGAATTGTATTTTAAAAACTAGATGGAAAATATAATTTCTAATTATAATTACTAGAAGTTGTATCATGCTATATAGTGAAGCAGAAGTTCACCTATTTGTTAACAATGTGCTAAAAATTTAGAAAAAAATAAATATCAAGCATTACAAAAAGTACAAAAAGTAGAGATGGCTGATATTAGTTTTGCAAGAATATTTACTTCCAATCATAAACATAGATTATAAAAGCAATTCAATCAAAAAAAATGACCAACATTTCCCATTTCCTTTTGGGAATGTGTGTGCTATTGAGAATATAAAATTTGTGCGATGGAAATGCTAGATTAGTTTATTATTCACCTGGGGAAACCACATCCATTCATGTCTGTTCCTAGTTACAAAAAGACTTTCCCATGCTGAGTGTTAGAGGGAACAAATTCCCTTTTCTGTTTCATGCAGCCAAGATCTTTTCCCCCTGGTATCTTACAGTCTATTTCACTTTAGTTTTTGCAGCTAAGAAAAAAAAAGTTATAGGTGCCTGTATAGTCACAAATGATTCAGATTTTCCTAACAGTTCCTAAATTCAGATTCACTTCTTTTAATAGCCTGCCTTTCTGTACTTCTAGCTCAGGTCAAGTAGCCTCTTGCTCAGTAGACAAGAGGCAAGAGGTTTTGCAAGGTAACTGTTCACAGTTTCTTCCTGAAGAACTCAAAAGCTTGAAAGCATCTCTAAGAACCCACCGAGCCGGACAGGAATAATTACAACATCCTGTATTCGGAGCTTGTTTATTCGAGTGTCCCAAAGTATAGAATACAGAGATGACTCCACTGATCAGTGGAAGGAGGTGTGGTGATTGCACTAACAGTGCTCTGCTCCAGATCCACGCACAAGATGAGGAATATTCCTCTCGCTGAAGCTACAAAGGTCGTTAAAGAGTCTGCAGTTGCCAAGCAACACCCAACAGCATCATCTGAAACAGCCTGGGTGAACTCGGAGCACGCCGGCTGAGCTGGAGTCACCAAAGTGAGAACTCAGGCTCCAGGCATGGGGGTGAATTTCATCACCGGGCCAGCAGAATTTAAAATCTCAATTTCAGGTTTTCTGTAAGTGACACTCACACGAGTAAGTACGATCTGCTGAACTGGTGTGAAGGACATGATTTACAGGGTTGCTAATACCTTTTCAGGAAAACAGGTAGCACTAGCTGAGCTGACAAGGAGGCAAGGTGTGAGTTCCTTAAAAATGTATTAAAACAAAAAGGAGAAAAAAAAAAAAAGAGAGAGTTGGGCAGAGCACATAAAGCATATTTGCCAACAAGGCTGCCTAATATCCCAGGACAGTGGAAACTGGCAGGCACAAGCAGGACTGCTGGGCTAATAAATACAGCAGCCCCTCTGCTGGCTCCTCCGCGGCTACACGAAGTGCCTCGCTGCCTCTGTGAGCTTGCAGCAGCAGCAGCACAGCTCTCAGTGCTGCATCCCTGCCAGATGTTTTGCAGCTGAGCTCAGAACGAGTTTCCTGCAGAATCAAAGCTGCATCAGCTGGTATCTGTAGAGCTCAGCCTCCAAAGAGTCAAAATTGGCCTATGAGGAATGGAAACTAGCATCCTGTTATCATGAAGCATTTATTTTTCAATAATATACAGGCAGGGGGTCTTAGAGATTTCTTGTTAATCCTGATAAAATGACTAAGCTATGTTTTCTTCTATTCTAATAACATCCAATATAATAAAATACTTGTAAAAACCTGTCATTTCTTGAAATTCCTATCCCATACAGAAAACTGTCCATCTGAAGAAAAGTATCTCCTGTCTTTCGCTGCACAGAGCATTAAAGTTATTTTGTCATACTAAGGAGGGGAATTACATCCACTCATTGTGCAAGTGTAAGAAACCCACAACTGCAAACTTTGATTCATACCCACAGCGCTCCCACTCTGTAGTGTCTCCACGTCAGATGCTCAAACCCCCTGCACCTCACCTCTCTACCCAGTTCTGTAGCAAGACCATTCCTCCAGACCATGAAAGTGGATGACCACAAGATTAAGTCTTCCGAAACATGCAGGCTCAAAGACATAGCACTCCTGTTACCTTCACTGCTGCACAGCATGTCACGCTATCACATATATGTTCTCACTTGCTTCAACACAGATCTTTTAACATAACCATTTTGATGAATAAAACAACACCTGTCCTTAAATGACGTATCAAAGCCAATAGGAACATTCAATTTTTGAGAGGAAAAAAAAAGGGGGGGAGGATGCCATAAGGTAGAAGCACAGAAAGGGAAGCCACCCCCTCCAGGTTATCAAATTCATTTCTCCACAGTTCTAGGCAGTAATTTAATGGGAGCTCAGTAAGAGTTCACAGAACATTTGCTCCATATGCACAGACCAACAAAAATTTTTGTACAGAAAACGCATGATATCTGCAGAAGCTTTCTGTACAGAAGCTTTCTTTAAAGAGGCTCATAAATACTTTGAAACCAGGTATTATGAGAGTGGCTAGCCTTTGTTATACAATCTTGTTTTAGGAAACTACATTAAAACTTATACTAAAAGAACATTACAGTTGTGTGCTCAGCATTAAAAGAAAATACAAAATTCTACAGTGGTATAATCAGATGTTTAACTTTCTCCTCTTATGTGCATGCATCACAGCACATGCATCTAATTCCATAGTCATATACCATTTATCAAATAAAATAGCAATTTTAAAAAAAGTTTTTGAATTGCAACTCTTGTAAATTGCTTATGAATAACGTCTATGGATTCTTTTGTAATGCACATATACAACCCACCTCACTGCAAGATATTAAAGACTGTAGGGGATGTATGTATAAGAAAACTAAAGAATCACTAACAAAGCAATATGAGATCATTATTAACTAGCCTATAATGAACAAAAGACACATGGGGTGAGCACCACAAGTAATTTCACCTGCCCATTCATGTGGTTTCTGAGAACTTAACCTACTGTCCTAAGAGGGTGGGTTTTCGTGGTGTAACATGGGAGATTTTGCCATGCAACCACCCTACAGCCACTCTCACCCAATCAGCTTGGCTGGCAAGGAGAAGGAAAACTGAACCAGAAAAAAAGACTGCGGCTCTTTAACTAGCTCCAGTTGCTTCCAGTTCTAATAAGTGTCTGATGAGTATTTAGGTTGCTAAGCCTTTTAGGGGACTTTTCCTTTCTTGGTGAAATGGTTGCAACTCAACCGAGAAAAATTTCAAAACAGCAACTGATTTGAAAAGGCAATGCAGATAAGCGGTCTCACCATGGAGAATTCTAACAGACACCAGAGCAGCTGTGAAACAAACACTCAACATTAGCAATGCAGTGTTACCACTAAAAGGTTTCCCATCATTTGTTTTTCTTTATAAAGTAATACCTAAATACTGAAGACTAAGTTTTTAAATTTAGCTCCTAATTTAATATGCAATTACTGCTGCCCTGATGGTGTTTTAATGGCAATATATTTTTATTGGTGACTTCAAATGAACCTCATCTGATCACCTTAACCCTTCTCTCATCATGCTTTAGTTAATGACTCATTACCTGTAGTCACACCAGGGACATCTGTAAGGCTTTTCTCCAGTATGGACACGCTTATGTCGTGTCAGATGCGATTGTGTTGTGGAAGCAAAGTTGCACTCATCACATTTGAATGGTTTCTCTCCTAGAAGGTGACAAGAGAAGATATGCATTATCAATTTTCATCAACAGAAAAGGAAAACAAATCTAAATTTCTGGCAACCCCCTTGGGACAGGTTTTAGTCTACGTATAAATCACAACAGCAAATGAAAAATACATCATCAAATACAACGTATACATTACAAAATACTACTCTTACTATGGCATATACACTTCTGACACCAGCTGACTTCTCATGTGGTGTTATAACAGCAAAAAAGGAGGAGGAAGAACTGCATGAAACAGAGTAACCAAGTTACAAGGGCCTTATGTCATGAAAATATCTTCACCAGGAGAAAGGTATTCCTCGCACCCTGCATCTTCTGTTGAAGCTGGGCCCATGCACAGACTAGAAGGAAATGCTTTTGGAGACAGAAGGTGAGAAATCAGTCTGGAGCTTGCATTCAGTGCTCAGAAATGAATACATCTAGGAAGAAATTATTATTATTTTTTTAATATATCTCTGCTCCAACATTTTTAATGCATAAACTGGGGCTAAGAATATGAAACAACTCAGTTCTCCACCCCCCTTCTCTTGCTTGCTGTTCTTCTGTCCTTGTGAAGATTTTCTGAAAAGTGGGAAACTTTCAGCAAAAAGACTTAAAAGGTTAATGGGGAAAAAAATAGACTAAATATTTTCAGAAGACTAGAATTCAATCTCTGCTGAATGTACAACAGCACTGAAAAATTCTAGAGGACTACTAATTAAAGAAAGATAAAGATCTCAACTCTAGCTTATAAGTTATTATGTAAAAAGAGTATTTTTCCATTCCAGTTGAGGGGTGGAGCCCTCTGAGAGCACTAAGATAAAATCTCATGACAGATACACATACTGTGAAGCCCAGCTAAGACACCTGCATCCCATTTTTCCAACTAGTTGCACCAGAAATACTCTGTGTGGCTTAAAGGCACATATAATTACCACTTAGAGAGGAGACGGGTTCCTTTTTGTATGCAGAAGACAGAAGGCAGCTCCTAACATAGGCAATCTTGATCGTATTGTGGAAGCCTTCAGAAGTATTTATATCTTAAAGATTACATAAGGAATCAACATCCCTAACTTAAGAAGTCTAATTAAAACTGCGAGGGACAGACACCTACCTTGTAGACTGTTCAGAGGTCTAGAATAGGAGGCCTCAAAACTGAACCCTAAGTCTCTAAGGAGGCACAACCTGCAGTTTTTCAGAGTGACAGAAAAAGAAACCCATCGCCAGCAGAAGACACATGACTAACAAAGGGCACTCCCGAGCAGCCATGCCTCCAAGCCAGATTTTCCAAGCCTGCTAAAAGCACAAGACAATCAGGACTTCCACAGGGACTTTGCCAGAATTCTGAGCAGATACAGAAATCTGCATTTCTCGTTTCTGGAGACTGCTTTTTCCCCCTCTCAAGCGAAAAAAGAAATGCAGGGTCCTTGGGCCTGAAAAGCCTGTAAGGATGGACAATGGAGCAGCTTCTGAAAGCGCCGTAAAGAGCTGGAATAATTGCTCCTAGCAGCTGCGGCAGAGAATTTCACCTACTATTTTTCACTTATTGTTTCATGGGACATGGAAAGGTGAAGGGGCAGGACACAATGCAGAAGCCTCTATGCTGGACAAATTGAGACTGCTAGAAAGTATGTCTTTCTGCCCCAAATGGGGTTTTCTTGTCAGACACTGACTCTCTGTTCAGGAGAAACAGATTCTCCCAGCAGCTTGAATGGTATTGGCTTCATCTTCAATTAAACTCTCTGGGAGGCCATGGACTCCCTAGCAACACAACCTGTTCTTGAACCGAAGATTTCCTCTGTCTGATTTATTTTACCTTCCAGCAAAGACAGCAACATTCTGTAGCCCAAGTCGCAAAGCTACGGGCATTTTAGGTAGCATAGATGCTTTCTTTAAATTCTTCCATTTAAAACGCATTTGAACCTTGCGAGCTCGCCCCCTTGCTAAAAAGCAGATCTGAACTAAGCGCGGATTTTTAGTTTGCCATTTGGTGGAGGACGCGTTGGGGAAGGGCCGCTGCTGTGCTGGGGCAGGGCCAGAGGAGCTGACAGATGAGTGAGGGCCCGTGGAAGCCGGGAGGGCTTGGAAAGTCCATCGTGACCAGAAGAAAAATGATAATCCTCGCCCACTGCTCCAGGAAGTTTCTCCTCAGGAAATCCTTGTGGCTAACTGCTCCTGTCAAGTGGACGATGTATAAATTTCACCTGACAGAAAATACATCACAGCAGTACCACACAACAGAAGCCAACTAAACTGGGGAAAAAAATGACTGCCTAGCATGGCCTATAATTCTTAGCAGCTGCACAAGGGGAATAGTATTTATTTTTACTGAAAAATTAACCAGGTCGGTATGTACATTAGAAAAAATCTAAAAGATTAGGTATTTCTCTGGGTTGAGGGCAGGGTTGGTCTGAAGAGCTGTAGCAGCAGTACTTCTTACTACTCATTTTCTTTTTCTTTATTATCTTTGGGAGAAAATGTTCTATATCTGCCTTTGTCCCAGTTTTCCTTCTCCAGTCCCCGCCCCCAGACATTTCAGCCATCGAACTTTATTTGACTTTTATACTGGCTGCCATTAAACAGTCCAGAAGGGTTCTCCCTCAGCCCCAGTCAATTAATATAAAATTAAAATCACAGAAATCAAAAAAGCAACAATGACAGTATTTTAAAATAATATTGCTTCCAATAATTATAAAACGGTGTATTGAAAAATATGGGGGTAAGGACAAATTCTACCTATTTAAAGATTTAAAAAGGAAAGCCACCAGCTTTTTCCTTACCAGTATGGAAAATGGTAAACTTCATGCCTCACCACCCCTAGCTCTATCAATAACAAACCCACAAAGAGAAGGACAGGTGCCCCAGAATGCCCTGATGGTCAAGAAGCTCTGTGGGAAAAAAAGGACACACCTTCCAAAATTAAAGAGCAGGTATCTTTGTGTGTTTTTGTTGTTGTTGTTTTGTTTTTAACATAAGCACTTTCAAAAAGCATGATTTCTAGCTAGAGCATCACAAAAGAAGAAATGGTTTTGCTTTTTTGACAAGAATACTGTGAGCAACCTCTGAGGTACTTTAATTGTCTAAGTCACCTGACACACAAAATTTCAGCTCCAACAAAGCTTGCTAAAGAAATCAATAAAAGGGTGAAATGGTGGGGAGCACTACTCTGTACATAACAGGCAGTTATTAAGCCGGTCAGCCTCAGCTCTGCACATTCTACTACTCTTAAAAAATCATGACTAAGGCTTTTTTTCCTCCTGCCTCTCTTCAAATTCTGCACTGATTTCTTTAAGCATCCGTCTTATCTTTTCATCCCAAATTACAGCTTTCCTTTTCTTTCTTCCTTCCTCTTTTCTCTTAAATTACCTCTTTTTAGTTCTCTGTCTTTGATGATGAGCTTTTCAGGACACAGAGCATACCTTGCTTTAATCATAAATTTCTATGTGCAGTTATGTTCTCAACATGTAATTTTTAGAGGAAAAATGAAATAACACAATAACAAAAATTACAAATCTTGGTGATAGATGCTTACTTGGGGATGGCAAAGTGAAGATTTTATTTACAATCATGACTGTCCAGACGATTTCCACCCATAAATTATACAAGCATTTATATGAAGATCCAGCTTTTATATAAATGAAGGGAAAAATAAATAAGTCTAATGATGCCTTCAAATTAAAAGCCTTCAATGACTTATCAGAATCTTAGCAAGATGGAAGAAAATTTCCTCAAAAGGAAACCATTGCTTTTAGTCCTCTTTGTCTTTCACAGGATGTGCTATGCAGGACAGAAAAAATCCCAGAAGTTTTATTTCTCCTAAGGAATGAGTAGACCTCAAAATGTGGCCTTCTGCTTCCAGGTTACAGGTGTTTTCTTCTTATTTCCAACAATTTCTGGCTTTTGTTGAGAATGTTCCCTGAGGGGACAGTTCCAGGCTTGCTAACGAAGACTGAAATATATTGAAGCAAATTCTACTTGCTTTTAGTTTGGTCATCTTTTTTTCGCATATGACGTACAAAAATAACTTCATCCTTAATTACTTTTTGTTTGTTTGTTTGTTTGTTTTATGACAAACCCAAAGGGGTGGGAAAATGATCTACTTGACAATTTCTCTTAAGCAGAGAGAAAGTTTTTAAGATACCCAGGATTTTGGTGTCATTTACGGCTAGAAGTTTGCTCGAATTGAGTTCTACACTGTGCTGAAAATGTTGGCACAAAGCGCAATGAAAAACAACACAGATCCTCTTCAAATTTCACCTCATGTCCTGTTGAAAAGAGCGGTAAGTTGCCTTAACTGTGCTACATATTCTGTGGTATTCAACACTATTTTTTTAAGCTGTGGTGGGGAAGTTGAAGGGATGAGGATACATTATACATTAAATTCAATGCTGAGTAATGTAACTACACATTAAAGTCAAAGAGCAGTTCACTTGAGAAATAGAAACACAAAGTGAGTCACTCATCTGGATAAAAACACATATATTATTAAATTTTCTTTCTTTATTACATTGACCTGTAAATGTCTTGAGAAGCACAAGATTGAAATGAGTGAGCAGAACCGATCATACAGTGATCTGTATGATATAAGCCACCATCTTCAAAAAGTCATGAAAATATTTGAACAAAGACACAATCTGCCTAAGCATTTCCAGAGGTTCAGGGTAACTCCCATAGAGCTGCTGGGTACAGTAAGTGTACTTACCCTCTAACACTACTACTGTGATGGACTTCTGTGGTTCCCAGGAAGATGCCACCACAAATGACCTGAGAAGCAGCTGTAGCCTGCTATTGTGTAAAAGATGAGGATGGGGTTTTTGCAATTTGCAGGAGTACTAACTAACATAAAACAGGAGTTTCACACAACAGAACACAGCTTGCGACTGATCAGCACTGTTGGAATGAGCCACTTATGACAGCACAAAATGGAGGTTGACTGGGAAAAATGTAGAAGAAGCTAAAACTACTGTGATACTGAAGTGAAGTCAAACAAAGAAGGAGAGCAGAACAGTAACAAGAACAACAACAAAATTAAAATTAAGAATTGTTTTCATGTTTTTATTTCAAGCCAGAAACAATTCTATTTTCTTTTTTCCCTTTTTTTTTTTCCCCTGTCATTTTATAGTTTATTCTGATTAAGACAAAGTATTTAAAATACATGATACAGCACTTATGTTTCATGCGTCTTTTTTGGTGGATGATTTAGAGGTTATTTACTATTTATATTGTAAAATTCTGATAATCCTTTAAATGCTTTGTAGAATTCAACTCATTCTAAATGCAGCCAACACTAACATTTGCAACATTATTTATCTTCCTATCTTAGGGCAGGTTTTGATTTTTTTTTTTCTCGGACAAAATATGAATTAAATAATCTGGTTAAAAATAATCTTGTCTAAAAAGAGAAGAAATAGAGTAAGAAGGAAGAGCATCAAAAGTCTAAGTGACCAGTCCTACAGCCAGTTCCCCTCTTGTGTCAAATATCTATCAGAGCAGCTGAACGTTTCTCTGGGGGTGTCAGGACACCTCAGACCTTGAGGCTGGGATGAGAGGAGGCTTGTTAAGCTGGTCAAGACTCCTCAACTACCTCTGAGGATTTGCTCATTTGCCCTTGAATCAAAGGTCTCTGACAGGTGATAGAAGTAAATCTTGGATTGGAGGATGTTCTCTGTCAGCCCCCTCGACAGTTTGTGTTACAGTAGGGAATTATTTAAGCCATTTAGACCATTTTTGATACCTATCCCTTTCAAACCTGACTGTAATTTGCTTTGGCATTCTGCTCAGGGAAAATTGTGTCAACTGGGGACACAGAAGAAAAAATACAGGTACAAAGAGGAGTGCGTGCAGCTAAGAACTGAAATAAAGTTGTGCACTGGATGAAAATACAAGGGAACCCATGTAAGTGCAACAGTGCAGACAAAGGTGGATTGTGTCATTCTCCTTGAAACAAATAGAAGCTACAGATAATTTTTCTGCTAAAGAATCATCTCTGATTGTTTGTGCCACAGAGGCAGATAAATGCCAAAAAGATAGATCCCTCTGCCTCTGAGATACTGTCCTGTATAGTATAAAGTTAATAGCAAAGTAATAACGAGCCTCCAGTCCTGACATAAAATATAAAGTTATGCCTGCTAGATGCAAGCTTCATGATCTATAACCTGTGAATCCCTGTGATCATAGCACAAAAGCCTCTACCAAACCGGCAAAAGAAGGGCAAAACACCATCCAAAATGTGGACAGCTTTTCATGAGGAAGATACTGTTTTTCAGCCTAATTTTAGACATAATCCAGGAAATAATGAAATATGTTTTTCTATTAGCTTGTGGCCTATTGATACAAAACCCATAAATATATAACCTATGATAAGGGTTTACATTTCTGATAAATTAGATATGTACTCACACGGAAGGTAAAGACAAGACGTGTAAAGACAAGCATATCCATTTGTTCCACTTTTCCATTCTGAAATCACTGTTTACCATCTGTGTGGCTGCACTCACCATGAGTTCTACACATAGACATGATCCCAGTGTACCACATGGCAGGCCAATAAAAAGCAAAAGATAGTTCCCTTCCAATTGATAACAACGATTTATTCCTACTAAAAATAAAATAAAATAAAATAAAATAATTTTCATTCTCAGTCCAGATTTGGTAAATTTCAGTCAACGTGTGAAAATTCTTCAAAGTTCCAGCAAAATGGACACTATTAGGTACAACTGAAGCACACAACTTTTATTCCAGTGGTTACAATTGCTCATTACCATTCATGGACTGTTTTACTACAAAAGCTATTATACTTAAATGCTTCTTCTTGGACATTTTAAAAATACAAACATCTTGCAGTAAATAGGAACTGACTGTGGCAGTACTGTATTGCAAATGTATGTTCCTTGCTAACAGAAGAAAAATTTTAAAGTATGATTATTAGTTAGAATTACAGGACAAAGTTGGCCTTCATAGTTTCTATACAGAGAAAATCGTTTCAAAAGTATTTCCAGATCAACACCAAAATCCCTGCCTTTCTGCAAGCATCAGACTTCCTCCAAACATGGTTGCCTTAATAAAACTGAAAACGGGGTAAAAAGAATGGCTTCAGGCTCTCAAGAAAGAGAGTAGCTGCTCTCCAGGAAATTAAGCATTTTGATGGTAAGTGTCCTGAATTAGGATTATTCAGGGATATAATAAAATCTCCCACAGAGATTCCTTTGAAAAATCCATGGAAAATTCATGATATAACTACAGCTTCTCATTTGTTAGCTATTTCTTTCCACTGTACATTAGACAATGGTCACTTAACTCATACAGCAATTCCTGATACTATATTATTCTCATGCTAGTCAGTAAAACAAAAACTGCAGTGGTTTAAGCAGTGATGCTTCTGCCTCTGTTTGAACAAAATCTATTCAAATAATCAAATACTTACTAGGAACTGCTAAAAACCACAATTAGTGTAAAATGTATTAATAAATGTTTAATACTTATACTTTTTCTGGTCTTCTGAAGCCAAGAACCAATTTAATTTTATCTGATATTAAATTTTTATAACAAGGTGGTAGGAAAGCTTTACTAATTCTGGGAGATAAATCCTGCTTTACATGCTAACAGTGTGGTAACTTTTAAGGTAGCATCTATTAATTACAAACTATCTTAAAATCACGAAAGGGCAAATGAAACAACACTAGCTTTCAACATTGTCTCACTCCAAAATAATGGATTAATCTATATGTAGTCTCTAACTTTCACCCAGGGACATTCTAGCAGACTCTTGCAAAATCTTCACAGTAGGTAATCTATTTAGGCCTTGGAAAAAAAATAATATACTTAGTGTTCATTTAAAGAAGAAAACCAGTCTTTACAGTTCTACTTTCTTTAGAAAAAACACCAAAAATACCCTCAAAAGCAATTATTCAAACTCACAGCTAACATATTTGATGCAGACCTTGGGCACACAGATTCTACAAAAAAAGAAAAAAAAAAAAAAAAAAGGCCAAAGTAAACAGTGAGCCAATGTATTATTTGTGCTGTAATGTGCTATTTGACTTGCTTTACTCCCCAGCGTAGAGGGACTGCCTTGCTGGAGAAAATATACCAAGGAGTAAAGACAGTTTTACTGACCTGTGTGTTGCCTCCGATGCTTGGTGAGGGCATGACGTGTCCCGCCGGCAAAGCCACAAAGGTCACAGAGGAACGACTTCTCGCCTGTTGCAACAATAAACAGATGAGGGACTGCGGAGGTCACAGATCATTAAAACATATCTATCAAGGCTTTCAGGGTTACTAATTCCTCCAATCAAATGTTTCCATGTAAATATGTCAAATGGGAATGAAATTACCACTGCGGTTTATTGACTGTGATAAAATCTGAAAAGCACCACTGAACATAATTACATACTTGTCAGACCCATAAAAATTAGCTTTATTATCAATGGAATGGTTTTGTACAACTTCATTTCTGTTAGATGTCTTCCAGATGGGGCTGCTTTATGCACTTGAACAGTTTTTATGCATATCCTGATTTTTTACAATTCCCATACATCTGGCCTTTCTGTGCTGAGTAAAGATTGCCTGGAAAAAAAGTTAATATACTGTATATGTGATTCTGCTTAAATAAAATATATTGAATTTACTAACAAATTAAGGATACTGAGAAATTTTCAACAGACTAGATCAGAGTCATCTTTAGTTACCTTCTCTTTATTAATAAGTATTAAATTATTTTCTTGAATATATTGAAGAGCCCAAGCAACAATAAAAGCCACATTATTCAATACCAGTGGCAATTCAGTACTGTTTATGTTTCTAAAGTTTTCATGACATAAAGAAAACAGGTCTGGGGATTGCTACTGAAATTGCAGCAGAACTCGTATTGCTCATCTTCAAATGACAATTCTTCATTCCAAACCTCTGGAACAATTTGAGAGATTTTGGCAAGCTCACTACTCATTAAAAGTGTGTAAATGCTCTCTCTTTTTTTTTTTTTTTTTTTTATATATAGGAGCTAAGATTTCGCCCTGTTGGCTATAAATACGGTCTATCATTTCACAGCAATATTTTTACTCAGAATGTACTAACATGCAAGGCAATTTCATCCCATAAAGGCCACGCGGAAGTTCATTACGGATTAATATTGCTAGCCTCAGATATGGACTCAATAACCTCAGATACGACTGAAATTAAAAGAATATTTTTTAGAAAAGAGTCATGTTAGTCCTTTGGAGCCAAATTGTCTCCTTTCGCAGTAACGCTGGAGAGGGGACCTGTGGGGCAATGACGCTGAACTCATTGAAACTAAGAGTCTCCTTCAGATTCTTCCCTGTGGGGAAGGAAATTCGGTTTCTACAAAAGATGCCTGGGTTAAGAGGTCAAGTGTCAAATTGCTACGTCCTCCTGTGAAGATGGAGGGGTGGAAACCTCCACGTTGTTTATTCCCACATAACCAGCCACGCTAACACATGGACTTTCTGGGGAAGCACTGTGTTTTCAGGCAGCGTTAATATAAGCAAGAGACCATCCCATGAGTGGGTTGTCTCCCCAGGGAACAGCGCAGGGACCAGCTGCTCTCTCCCATCCACTGCTACCTCGAGCCAAGCCCATGGGCACCACAGCTCCCCGCCGGACTCAGCACGGCGTAGGAGTCTTGGGCCCCGTGCTGTGTGGAGGGATGCAAGTCCTTCCAGACCTCCATGGCAGCCTGACCCCTGCACTAAAACGGGATCTTAAAAACTCTGATTAACCTCTGCCAGGTAGCTAGGCCATGAAATATGATTGGCACACATTAATTTTCACTTCAAAACAGGATGAACTATGTATCATTGTCCTATGGACCCAAATATGATCATGAAAACCACAGATGGAAATTTTCACAGAATCATAGAATTGGACAGGCTTTGGGGCTTTTCTGAAAATTTGGTCCATCGATGAGAGTATCATAAAACAGTATCTAGGTACAAAACATTTTTGGTGCCTCTTTCATGTATCACTTCTAGCCATCAGTGATTATGACAGATTAAAACTCGAAACAGGAAAAGCAGAATGAAAATCCATACTAATAATCCCTATGTTTCACATGAAAAATGCATACATCCTTACTGATATAACAAATTCTGAATTTTACTGTAAAATGTTCATCAGTAATATTATTACTGAGGTAATGTGCAATTGTTACAATAGAGATTCCTGCATAATCTTTTTCCTTTTTTTTTTTAATCAGATCTTCACCGTGTAGCACTTCAGTTCATCAAAATATCAAAGAGAAGGAATAGAAGGACTATACATATTGCTTAATTATAATTAAATATTAATTTAATTAATTAATCGATTTTAAGTATAAATCTTTCTAACTAGCTCTAATGCCTAACACCCCAGCATAAAATTCACACTTTTAAGTTAAATGCTGTTCCATGCCTACCAAGAAATTGTTCATCATCTATATATTGTCATAAATTAGCTCATGTTGTGTTTAACATCTCAGAGCAGACTTCAGTATGGCCTGCAGCTTCCTGCACTAATGAGGACGCAGAGTACCCATAGCATCTTCGCAAGCCTACGAATTTACCCAATATTTTATATTTGGGCTTTTGGAACAGCTTTCTGAGCCACAGAGAAATGATTCCAAACCAAACAACAGCTTTAAAACAGGGAAATCGATCTATCCTATGAAATTATATGCCAGTTAAATATTCCACACTCCCCTAGGTTGGGTATGGGGGTTCTCATGCAGGCACAACACTTGAGCAAGTCACTGAGGCTCTGGATCTGAAAATACCAGAGTGAAGGAGATTTGGCCCCCTATTTTTTTATTTATTTTTTTAATCCTAGGAAAGGAGGTGATGCATTTAATTTCCTGCAACATTCATTTTTAGACATATTAACAAAATAATGACCTTATTTGTGTGTGTACGTATGTATGTATGTACTTTGTGTATGTGTGTATGCATCACGGTATATGCAGAAATACATATATCCATACAAACACACAGAGAAAACTTCATTAGCTTGAAGTTTAAGTTCAACTGTGCTGTATTTCTTAT
>NC_140297.1:99845342-99857842 GCF_964211825.1 Aythya ferina
GTGTTCTCTTCCCCAGCGCTACCACAGGAAACATAAAAAGATCCCAGTCGTGGACAAGGGGAGGGAGGGAGGGGGGGGGGGGAAGAAAGAAAAGGCAATTCGGTCTGCTGGGCAGAGCCGCCCCAGCTCTCCGCCATGAAGATAACTTCATACCAGCATGCAAAGTGAGCTGACATCGAAGGAAACCCTGTTTCATCTCTGCGTTTTCATGCTGTGATTTCTGTTAGAGCAGACGCTGCAATTTAGATGTTTGTGTTTTACAGCTGTAACACAACAACTGAGAGGGTTTTTGTCCCCCTTTCTCATTTTCTTCTGTCAACATCAAACTGCACCTTCGCACTGTGCCTCACCTTCTTAAATATAACGTGTATTTTTATGCTGACAAATTTAAAAAAGAAATTAACAAAGAGATCTAAGCCACAAATAATCTTTTATTATCATCTTGCACGACGCTTTTAATGTTTCTTCGTGTTTTGCAGGAATAAAATTACTGTCCCCTGCTAAGAAATGGAATATATGTATAAAGTATATAAAAAACTAGAAATACAGAACCAGAAGAGTTCCCTAAAAAGAAAAGAAATTAAATCTGTGTATATCTCAATGTAGATAATGTAAAGCATCAGGTAAACTTTACTACCGGGGTAACCAGCTCGACCTAATCATATGTGTGAGTTTACTTATTCAGCAGGTATAGAAGCATGCTACAGGGTTATTGTTACAGTCCAGTTAATTCAACACCACCACCACCACCGAGCAGTGAAATACATAGCATGACACTGACGCTATTATTTAAGCGTTCGGCGTTATACTGTAAAAATTCTCTTTCTGATTTGGGAAAAATCCATGCAGGCAGGGGTGCTGCAAGAAGCGTCTGTTCTGCAGAGGGCACACAGACGCAGTGCAGGTCAGGAGGTGATGACAGAGAGATATGACCACGGTGTCAGTAGGTCAGGCTTATGAGGAGAGTATAGATTTCACCTCTTTTACCTACCTACACCATAGAGAACAGGCCATTTGGCCTCCATACAACCAGAACGAGGCTTCTCACATTTAAGAATATTTAGAGGTAAATTTTGTTTAATTCAGAATACTCAGTGATATTTCTGTAAACACGGTTTGTCTGATCCACTGATAACCACCATTTTCAACAGCAAATGTGCTAGCATAAGAAATGCTTTTATTTTCACTTGTCTAGACTATTTTTCCCTTGGTTGCATTGTGAGGTCCATCTTTTATGCCAGCCTTATCAAAGATGCATTATTTCTGGCAAGTTGCGAGCAAAATGATGAAATCAGGTATGCTGCTGTCCATAATTTAGGGAAACGCTAGATGTTTTAATACAGTAATGCTACAATTTGTACTTAGTGTTTTTTTTTGATTTTTTTTTTCAAACTGCTGTACAAATACAGCAATTTCAATGTACGTGTAACATTGCTAACTAAAGATTTCTTTAAAAGATATATTTAAAAATGAATTAACCATGTTTAAGCAATCTATTTAAACAAATCCTAATTTTTCCCACAAAGCTATTTTCACAGTGAGTGGAAGAAGACTTGTGTGCAGTTCTGCTATATCCCAATGGTACATATATATATATATATATATATATATATGCTGCATTGAAAGCAGACTTTCAAATTACTATACCACTTGATCACTGCTTAGTGGCACTAGCGAATGACAAATATAGCTAAATACTTCCAAATGCACAGTAAAAAAATATCATGTCCGTATATCTCCCTGACAGGTCTTCATGCATTTCACATTTCAAAAGCGTGACAGGGATCTTATTTCTAAGATAAATTCCCCTATCTACTTATTTCCTCGTGTATTTATTGTGGATCTAACCTTCTACTACAAGAAATAAATAAGCAGGTTAAGTAGATGCTATCTTTTAACAAATAGTTTCTCCAGACTGTATTACAACTTTATGAATGACAAAATAAATCCCTCATTTTTAAATCCACCAAGACGTACATTTAACAGTATTGCACCTATTGAACCTCAATGTGTACTCTATTATTCACACACAATAAAAATGTTAAAATAACACTGAGAGTCTGTCTTTGAAGTGACAAAAGCCAGAAAAATCAGAATTAAAGCTGCAACTCCATCTCTAACTAAGCCCTGTGTGTGCCTTTGGTAGCAGTCCAAATAAGGTTTCTGACCTTTCTTAAGCAACCTTTTCATTTTTTTATTAGTTTTTAAATTTTCTTTCCTATTTTTTTGGATCCATCACCTCTAAAGAAAGAAGGATACAAAACAACCACAGGAAGCTTCAGTGATGATAGTTATTTCTATCTGTCTCAGGTTCAAAGGCACCAGAGCAGCTGAGGGTCTTAAATTTACATATTTTTTAATAAAGAATTATTAAATTGATCAGGCATTTTTTTTGTTTCTTTGTTTGCAGACGTATTTTAGCAAGTCTGTATTGCTCATTTACAACTTTTGCATCAGAATTTTACTGCAAGAATTACTGACCGAAGTTTATAAAAGTATGTTTGTATTTTCATACCTTGAATCATCTTGTTCAATCATAGACACCAACAGTACTGCTGCTGATTTCGTGAAGTTTTGCATCCACCCACAGTTAGTAAAAGCCCTTTTAATCTTTTTTTTTTTTTTTTTTTTTTTTTTTTTTTTTAGAAGAGGTGGCAATATTGCCAGTTGTCACCAACTGGTTGGCGGCAGCAGCAGCAGAGTGTAGTTTACACAGAATGTAAATGAACATATCCATCCAGAGTTTAACTAGGAATGTTTTGCTTTGTTTGCTTGTTTGTTTGTTTGTTTTTTCCCCACAGGATTCCTGGTTCATTCAACAGACAAAATGCCCCTGCTGTACAAGCATCACTTGGTGAAGAAGGCTTTGCCTGTCAGAATAGGTTTCACACAGTTTTCACAAACAGATTTTTTCCACATTTGGAAAGTAACCCACGTCCCCGAGCTCCAGGTTTAATTTTTAAATGCAGTGCTTCCTTACAGAACAAGCAAGAAAAAAACAACCAACCAAAAAAAAACCCTAATTTAAAATTGTTGAAAAAAACAGAAGCTTTTGCATGATTCATCAATGGGGCCAACATAATCTTCTCCCACCATTCATAAAAGAGACAGCAGCTATCCTTTACCTGAACCAACAGAGGAATCGGGCACTGCTTTGGATTTCACAAAAAGTTGCTGATGGCACACATAAAAACCCAAGATATCCCAGGTTAAACTCACATTTCTGGATGAAAGCATATACTGCAACTCATTAGATCTTCTGTCCTTATATCCCTGCTCTCTCTGCCTTCACTTAGCTTTTCCTGATCATATGTTTAGTCATCTTTTTATTACAGTCCTCCATCTTAGCACACATTTTTGCCATCTGTGTATTATATGTTGTCTGTGTATTATATGTTGTCACACATATATTTTATGTGTGTATATATATACCAATATATACAAGTATACATACATTTTGAAATGTAATTTCACCACTAAACTGTACCTGTTACGTTTTTTTGTTTGTTTTTAATTGAGTGCCAGTAAATTACTTACTAAAGATGTTGAAACATGCAGTTTTCCACTAAAAGGGATACTCAAAGGAAATAATTATGTAAAAAGAAATGCACTTTGGAAAACTGAGCCACGTGTGAGGTAATGTATCACATTCCTGAAGAAAAAACAAATGAAGTAGGGTACATGCAGCCAACGCATCAGAACTGATATGGAATCTATGCCATATTCTGCAAAGTCTCTCAAAAATGACACCGAGGGGCTCTGCATTTATTGGCACTCAAATATCTTTAGCTCTGAGGGAAAGAAGTGTTTTCACAACTGCCATCACCTCAGTCTTAAAATAAGATTGTTCTGTGACTTGTGCATCAGCAATAGGTTACACTCATCAATTTCTGACCTTTGCTACAGCTTTGAAATACCACCGATTTCAATTTTACCTGTCCTAACACACTAACCTGAATGCCTTGTTTCACAGACGTGACAAAGTTGGCCCATTGCCTTCAACATGGAAGCACAGCAGAGGAAAATGTAGGCCTGGATTTATGGGTTAGTGAGCAAACGTAGGGATGAAATACAAGGTAAAAGAGCATGCACCTGCTTCTTCAATATCTCCACCATCTCTGCAGTATAGTTTGAGGTAAAAAGTCATTAAAATTTAATCTTCTTGTTTTTTACAAGCCCTTCTGCCTCTGAAAATTGTCGTTACTCTGTTGAGGTGCCAGATCATATTTTTACATCACTGCTTTTCACAACAGAATCACACTTCACATTTCTATCTTCCAAACTAGAAACATTTTAAAACATAAGTATAAGTGAGGTAGGACTAAAGGTTGCTTTGTGTGAGGAAAACTGGCTTATGAGCCAGCTGAAAGACGTGATGCAACCACCAGACACAGTCTCATGATTCCCATTGTATTCATTAAGGCATAATGGAAAGTTTAAAATTTATCATCTTCCACAATGTTATAATATTCTGTCAATTTGGTAACATCAATCTTGTTGAAGAGCTTTTTATAACATACAATCACTTAAAATAGCATCACAGCCTACTGTTTAATGCACATAAAGGTATGTTTCATTAACACTACTCCATGAGTTTTTACTAGGACAAATATGTCGTGTAGAAAAAGTGAACATCTGCGTATAATAGTAGAGCTTCAAAAGCTTTTATACCAATAAACTTAGAGTTGCATTCAAACACTTTCTTTTTTCTTTACCTAGAGGAATCTAGAACTTATTATTGGAATAAAAACCTCCTGAATTAGCACAATCTAATGAAACAGTGCTATAAAGTGTGCTTTTTTTTTTTCTTTTTCTTTTTTCAGTTCCATTACCTTGATCACTTGTTCCCCAGCATATATCTCTCAGTTGTGACTACAGTGCGTGCTCCTTAATCACTGATGTTTTTACCTATGGAAAGCTTGGTCTGCCCTAAAACCACTCTGGCTAAGTTTATCCACATTATGGAATATCTCATAGATTTATATTACATTCTGAGGGAAAAAATGATAGAAGAGTTTGAATTGTAAAAAAATAAATCTACTGGGTAAGTAGATTTAAGCACAAGTAGCCTGTGGCCTTCAGGCACAGGCAGAACAGAGGGGAAAAAAACAGAACTGCAATTCAATAAATTAAACAGAATGGGACTCATCCATATGTTTTCAAACACAAGTCTTTAATTTTTAGGAGTAATATAGACTGTATTAGAGTTTAGAAGATCAAATTCAAAGCACTAAGATGTGCATGATCATAAATATGGGTTCTATTATCAAATGTTGACACATTTTTCTGGAAGCAGAGACACAACTACCTTGAGATACCACCATGTATGTTCCAAAGTTTGTATAACCTTAGGACATCTCCAATGACCAGTGTCATCAGAATAACGTTTAACTCACATACTGGTGGATGCCTGATAAGCAATGTGAGCTAAATCTTATCGTTCTCTCTTAGACAAAACAAGCATTTATGTTAGAGTTGATGTGTTAATCTCATGCTTCTTTGCAGGAGCAGACTGCAAAGAGAGAGCTTCACTGCACATGAAGTAAATAGTTTAAGCCTTCAGAGTTTTCCCATAAAAAGTTTCCTCTTCAGGACAGAAGTTCAACCTCCTCTAAGAATCAAACTAGACTGTAGTCACAGAATCACAGAATCTTCTAGGTTGGAAGAGACCTCCAAGATCACCTAGTCCAACCTCAGACCTAACACTGACCAGTCCTCCACTAAACCATATCACTAAGTCTAATCAGTAAAACAGTTTTCTCTTTCACACTTCTGAGTTATTCTGCGCTCAAGTGGTTTTAAAATACAAGTCATCTCTGTATATTCATCACATGCTGGAGAAGAACAGTATTTCTTTGCAACCAACTAATTTGTCAATTCTTACATTTATGATTTTTCTACCATGTTGAATGCTTCTATCCTTTGCATCCAAAATAACCCAATAGCACTTAATGGCTAGATACCACGAGATGCCAACTCTGAGAAGTTACTCTGACCCACAATTAATTTCCAACTCTACTAAAATATTTATTTAAAAGAATATGTATTTTTGAAACTCTACAGGTCTTTCAAAAGAGATGAAAACTACTCTTTCACTGACAAAACAAAGGGAACACAATGAGTTTAATTTAGGTCACAGTGACATCAGAAAGCTTTATTTATTGCCAGCTTTGTTGCATCCAACAAAGCTTTAATCTGTGACATGCTGAAGCTTGTAAAACAGCAAAGTGGTATGGTATCAGAGAAACTACACCATGCCATATATTTCTAAAAACGTCTGGTGTCAAGCACATTACACTCAACAACATCATCAAGAAGAAAGAGGAGGGATTTTTGGGGGGTTGTTTTTTGTTTTCAGTTCACATTTACAGCTGAAACAGCCTTTGAAAATTCCTATAAAGACTTCACATACTGAGAGACAGCTGTTTTTATGTAGTCAGAGATGATGAGAGAACAATGTTTTTACGAAGCTGAAAATCAGGGCAGACCCTAGCTTTTACAGAGGAAAAGGGTGAGAATTGAGGCTTGCTTCCATAAACTGCCGAGCTCATCCAGTACCAGAAAGATGCATCTCAGTTGAACAGAAAGGAGGGAAAATTGGAAGATTTCAGCACTTAGGGGACAAGGGGCTCCATCAGGTGTTATGGGAAACAAAGGAGTGCAGTGGCTGAGGAGTCAGAAATTGCACCTTTATGAGCGAGCCTGCTGTCCAGCTGTGTTTGGCTGACCTCCCACAGCCTGAAGTCTTTTGGGAGCACCTTGGGAACTTCTAAGCCATTATGGACAGATAACAGAGACTGGAGAAATAGGGTGGCCCCAGGGATGTGAAACTGCTGAGAGTAAGGCTTTTTGCAACTGCTTCACTTGCCTAAAGGAGGTTCCTTTTTAATTTTAAGCAAACACATATTGGAGAGTACAGAAAGGGACTATGTATTTATAGTTCAGCTATTTCTTAATTATGTTTAACATATGCTACCAAGCTTCAGACTTCTATTCTCAGAGTTACTGAAATCCACACACCAGCAGTAGTCTGTATCTAGTGAGTACATTTAACCTGAGTTCAAGCATCAACATGAAAATTTCACCAGCTTGTGAGAAGTCCAGATTTCACTGTTCGTTCGTAAACCTCCTCAGAATGAGCTAATTCTAATACAGAGCCATTTACAATATAACCTTCTGCTGCAATGCTTATAAATAGATAAATATTTTTTTGATTTTGACAACTTCCCTTTAAAGGTATTCTCTAAAAAAATAAATAAATAGTTCCACCACTACCTCAACTAATAAAAATTGATTTATTATGGATGCGTGGCTAGTGTGCTTTTTTAGATTGAGGAGAAAGAAGAGAAAATTCCCTTAGAGCTAGAATAGAAGATATCTTAAATAAAGTCTGCAGAATCCTCACAAGTTTTGTGGTTTTGTATTTGTTTGGTTTTGTTTCTAAATCAAACTGCTCCGTTAAATAGCTATTTTAAAGGAAAAGAAGATTATAACTAAAGATTTTCAAAAATATATTCAATTGGTGATTTTTTTCTTTAATCTTTGCTGTTTTTAATTTAGTTTCACATGAAATCATATCTCATAAAATAAACCTGTCACTTACAACAAAATTCAAAAAGAAAACCAGAAAATCCCCTAAAGGAAAAGTAAGACTATATGCTGAAAATAACATATCACAGACCTGATAAAAATTTAAAACAAGAAAAATGGTAATATGCCTTTTATTTCATCTCTGCAGTTGATAACTTACTACAGATTGATTTTTACAAAGTTACTTATTTTGGTATTGTATTTAGACAAATATCTTTATAGTTCTTTAAGAGAATAACCGTTGGTTTGTGATTTTAATATGTTCTAGGAATAAAAGTCCACAGTTGTCAGAGCAGAGCAATACCAACTTACATTATGATTTTACTGACATCAGTAAAATATCAGACAAACTCAGTTTGACTCAAATCAGCTATAAGCACTATTTTTTCTAAACCTAATATTATTATAATGCTATTTTTCATTATTAGTCCAATTCAACTTGTATTGAAGTCAATGAGATTATGCTGAGTTCTATAAGTATTAGATCAGGCTCTATGATGATGCTACAGCTATGACAAAATGAGTCTTGTCAAAAGGACTAAGACAAAGTACTTCAAGCTTATATTGTTAACAAATTATCAGTGTATTAAAAACAGAGTTCCCAAACTCTCATTTACTTTTCATCTGTTTGTTTATTGCATCTCAGCTTGTATAATCAAAATAACCACTCATTTTCATCTTACATGAGTGGTTTCAGTCAATTTTCTTTCAAGGGTTCTGTCCACAGGCATAACATTCAGAACAGTTTGCCAACAATACTGGAAGATGTTTAAGCTCAAGTAAAATATATGCCTTGCGATTTTGCTTATATTAGAGGAAGGAGAAGACTAATACCAACTTTAAAAGATTTTACAGTACTTATACAAAACATAATGTTTAACTTTGGTCAACCTATCGAGACATTTTTTTAATATGTGTTTTTTGCAAGATTTTATTTTGATTTCCTTGTGAATTTGACAAAATATGATAGCATTCATTTGGCATAAAATGCTGAATTAGGTTGACTTCGTATTATTTGTGATAATATCGGAGCCACAGTACAGTGCGAGATGCTAAGACTGATATAATTGTTTTAATATAACATGCAAAATGTTGCACATGTGGAATAGAAGAATTGCGAGCAAAGAGGAATATTATACGTCTGAGAAAATAATGAAAATCTTGCTAAAATTCACGGTCTTTTTAATATCACACATTTTGCTAAAATGCCAAGTGATATTCAGAGTGCTGTGGTGAGTCTTAAATCATATATATTCTATCTACTGTAAAAACTGCACATTTAAAAATAATTAAAGCCAATATGTCTAAACTACAACATACAAACTGATGTACAATCTCATTAAAACATACTGAGATTTCTGTAGAAAGCATCCCTGGATTCGACAGGAAAAAATGTCTATTTGGGAGTATTATATAGTATTTATCACTATTTTAATGTAATGTTTATCACTAATGTGCCAGCAGAAGCTTTCTTCTCAGAAGGTTAACTCTTCGAAATTAAACAAAAATTAGCACATGGAAAGTGCTTAATTGTTGTTCTCTTCCTATTTTTAAATGGAGGAGGTGCATAACATTACCAAGATATGCATGTATTTTTAATTAAGATACTATCATTCGAGGTTGTGATTCCTAAGCCAATTTACTATTTCGAAATGCAGTTCTCCTTCTAAATATAAACACAAGAGGAGCAAAGCATTGTTGCACAAATCATTATGCTTTTAACAGCTGTTCATTTATGGTCCCTATCATTTTGGAAACAATAGGAACATGAACAATTGACTTTCTGCACAGAAATGTATTCTTCTGCCAGGTATCTTCCCCTAATAGGTCAAGTTTCTGTTATATCTTACCTTCTTGTGACCTGCAGATTAATTTTCTCAATATCGTTCCTGTGAATTCTAAAGAACTTTCATTATTATTTTTAAATAATTGGCACTTCCTTAAAAAAAAAAAAAAAAAAAAAAAGCAACAGAAATTGCAAGAGCACTGAAGTCTAAGATTCAAATAAGTATTTCCATTTTCTACAGTTTCATCCTAAATCTTCAGATTGACAAAACAGTAGATTTTCAGTACAGGAGATTACTTTTATTAAACTACATTTCAGATGTATTTCAATCATATTTTATTACCCTTTAAAATTAAATGAAATCAGAAGATTTAGGAGATTAAATGCCATTAAAAAAGATTACACTATCTTTCCTATTATGATGTAGTTTTCTTTCCAAGTTTTCCTTTCTAGTCTACTCATACCTAAATACGTCTCTGCCAACAACAAAAAGGTATTTGGTAAATTTAGATCATGGACTGCCTATTATTGGCTACAGAGTAGCTCTGAAACCATTCCTGAATAACAATTTCCACGATACCAATATTGTACAGGCAGCCATAGTTGATGTAAAAAATGGGATATTTTTCCATGTAAGGTAGGGTCTGATGCAACATCAGCACATGACAGTGCCATCAGTGATAAACCATTATCAGCCTCGTCAAACTTCAGAAAGAAACAAATCTCATGCTCAAATATGGTGACAGTGAAACTAACACAGTTACCCAGAATATATGCATAGTTTTTTTCTACCACTCTCTAGCAATTGCTTTACTTTATCAATTAATCCGTGCACTTCTCCTTTCAGGAAGACTGCTCAGTTGCTGCTAATAACATACCAAATTTTCACACTGAATTTTGAAGGACTCTCATTTCTAGACATTTTTCCAAGCTGTAAGGCTGAGGGTGGTGAACACACTTGCTCTTCATATACTTATCCTAGGGTGTTGTCTGCTCTTTTAGCTGGAAGCAAACCTCTAGTAAATTCCTATTTATCTCCTTGCCAATCAAGAAGTGGATGAGTGACAGTAACAGAGCCTTATCTAGGACTCCTGTCTGCGGTGCATTCTGCTAAATGATGTCATCGCTCTAGCAAAAGAAAATAAGCAGATTATTACAGTGACTAGAAGCAAACTAAACATTTGGATTTTTGCATGGACAGATTTACACACTGTCTGTCAGATAAAGCACAGTTTGCCTGCTGCTTACACAACAAGAATGTGCCTGACAGCTTCTTCCCAGCTTTAGTATCTGATTACATAAATAGGCCATTCCCCACCATTCCTGAAGACTGACAGTCTGTCTTGGTTTAAAGAGCAATTTCTGACTATCAGCCTTTCTGTCTTGCACACTGGGCTGATTATCATCAGGGCACTTCCTGGAGGTCCAATCAGTCGCTTTTTCTCTTGAACTCAGGATGTTGCAAACTTGTAGCCACCAGACTATTAAGAAAATGAAAAATTGCTCATTAAAAAATTACAAGCGGTGACCCCAAATTTGCATCCCCTGTCACAGTGAAAACTCTCATTGACTTCTTTGAGTATTTAGATAAAGATTTTAGGTGACTGCTATTTCTAGGGAACTCAAAGACCTGGGAAAAAAAAAAAAAAAGGGGAAAAGGGGGGGGGGGGGAAACCCCAAATAAGCTGAAAAATCAAAGAAAGGGGACAAACAACCACCCACCAATGAGTAACAAACAGATGACTACTCCCTCCACTACAAAAAGGAACCTTTTTCATGATTAAGTCTCAGGAATTCGTATAGCAGCTCCACTGTCCAACTTTGCACTTGCACTCCCAAATTAAACTTGAAAACTGTCATATAAAGGATCTTTATAACCTTATGTATGTTATTGTATTAACTGTGCAACTGTTAGTCTTTTTTAATAATTCTACTTTTCTAAATCATACTTCAGTAAAACTGTGCTTTAAATTAGATGCATTTTACTGTTGCTAGTTGACTCAAATATTTTTAAGGTACGAGCACGTAAAAGACATTCCATTTTTCATAGCTAAATGTATGCAGGTGTTAATGAACTTATTTAAAAAATGGTTCTGAGCACCGAAAAGGGTAAACACATAATAACTCTGCTGTTTACAATGGTAAACAATCACAAGTCATAACCACAATATTGTTCCTAGTTATTTCAGCTATAACTTGCAAGGCTTCATAACCAGACAAACCAGATGAAATATGTTGCTGCAGGTCTGCTCTGATGGATCCCTCTGAAATATCCACATTATTGCTTTTATTTTATTATGTACCACACTTCATAACTGTACACAGCAGAGTACAATAAAAACTGCACTACACTCCTTTAAGTACTTATTAAATAGGTCAAAAAGTTACCATAACAAATAACTTGCTCTACTCAGGGTCCATTAATAACACATCTTGTTGGAACTCTAAAACAAACGGGGGAAAAAAGAACTGTACAGAAGTCTCTGTTATGCAGTGCTATTGCTTAAGAGCTTGCACCTAAACAGCATGGTATTGTTATTCATAGCAGTACTTGGTTAATTGTCATTCTAAAATATTAGATCTGACTTGAGATGCAAAGCTGGGGATGCAGATTTGGGGAAAGGGGAAGGGCAGGGAAGCACTTCGGTGAAGGTAAGAAATGCTACAGGGCCTGGTACGAATTTGGGGTCCGAATCTAGGAGCCAGGAGATCTAGGATTTTGATTTACCTGCACAAGAGATTTTTCCCCTTACAATATCCCTCTTCAAATAGTAATTGACAGATTTAGGGAGAAGACCAGAGAAGAAATAACAGAGATGGGCAAAAGCAAAGCACGTGAGGGAGCTGTGAGGCACCAAGGCTGCTTCAAGGCGCAGGGCCCACCTAGGGAATGAGAAGCAGGTGAAGGGTCTAATCCCTGAGGTACAGGAGCATGGAGGGATGAAAAAAAAAGGAAGGAAAGCAGGGGGCAAAAGGGTTGTTTATGCCCTGGTGAGGGAATGCAGCTGTACCCCTGGTATGTGAGAGGTGGACGGTGACATGGGGAGTGCTAAAATGGGCCGGGGAGCTGCAGCCCTTCAGATGCGTGGATATGAAGGCAGCAATCCAAATTTTATCAGGGAAG
>NC_140297.1:99860342-99895342 GCF_964211825.1 Aythya ferina
TTATTTTTTTTTTAACCAACAGAAAAACAGAAAAGGAAAACAGAAAACAAAAAATCCTCAGAAAGTTAAAACACAAAAAATAAATCTTATTCATCAAGGATACCAATTCCTTCAGAGCACAAGCTCTAAACTGAGCCACGGAGACTTGCAGAAGGTTCTTATGCAACAGAAATTAAACAAAAGGCTTATTGCAAGAAGTTGCTTCCATTTAAATAACTTGTTTAAGAGCTGCAGTGGTACAACACGTAGCCTTTATACGTTATTTCAAGCCAATGAACTGGAGTGCAAGTTAGTCTTTCCTGGATATCAGGCATTACAAGAGCAAAAGCTATCTAGATTTGCTTTGATACGAGCCTTCCCCTCTCAATTATATCTTTGCAGCCTCAGTGGGAGTATTACTGCAAGAAGCAAGCTACCTTCATTTTAAAGTGCTGACTTATCGATAGTTAGAAAGACAGTAGGATCATTACCATCTCTATTGGTTATATCATTGTGAATTTTGCTCTCAGAATATCAAGCACTGCCTCCTCCTTGAGTTCAGCTTTGTGTACAGCTACTTATCTCTAATTACAAACCAAAATGATTTTTCCTGAAGTGAAGAACCTAAATGCAAGCACATAGATGTGTTTGGTCTCCATTTTGCCACTAATTTCTATTGTTGCAGTTTAAACAAATAAACAAATAACAATACACACACACAAAAAAAAAAAAAAAAAAAAAAAAAAAGAACAGCAATTATAACAGGTAATATTAAATCTCATTGACTGTTGTGCTGATTTTAGTGTGAAGTAGAGCGACAATGCTGCAAGTAACTAGCTACAAGACACCATGCAGTTTTTCTTCACGGACTCCATTTCAAACCTCCTTATGTCCTGTGGCAATGCTGCAAATTTTGTAAGTTTGGGAAGGGCTATGACCAATGTGCTTGGTCCCAATGGAGTAGAGGATGCACTTGGAATGATATACTGAAGACATGTATCAGCCAAATATCCTTCTTGCCAGCTAAGAGCAGTGGCTGTGGGAGAAGTGAATGCGCTTTCTCATGAAATAAGGTAGATGTTTTAGAATAACTTCCTTGACAACTGCACATACACAAACATCTTTACATTTACTTTCTACCACAGTGACCCGTAATTTCCACAGCTGGACACAAGGTAAGAACTTAGCTGAGTTCATCTCCCACTCCTATTTCGATTTCTCTGTGCCATTCTTGTACTAAAAATAAACCACCTAATTATAAAATAATGAAAAGTACACTCCATAAAGGCAAATATGCCTGTTGTAGCATCACTACCAGCTCTACCACAGAGGCTGTTTCAAAGATAAGAGTGCCTGATATGCTGTGCCTCTAACAACCTCCATCCATCTAATTCTTCTGCGAAGAGAAGGCAGTTTCATATTTTGCCCTACTGGATTCCAGAAGCAGATTACAAAAAAACCACAACCTTTATATTTCTGTCTCTTAAATGTATCAGAGAGCACTGTTACACCTAAGCATCTTTACTGAAATCACGATACCAGGTTGCCTGAATGCAAAACCAGCAACCTGATTGTGCGTGGTAAATAAAGGAATAAGGTAATCTACAACAGCACTGTTATTTCATAAAAGATACATTAATTTTCCTAGGAGATGTTCCTCAAAAGTACTGACTACATCAGGCTCTGCGTTATTTATAACATCTATAATGTTGTTTTCAAAGCTAACATGGCCGAAGTCTAAATAAAGTGTTTATTGTACCACTTGGAGAAACTATAACAAGGATTTCTTCCTGTGGAGTCACAGCTCAGGTATGAAAATGAAAATGTTTGCAACTGTATACAACTCACAAGCACAGCTGCTAAGCTGCATAAGAGACAGCAACTCTATAGTGGTTTCCATTATTATCCTAATGAAGTTCAAGTTCTTGTTCTGATATCCAAAACCATTAAGATGTAAGTATCCCTTTCCAACTCTTCATAGTGATGACCCACCACGACAATTACGTTCCACAAACACAAAATATAACTTTCAAACAAAAGGGCAGCATGACACTGAAGAAGATGCTTTGCATTTTGCAAAGAGCTGAACAATTTCCTAGAATGTGTTCTCCCATCCAAAACAGTCTCAGCTTTGTCCTCAAGCATTTGTTTGTACATAGACAGACAGGTTATGAAAAGGAAATCAGCAAACAGGCACCCAGAAAACACGTCCTTCAATGATTCATCATCATATTAGGGAGCAACTGAAAAAAAAATACAGCCACAACACCACAGATTGAATTCAAGTCTATCTGAACTTCAAAAAGGGCATTTTTGTAAACAGATACTAGTGTGGGCAGAGGAAGAGGGCATGGAATTTCACACATCAATCGAAGGACAGCGGAGAAGACCAACACAAAACAGAAAGTAATAAGAGGTGAAGCCAAAAGTCAGCAGTTTCAATGGATGTGAGGAAAACGTAGCCAGATGTGGGTCAGTATGTCCTATCCGGAGACAGATGCAAGTCAAGAGTAAAGACTAACAAGAGGACGTGCCCAGTCATGGGCACTGTCCACATGCTCCTGCCACTTTTTGCTGAGAGGAGGATCACAGAGCACAGCCCAGCAAACAACTGATAAAAACACTAGTTTTAATTCACCATGTTGTTCCTGAAACAAAAATATCCAGGAAATAAAGACAGTGAGTAGTAATGTTGTCACCTGGCTAGCAAGAGAACCCCCTGCCTGATAATAACTTCAGTCTTGTCAGTGACAATCACCCTATTAATGCTGTCTTTTAAAATCTATCTAGGGAGACAGCTACAAAATCCAGAAAGAGATTAGGAATACAGCTGTCATAACAATGAGTGAATCATTTGAACAAACTCTTTATTTCGAGAAATCAGTTACTGTAACTGTGAAGCTGAGCTGGGAACCTACCCTCATGTCAGTGCTCGCAGATGAGCAGGAAAATGTCCTTTTCAGGCGTACCCCTGGCCCAAGGGATAAGCTGGCAAGATGAATTAACTATTTTTCAGGGACCACAGACCTCAGCTCAAACTTTCTTAAATGCTCACCTGCTTGCAAGTCCTACCATGAAGTTTAGCCATAGATATCGACAGACCAAAACACTAAGTGATTAGTATACTAATGGAAGAGAAACTACTCATTTCACTGATTAAACTAGTATCTCTTCTTTAGTATACTAGTACCAGGAGACTGAACTTCTGATTAAAAAAACTGGGCTTTGTTATTAAAAATTTATTAATTAACAACAAAGCTAAAAGAAACAATATTAAAAAAAATCAATATGAAAAATTCTATTTGTGATCAAAAGAATTAATAAAATCTTCAAGAAAAACAGTGTGAAGCTTTGAACTGGTAGCAACTTTATAACTATTAGAAGCTCTGCTTACAATGGCATTGTGATTGTAAAGACTTCTGGCTGGCTAAATTCCAGGCAAATTAGATACCTTCAAATTTATGATTTTCGTATTAGGTTTTGAATCTGTACGTGGTAGCACAGGGTATATATATGAGGCAGTGCCCAAGTCGTGTTATGTCGTAGCAAACTGATTTTGAACTGTTGAATTATCATTATTTAAAGATTTAGCAACTCAATAGTATTTTTCAAACCCAATGTAAAAGCATTTGGTTAAACGTAGACAATCAGTTCTATAATACTGCTGGTACACATCACTGATAGCAAGGAAACAAAGAGCAGTAAGGAAAATAGTTCATATCTAAACTAAAATCACCTACTTTGACCACTACAGAGTAAAAATAAAAGATTTGTCTTTCTAACAGATTATAACCTCAAGTTAGCCAGATTCATTATTCCTTGATGACTGCAATGCCATGTTTTGATTTACATTTCTGATACTGTCTGAACTATTATCCAATATTATTGCATTTTGTATAATTTCTTAAGTGCTTTAGCTAATACAATTGACGCAATTATAATGATTGCCCAGTCTCTGTATTAGCTAAGAAAAAAAGATTCAAGGAAAGCTGAAAAACCTAGGAGAAATCTTTAGTTAAATTAGTTAACCATCATGTGTTTTATAATGGGCCCACGCAGTTAATAACCATTCATATGAACGTTCAGTGATTACTAGTTAAAGCCAGTATGACAATTATTCACAAACCGATGGAAGTTCCTGTCCAAACTCGGTGATGTCTTGGGTTAGTTTAATCAAACAAAGGTTAAGATGAAGGTTTATTTCTTTAGTAAGAAGGAATCCACACCACCCACAACAGCACATATAGAAAACAAATTTTGCTCCCTTGGGCGTGAACACCTCCGCTCAATGAACAATGGTTTTCAGTCTGCTAATTGGAGAATGGAGAGGTAAAGGTCATGTGTAAAAACAATAGGGGATATAAAAATAATGCAAACTAAGGAAATTACAGCATTTTCCAATTGTCAGCGTGACAGCTACTAGTGAGAAATAAGGACATCAGATACATGTGCCCTACTGTGCAGGCTGGGTAACAAGACAGTCTGCATTCGAGTCTGCTGGCAGTATGTAAACACGTCTCCTTTCTAGGGACAATGGGGCTATGCCCCAACAAAAGTAATAATCTCCTCTGGAATGATGTTGACCTGGAATTTAACTAATCATTTCTATAGGAGGGAATAAGAAGAGAGAGGAGAGGACAAAAACAGAAAAAAAGGCTTTGAATTAGGTCGTTGAAGGGCAGCCATTTCAGCCACTCTTCTCTTCTGGGTAAATGAATTTTAATGTTCTTTTATTTTTTGATCATATTTAAATACTACCCTGTTTAGCAGTTTGGCGGGTGAAAAATAAAAACAAGGAATTGAGCAGGATTGTGTATCCAACTTGTTTTCCATGGATTAGAATAGACAAATGCAAATTATAGTACAACATTCAGAAAAGAAAAAAAAAAGTATATGCAGGCAAACCATCATTTAACTTTCTGAAAAATGCATGTGTCTACAGTGGTATCCTTTTCTTAATTTAAATGACAGATGCTGATGTTCTTAGTAGTTAGTGCTCACATTCATTTATTTTTAAATGTTTATACACAGGTTTTAGACCCCATTAAGGAAAACAACATTTTCAAATGAAAATGTTTTTTTATAGTTAGGAATTTTTAATCAAGTTTCCTTCTTCCTCCTGTTCTCCATTCCACTGTGTCTTGAAAATACATATATACTTCTGAAAAGCTCTAGACTATGATTTTTTTCAGACTTGCGAAGGGTTGTCATGTTTCAGCTCTTTCCTCCTCCTTACTTGTCCTGTCTTCAGTATTCTAAGACATGCACTTAAAGGATAATAAAAGAAGACCACATTATGTGTCAAATTAAATGTTGTTGATACTTGCTTTAAGTGTACATGCACTGACATTCTGTTATGGATCAGCTGCCGGACAATAATACTTGCACATTCCCCGCCTGACAGATTGTTCTGTATTTTGTTTGAGATGCTCTAATGTTTTTGACGACCCATACAAGGCCACACATTTCAGCAAATTTTCCAAATTAATACTGAGACCAGTTTACAATGTTTTCTTCAGTAGCGCTCACTCTTACTGATTGTGTCCTAAATAATAAACCACGGCCTCAGGCGGTTTTTCTCAGAATGTTTATGATGAGAACTCATTCATCTAAATCTGCTGGCCAATGGAATAAAATAAATCAAGAATTTCCAAAAATATAACAATATTTGTGTTCTCGAGATAATTGATGACTGCAGCTGCACTAATTAAAACCCATGTGAGTTTCATTAATCTTGGTCACCAGGTCCAATTGCTGTACACCACACCCTGATCGCTGCTCATTGCCCTTGCGTCACATTCAGGTGAGACTTGGCTTTTAGTTCAAATCTCACAATATCGCTATTACATTTTAAAAATCTAAACTATCATATCACACACACACCTACTGTGCATCTAAGTGACTTAATCACACCAGGTAAGCTCAATAATGGATTTAAAATCTCATTTGAGACTAGATCATTTTCAATAAAATGCCTCCCAATAATCTGCCAGCCTGAAGAAGCCAACGAGGTATGGAGATGGCTGAAGACCACCTGTAATAAAAATTTCTCTATTCATAAGAATAAAATAAAATTATGTTTTCTTTAATGTTACTGCAATGGCATTTGGTTTGCATACCTACAATTTTCTCTACTGAAAATCAAAACTACATCTTCACTAGAGAATTTCTAGGTGATAGCTGAATCATACATATATTTTTCTGTATCAGAGAACATTTTTATAGCTGTAGATATGCTTTGCTTGTTAAAGAAAAAGAAATGTGTCAAAAACTTGTGGTTCAGATAAATATCTGCAGAAATAGCTATAACTAATGTTAATAACTAAGCTGCCTTGCAGATCATAAATACTAGGAAATATAAATAACTCCTAGAGACAACTGCACAATCTATATTTGAGGAAAGGCAACATTTGAACAATCAATCACATGAAGCCAACACTGTCATAAGCTGAGTTTATGAAAATACTTGTAAACATTTATTAAATGTAAATCCCTCTTCAAAACGTGTGTTATAGGAGATCCCCATTTTTTCATGCAATTTGGAGTATGTAATATACAGCGCTTGATGAATATACAAAAGCCTTGCTGCAGGAACTGCTTCCTCTTGGTTTCTCAATGTGTTGGCAGTGATACAATTTGTTTCAAGCTAATGTCATTTGAAACACATTCTACAGAACAATTGGAAAAAGTTTAAATCTGGATATATCGTCCTTACCAAACAAAATAATTCTTGCAATTAACGCTACTTCTTTTTCAAGATTAAGGAGTAAGTTTGGCTTTCATTTGCCAATTGAAATTAGTGCATTAAATAATAATGGAAGACAGAAATGGAAGTATTTTTTTAAGCGTTATGTCCCTATTTATTTTTAAACCATGATAAAGCTTTTGTCCAAGTAACTTAAAAACTGAAATGCGAATTTAATAAATGCAGCACAGCAAAATGCTTCCACAGAAAACCCACAGGCTTCTTACTGCCCCTTTGGAGGGTTCTTCCAATGTACAGGCAGACAACTTTGTAAATCTCACCAGAGAAATATAGTTGTGTGCTTCCATCTGTGCCTTTGGGCAAATATGATTTGCTCCTGTCCAGTTTCCTACTTTCTTACAGACCTGGGAGAGCAGCCAGGCTCTGGCCGGCCAGCGGGGCTCTGAGCACAGCAATCATTTCTCCTATCGATAGCTGCTCTGCGTGCTCAGACCTAACACCCCCGTACCAGATTCCTGCTCATCTGCTTGACGAATTAGCTCCTCAAAAATTTCTCCAGGAACTAAACATAAAACCTCCAGCTAGGCAGGGATGGATTCCCAAAACGAGAGATAGTAACGCTATCAGTAGGGCATTGTGGATGCCGTAAGTAACGGCATTTGAAGAAGGGACTGATCACCAACACTGTCCAAATCACACACAGGCCACGTGCAACCTACAAGGACAATTCACAAGGCCCATGATCTCTTCTGAACATCATTTTTTTCCCCCAAAGAAACTCAACAACCCATGTGCAATTACCTGACGCCATAATAACAGGTGAGATATGTTGGTCAGGTTGGATCTGGCCTGGCCTTCAGCTTTTCTGGTACATCCATACATTCCTCCCATGCCACAGAAGCAAAATGCAGACATCCTTGTTACAAAATAAGTGCAATTCCTTCATGATGTGGGGAGGAGACGTGGTATCCAAAGCCAGAACAGAAACTAGGTATGAGCTCTGGGAACTGTTCTAACAGCAGCACTGAATTTTTTCACACGTTTCCTGGTGAAACACTCTAACTTCTTAATGGGAGCAGAGTTCCTATTTACACAGGGATTTCATTATCCTTTCTAAACAAACAAACAAAAAGACATAGAATGAAAATAAAAATTTAAAATTGAAGTTATTCTCAGAAAATGTACGTATTGTGCAGTGTGATAGCCATAATAAAAGTGATGATCTTTGCCACAGGATCTTTTTTGCCCTTTCTTTTTAAGTACGGCCATCTTATTCTTTTGCTGATGATAAAATTGCAGACGGCATTTTGGAACACTGCAATAAGCAGATGTTGTAATATGTGTCTAGTGCCAGCTTTGGTCTGAAACCATAGGTGAAAAAATCCACATACTGCAGTGGATCAGAGGCCTGGTTGGGCAAGTTGTTCTTACACGGTGGTAGACTTCCCAGCAGAAGCCTACTGAACATGCTCTGAAGTGATTTGTTTAGTGGCCTAAGTATCATTTCACAGATTTTCCATATTCCAACTTTGGTCCTGGATGGGATCTGTTGATAACGTTAACATAGTTCAAGTCAAAGTCTGAATTGCTTTAAAAAATAATAATAAAAAAAAGACAAAACAAAAACAACAAAAAAAATCAAAACCCAAAATCTTGATAGGGTATTACTTACTCTCCAATAGAAACACTAAACACCTTCCTTAAATTAATGATTAACAAAAACTAATGCTGATCTCTTATTGTCTCTACTCTATTGGAAATCCACATATTTCCATCCTTATTCAAGCATCCTATAATCAAATGATTAAAAGCTATCATTGTATTCAGTATCTGACCAAGTAGCCTTTGTTCCAACTGTCCAAATCTCAGTGAGTATTTCCTCTCCATTTATCAAACTCATTGCAGTAATAACTGAATCCCTTCTTCACTGAACACAACTTCTGTTAACCAGAAATGAAGTACAAAGGGAGATTTCAACAGCGCTTTCTAAGCTGTGTTTAGTGCATGTCTGGATGCATATGAAGGCAAGTTATTAATTTGACTTATTTTGTCAATGACATGGCATTGCAAATGTTAGCAACACAACATTTCGACATTATTCCATTTCAAGAATCTCATGAACACTGAGTATTTCTGATAGCTGTATTTCAGGCTATTTTTCTATACAGCTATCCACTTGCATTTTCATAAGAAAATCTCATTTTCCATCCTGCCTATGTTTTTCTTACCCCTGGGTCACTTCGTATTGTTTCTTTATCTGTTCATGATTGCAAAACCTACAAATTTAGTAACATCAGATTCATTCTCTGTTCATTGGTTTTCATTTCCATTACATACAGTGTCTGTAAATTTGTCTCATAAACAGGTTGCATAATTTTACTAAGTTAAGCTCAACTGTGAACATCTTTTTGTTCCATTCTGAAAATTGGTATCATATTAAGTATTTCCTCTCACTCTATCAATCCTCATTAACATTTTTTTCCATGACTTCAACAGGATAACTCCTCTGGCTCAACAGCACATAACTTATTTTCCTTAACTACTTCCAATGAATGTTTTTGGACTTAGTTGTTTTCTAAGACACCAACACATTTCCGTTTCAAGACCAAAAAAGGTAGAATCCTATTTTAAGGAAATTGCTGCAGAAAAAACAGCAAGGCAGGAAAAGACTGCAGTTCTAGGTCTCTTGCATGGACATGCTAATTGTACCTAGAAGGCACTCCATTTTCCTTATAATCTTTGCCAAGCATACTGCAATGACTAAAGCAAACTGCCAAGGATCTTCTTATGTCAACGCCAGTCACATGCATTGTACAAGTCACTGCTGAAATTTATGTTTTAAATGTGTCCACTGCTTCTACAGGTAGCCTGTTCCAAAACCCCACTCCTCTGAAAATTTAGAAATCTTTCTCTCTTCGGTGCCACTTCTTTAAAATTTCATCTTCTACCAAGAGTAAAATCAAAATAGGCCACCTATGTACATGTATTTACCATTTTCTTTTAGAAGACCTCTGCTTGTATCTGCTTCACCAGAACTGTACCCAGTATTATATTTTACATGGACGGATGTGTTGCTTGGGCAAACTTCAATGGTATTAATACTTCCACATGCCTTCACTGCATGTACTTTGGTTAGTTCATCCTAAAACTGCATTTATGCATTTTTGCATACCTGACGATCACATAATGGTAACCTGAGGACCATCACTCTAAAACGGTGATCAGATATAACAATCAAGTCTTGTTGTACCTATATCCAACTTCATAGTGAAAATAGCATTAATCACTATTTGCATGAGCTTGCAAATCTTATCAGATCTCATCCTATTACTGTTATTCCTACCCTAAAAGCCATCCACTTTTTACCATTTGATAACCTGTTTGGGATTTTACAATACTGCTATGATTCCTACAGCAAAACCCAAAACGACTGTTGCAATTTAATTATAGAAAAAAATGAGTAAATAATAAGATAAGTGATAATAAGATCGCTCCTTGTGGAATTTCACCTCAACCTCTTGGCTCAACAGTTCTTTCTAAAGATAACCTTTTGGTATTATTTCCTTAACTTATGTATTACCAGCTCAGAATTCCTGGACTAATCTTTGCAACTGAACGAATTCTCATACAGCACGCTATTTGATTTCAAATCCATCCATAAACATTTCTTTTTCTAGAGAAAAGAGTGTGGGACAATCCTACCAAAGTCATATATGAAGTCAGACTGGAGAGACCTGCCCTTGGTAACCCCACTCTGTGTATTTATTTGGCTCTATGTCCCTATCTGTGAATCATTCTTTCCCTGATACTTGGTTTGAATTTCTGTACGCAGTTCAGACGAGGTAATTGCTAACCCCTTCCCTCTCCATCCTCCCCTCTTCTCAGCAGTGGGTGGGAATTCAGCCACACCATACTCGTGCCTTGCTCCCTGTGCCTACGGGAGCAGATGCGGTGAGGCTGGGTTGGGTCTCAATGCTGGTGCCAAGTGGCAGCTCTGCTCCATGCCCAAACACTGCCACACTGGAAACACTAATACTGATAAGGAAGACAGTAATAAAGCTGGTCCCCTGCAAAGTTCCTCAGCTCTCAGCGGAGTGGTAGGAAATGATAGCACTGGTATTCATTATGCATCATCAAAGGAATGCCCTCATCACTTACTGGTGAGACAGCTAAATACTAAAAGGAAAAAATAAATAATAATAATAATAATTAAAAAAAAGCAAAGTGCTCACTTGTAAATTCAGTTAGGGAAGAATTTTTGGTACCTTGCTAAATCACAAGGAATCGGGGGGATCTACTGGGCTCTGTACTGCCAAGGCATCTGGTTTTCTTACATTTTCTTCTCACCATTTTAACAGGTAGGAAAGGAATTTAAATGGCAATTACTGCTAAAATTATAAGCTGATTCAGACTAGAGCTCCTAATGCAAGCAGATTGGGTATAAGTCAAGAAGAAATACCCCTGTCCACAACACAGCTGCTCGACTTGACTAGAAAATAATGTTTCTCCCCTAATTCCCAATTTCATTTAAAACTCTGGTTATAAATCACTGCCAATGGTTGGACTGACTGAAATTCTAATGCTATACTAACTTCTATTACATAAACACTATGAAAAAAGTATTTCAGAATAAATCAGTAAATCCCTTAACTCATTCCATTGTCCCTACATGCTGATACTTCAGCATGCATATTGCTGCAACAAGGAATATATTTCCATAAACAGTGAAATTAGGAGAAAGAGTTAGAAATGCTGCCTTTGTGATTAAATTATGCTAACTTCTGTCAGTGCCAAATATATGCTGCCAAAAACAAATAAATTATGGCCAATGAAAAAAGTTGTCAAAAATCTTCACTCTATTATCATGTTTATCAGACTTTGTATAACTCTATCACTTTTTTTTTTTTCCCTTGTAAACAACAGAACAGTACCGAAAGATCAAATCAAAACATTGATTTCACAAAGTGAACTCAAGAGGACATGTCAAAATAATGGATTTCATTATTTTCTTTGATCATCGAGTTCCCTTCTCTGCCATTCCTCGTCAAAGAAGTTGCATCTCAGGGTTGACCGCAAACATACATTTGATTTTTTGGCTGGTATCTACCCTCCCCGCCCCTTTCTTCCTAATGCAGGCAAGTTATCTATCTCTGAAATGAAGACTAAAATAGGATTACTGAATTGCTTACTCTGACTGGATTAACTTACTCTGACTGAATTAACGTTGTACTTCAGTGATATTGGATTCATAAAAATTAAGATCTACTGATATCTAAAATGATGTTGTGCAACATGAATTTGATGAAGGGCATATGGGAAGGGCATAGAGAGCTGAATTATCTTTACCCCGAGGTTCATACACCAGGTTAATTGTTTCTATACATTTGCTGTTACAATTCATTGTAATTGCCAACATGCTTAAAATATTAAGAGAATGTTTTAAAAAATGAAAATCACTCATTCTGGAATTGCAGTTTCATACACATTAAGGGTTCAACAGTGGCTTGGCTCCCTAAAAGAGGAGGAAGTAAGCGCGGGTGTGACTGCAGGAGCTTTTTTTTCTGAGCTCCTTCGAAGCAGAGTTGCTAAAATCATTTGACGAGCTCAGGAACGAGAGCTGGAGCACTTGCAGTGCAGCTGCGGGCTCTGCAATCCATATGTGCCAAGCTGGGTGAAGGGCAGGAGGGCACGAGGGGTGGACCCCAGCCCGAGTCCCACGAAATCCCTCCTCGTGTTCACGCCAAGCAAGCGTCAGGCCGACGCATCCACCACGGATGGCTGCGGCCCAGGCCCAAGGAATTCTTCTCACCGCTAAGAAAAATGCAGCTCCCATTAAGAGTAATGGAAGTTACACATGTGAGTCAGGACAATTTAAGGCCCTTAAGGAATTGTATCCTCCCTTCACACACATATGTATTTTTCATTAATACCAATTAAAAGAATATCAACTCAATAAAATTATGTCCAGTTTCCATAACACAGAATCCCATGCAAAACAACAGTAACCAGCAACGAGTTTTCTTTCTTTCTTTCTTTCTTTTTTTTTTCTTTAAGCCGGATTTAAATAATCATTTGAATTGACATTTTTAATAAAAAGTAATTGTTTTACTCAAAGCAACAGCAGCTAAAATGGAAATTTCAGGCTGCAATCCAATCACTGTAAATGGTTCAGGAAGAAGGAAAAAACCTGAGAAATTTAAAAAAAGATATTTCATTATGTTTTCCTTTTGGGGCTCAGATCCTGCAGGCACAACAAAGAACACAGGACACAGACATTGCAAAAAGATCCTCCTGCCACTTATGTATCTAAAATGCATTACATTTTGTCTCAACTTTGTCCAGCCTTAAGTAATATGTACAGAAAAATGATTATGTTCCTTCCACATTATTCTAAATTAAAAAAAAAAAAAAAAGAAATCTTAAATAAAACCACATTGGATATTTCATATTACATTCCTATTACTCCACTTCTAATGTACTACTGAAGGTGTGAGCATAAAGTTTGAAAGTAGTTCCACATCATTTGCATATGCTGGGAGTAAAACCAGTAACACTCACAGAAGTAATTCTAAATATTGACTTATTACAGCGGACACTGGAGAAAATTTCAAACCAGCACACACAAGCTCACACGTTCGCTTCACCTTCAACCATAAAGCCCAAGACAGGAGGAGGAGGTGACTTTACAAAAGCTTTTTTTCCAAGTCCTCCTGGGCTTTGCTGATTTTACTGCAAGCCTATGGCAGGTCGGGTGTGCAGGAGGAGCATCTCGGTGCTGATGCCGGTTCGCTGCTCCAGCCCAAGATGAGCGGTGGGTCCCAGCAGTGCCCAGGCAGGTCAAAGCCCTCCTCCTGCAGGTGCCTGTGCTGGCACTGAGGGCCCCATGCTCCAGCAGCACTACCAAAGGGACTCAGCCCTGATTCCTTATGGTGGAAGGCACGTGAGGTTAAAAAAACAGCCAATGGCACCAACATAAAACAAGTAGGAAAGAAGATCTGGGCCATGTGTCACATAAATAAGCAAATAAATACCACAGGATAAGTATGCAAGAGTGTCTTGAGAATAACTAAATGTAAGATAATTATGAAAATTCAAGTACAGAAGGTCCAACAGGCAAAACGCAGTAAAATTAACTTTCAAATCGAAAAAAAATGCATGGTTGTTTTCCTATTACTGCTCTTAATAAGCATACACACTGTATTTGAAGAGTAAATGCAACTATTTAAATATTTATTGAGTAAATACATGTGGTTTATGTCTGATTTTGAGAACAAATAAGTTTTAAAAGGTAAATCTAATGCAACACAATAAAACTGCAAAGTATGTTCTGACCTTCTACTCCTCCCTACAACACTTACACACACATATATATACACTTTAATAATACATATCCCAGTGGAGTACAATTGACCCCAGTAAATCCTGTTGTTTCCCCAAGTGTGGAATTAAAAGCCTCATGACCAGAGTGAGAGCACACATTTGTTTCCATTCTTGTGATATCATTTTTCCTCCTCAGACTAATGTCACTACTGAAGCCTACATTACTCTACATAACTGACTGAATCGTGTATGTTAAAAAATGTACAGACCTTGAAATCAAATCTATTTTGTAAAAAAAAAAAAAAAAAAAGTTGTTTGTTTGTTTTCCTGAAATAAGCAAAACATTTTGGAAGGAAAAACAGAGACTTTCTAAGTGACAGTTCCAATACTGCACACATTCAGTAACACCAAACCAACCAAATGTTATTTTTAGGTACAAAAAATAACCAAGGCATGGAATCCATTAAAATTGAGAGATAAAGGCATGTAATTTCATAGACTACATTTTTGCTTAACAACTGACAGAAGAATCATATATTTTATTTTACAGTTTTGAAGACAGTTTATCTACCTAATCTACTTTATTTACAGAATAGAAACGGAATTTAGAAAACCATATAGCACATGCATAGAAATATCTGAAAACATCACAGAAATATCTGAAAACCAAGCAATATATATGCTTCTCAGTTTCTAGCATCAATTTGAATTTGAACAAAATTCACATATTCATGTTCTCTGTCCACAAAGAGTTGATATTTTCCTACTCTACACGTGAGAAGAGCAATCCTGCCAAAGTCAAAAATTTGACAGCTTGAGCAAGTGATATTTGTACTTCTTTTGGCTGCTGGTCTCCAGTTAGCTCTTCTCTTCCTGCCCCAATAACCTCCAGTGACATTGGGCCAATTGTTTTTCCTATCCATCTCTCTGTTCTTGTTTCTTCTTTTTCCTTTTGTATCTTCACGTCTGCCATTCTCTTTAATTGCTTCATTTCTTTCTCTCCCCATTTTAACTCATCGCCTTTCACCTTCTAAATATCTACCCAAAACATACAACTTCCTAGTACAAACGAATATGTAAGCACCCAGGGGACTTCTGCATCTTGCTATTTTTGGCCTTCTTATGCTTCTTACTCTTCCAGTGGCCATATATGCCTCAGCCTGCCCAGTTCACAAGGTAGTAACAATAACCTTTAAATAACCTTTATGGAATCGTATCGTAACATCCGTCTGCATTTTCACGCAGCAGAAAGGCCAAACAGAGCCTTGGCTGCTCCTACAGTTATTTGGGTTTCCTTTTCCTATCCACTGTGAACTAAGCTAGTTCACAGGAGAAAGTAAAGTTACACACAGAGGGATTCACTCAGCAAAGCACCCTCAGCAACATCTTGTTATAGCAGGAGGAGGTTAAGTCTTTCTTTCCAGGCCTGCTACCTTAAGATATTCACCTACCATGAAAGAATACATACTCTGGATTACTGAATTTCTGGATTACTGAATTTTTTACTGAAAACTTGATTTTCTACGATTCAGTTAACTCTGAAATAGCTTGCAGTGTTAGGCCTAGTTCATACAGACTATGAGTCTACAGTTAATAAATAAATTAATAAACCAAACCAAACAAACAAACAAGATCTTTCCCTTTGCTTCCTCCACCCCAACCAACCAACCAACCAACCAAACAAAAAACCCAACACATATTTCCACTTAAAATCATAGCCAAGTTAACTCAACAGTGGGCTAAGAAGCATCCCTAGTCCTGAGGGGATCAAGTTGTTGCACCTCTGAGGTCTGGAAAAAAAAGGAATAACCTACTGAGCACTTCCCTTCCATAACAGCCAAAACCAAGGATATTTCTACTCAAGGATATTTCAAGCCATGAAGGAAGAAACCACATCTGGCACTGAGCTGAACACAGTCATTACCTGAATACTCCTTAAAAAATGTTTAGTTCTCAAGCTGGACTGAAAAAAGGATGGCAGTAAGCAGAACTTAGGATGTAGTTCTCATTTCCCAGTGGGCTACAGAACCTTTGGTAGCATCAGGAGATCAAAACTGTTTTCCTCTGAGACCAATCTACTTCCTAAATAAAATAGAAGTTTGCAAAGCACTGGATGGAAACAGAATGCCTACAGACAAACGGCACCTAGCTAATCGGGCATATTCAGCAAGAATTGCATCAATATTCCTAAAAGTTATAATTTATCTCAACCAAAATGCAAAAAGAACAACACCAAAATAAACACACATCAAAGAAGTGAGAAATGGAGAAAACACAATTTTGTTGCCACAGAAGCATCCATATCTTCAACGCCTAACATTTAGGAATAGCTGATTTTAATGTAAATAAAAACCCATGCATATCTTCATTCCCTTAAGAACAGCAAATATTACTAGGATTGACAATGAAATTACAAAATGGGATACTGAAATGATGGGCTAGATTCACTCCACCATTACACCTCTGCATGCCTGTCATATATGTAAAAAAAATAAAATAAAAATTAACCTTCACCCATCTTGATTCATGCTAGTAAACAACCTAATATGTATATTTTGTAAACAAAGAATTTCCTTATTTAAATAAAAAAGAAATATTAGTTTCGTATTTTTGAATAAAGGAGATGACCTGAAGCAATATCTTCCACTTACAGTACTTGAAATCAGAGACATTTGAAGCCTACTGTGAAAAAGATGCACACAAAGAAAAATTGAACCTCAAACACCTTTCGTGCATTTCACTTACAATTCTGCAACTCTCAGAGATCTAAAAAGATTTATCATACTAAATTCCCTGCAGATGATAGGCAGCCAAACATTTAAATGTGACATCCAGAAAGGTAATTTGTCCTTATAAGGGCAGTCCACATCCGTATGCATTCAAGCTGTCATCTTATACTTTTAAACACTTAGGGTTTTCGGATGAGCAGTGATAATTTTTAACAAAGCAGAGAGGTCTCAATTTGCAAATTGAGTAACTCATCGAATAAGAAAGTTGGATTCGTAATAGAGTCTGACAGATGTCTGCACCATGACATGACAGTGACAAAACGCCTCTGAAATTTTCTCTTTAGAGATGAAGTTTCAGCTTGCCTCCCTTCACCTCTAGGAATCCAAATAATACTTTTTGATTATACAGGTGAAAAGAAATTTGGTTTCAGCTACTATCCATTTACATCCAGCAAATAAGTTATGATTATAATACCAGGCTCTGATCAAGAGAAGCTCCAGCAATAATAATATTGCCGAACAATGCTTAAGAGTCCCTGGCAGTATAGGAAGAAGGCAGGAAAAAAACATTCCAAAACAGCTGTGGAGGAAGCTGATTTCTAGGGCACAAAATTAATTTCTGAAATTTAAAATAATACTTTACTGTCTTGCTACAAACCACATTTGCAGGTTTCCTTTAATTTTAAGTTAACATGTGTATAGTGTAATAGAAAATTTCCAGATAGAATCTGTTAATCGTTTTCAAATGTATCAACATGAACTGAGAGTTTAGAAGAATTCTCCTCAGTGAGCCTGTCCAAATAGGTTAATGCTCTGCTAACAAGCACTGCGGTCAAAAGTTGTCACTAGTATGATTTTACCATGTTTTCACATGCAGGAATCACTCATGTTTCAAAAAAAAAAAATCATGCTACAGGAACAGGATAGCTTATGGCCCCACCTAATGAACATCAGTGGTGGGGGTAAAAACATCAATCATCTCCCACTGCTGATAGAAACGTACCATTGGGTTTAAAACCACTGGGTGACCATTAGGCTTAAAACACCATCACGACTGGAGGACTGCCTCACACAGCTGGTCCTCTCCCTGGACATGGGCATTGCAGCAGGTGAAGCAAACTTCTAATACAACCGAGACTAGTTGGTTTTTGAGATACATCAAAAGTTCCCAGATGACAGGCATTTTGGTTGGGGTTGACAGCAGAGAGGTAGGGGGTGAGAATGCGTCTCATGCCCATCAGTATTTCTTCCTCAAGGTAGGCTGTGTCTGCAGTAAGAACCTGAATTCTATTCCAAAAAAGTCTTAGCACAGCTTAAATCCATTTGTACGTAAAAAGGGAATTTCTTTAATCCTCCAAAAATCAAAGGATCATAAAAAATAAGAGTATCTCCAATTATTTTACATGAAATGCACTCACAAGATTGGTCCCATACACACTACTAACACCTAAAACACGGCTGTTTTTCAGTCAAGGACGCATAATCCCTGTGCAATTCTGTGTTTTAAGCTGCAGTCTAACTGAAGCTGTGAGTAACACCATGCCTCACACTGCCTGTATGTGGCAAGGCATCTCCTAACTACCGAACTGAAGACATCAGACAATCGCACATACTCATTCTTCGTCAGGGGTACGTAGCTGGAAAGAATAAATAGAAAGAGGCAACACGACGTTCTCCAGAAGATTTCACTATATTCTTGGGGCATGGCTTTCTAGAGTGTAGATAGATGATTTAGGTAACAGATCTGAAATCAGTAGGCTGCAATGGAGGAGTTTCTCACTCAGACAGCCACTGCTTAGTCCATTTCTCAGGATGAAAAACCAACAGCAAATAGCATTAGCAAATGTCAATATAGTCTACTTTTTAAATTAAAAACCAAAAGACCATAATTTGGATTCATAAAAAATGTTAAAGCATTTATCGGTTAACACTAACACTGCTTAACAAAGGTGACATCTAAAATAAAGAAACAAAAAGAAACCAGGTCCAGATCTTAAATTTGTGTTAATTAGGATGAAGCTAAACCACTAAGTATCTAGCCAAAAAAAGTTTGGAAGAACAACTTAAAGAGTGTATCGAGTGTGCACCAACTTTAAATTTGAATTTATAAAAACAATTCCCTCTAAACAAGTTATTCCATATCTGCCTGCTGAAATCTTGTGAGTTTTAAGTCCTTCTCTGAAGGAGTTATTGGAAACTGCCGGGAGCAGTACACAGGCCAAAACGAACCACTGTTCTAGCCTCTGCAGCAAGTCTGATAAACTACTTTTAAAAGCTTTCCTTCCTATACAAAGAGCAGCTGGTTCAGTCTCCTGATGGATTCTGCTACTGCAGACAATGACCGATGAGTAGAAGTTAACTATATATATAGTTATAACTACAAGCATATAACTATATATATAACAGTATGACCAGTTGTTGATTTTAGTAAATGGGTAGAGTAGACCTTCTACATTATGGTGTCCTTGTTAGCCTAGATTCTCACTAAATAACATTAAGGAACTAAATCATGAGATTTCTGCCTTCCTTTCCCCTTGCCCATCTATTTCTTGGAATAATTTCAAAGACTCACACCTTTATGTAGTAGCCAAATGGCATTTAAAACAAAAAACTGTCTAAAAAAAAAAAAAAAAGGTAAGAAAACCAAACATAAGCAATGTGGAAAGAATACTATGCAAATAAGAATTGTGACATATTTTCCAGAGTGTGTTTACTTTGAGACATCTCATAGAGTACACAGATTTAAGGGATCACAACCTGGTAAAAAGGTGAAGGAGCAATTAATTACAGAAGCATCTTAGTTTTCAACATCTCCAAATCATTGCAAGACCTAAAAAGATCAGCAAAGTTAGCTAAGAAACTAAGACTAAAAAAAAACTAGGAAACTTCTACGAAGAACATTATTGTGATATAAATTCAACTATCTTAAACCCTGACTATAAATAACATATAACCTATGGATGGTAGCTGTTATTTCGTGCCTCTACTTTGTCTTCCACTGTGGAAATTTCTCCTGTCCCAGCTGCAACAGAAGGCATTTGCTACCTGGAAGAACTGTCAGCCCCACACATCCATTTTATGCATCTGTTACTACAGAACTGAATGCGCTGATGAAGAAAACAGGTGAAAATGTGTGTGCTGTAGGAGATCTAAACATGTCAGCATGTAACATGAAGACTGGTTCACTTCACAGACATGTAATTGCTTTGCCAATACGCCAGTAGTTAAATAGTTGAAGAAATTCGTCTGGAGACATGCTGAGCATCTCAGTCAATTTTCAATCCACTTAGAAATCTTCTTTAAGGCACTGAGAATTCAGCCAGACATGGAAGAGAGCAAAGTGGTTCCAGAGTCACAAATAGGATATCCATGTAATCAGAAAACCAGGATACCCACGATCATTAGTGCTTTTCCAGCATTCCAAATGCTTTAAAAAACTACTAATGCCTTTCCAGTACGACGATGTTTCTCTGATTTTTCTTGGCAATCTATCAATATCAAACACACCACTGGAAATTTACCAGCTCGCCAGTCTCTCAGGTGGCTCACAGGATTGACAACCCTCCATAGGTTCGGGCCAGCCTCACTGCTGGGATGGGATGCTACACCCGCCCTATGCTTTTTTGACTTTTATTAGGGGTAATTGCCACGTTCAACTATTGGTAAAGTCTATATGTTGCGGGGTTACTGGGCATCTGATAGATAAACTGGCTGTCTCCCTGTGCTCTGAGGACTTAGATTTTCCACTCATCTACCACCAAACCCTTACTTTTGCTACAGAAATTACTCTCCGTTTCACTGGATATTCAAGTCTAAATTTAATTCTGTAAGCAACAAATAATGTCACAACCTTTCTTTTTTTTTTTTTTTTTTTTTTTTCCTTCATAAGAATTCAAACATGAACTCCTAGAGTAGATGAAGAAAAGATGATCCTCCACACAGATGAGGTACAAACACCAAAGGTACAAACACCAATTTTTACATTAGATAGAAAAATGTAGTATGCATTTAGAACTCATATATAAAAACCCTTCAGACACGTTGCTTCTCATTTGAGGACACAGACTATGCAAATCCCCTTTTTTAGCTAACAAGTAAGCAGATCTGTTCCACACAGATTGAAGTGTCTGCTTCTCCTCTTCCAAAAGTTCAAGGTGCCCCCTACTGCTTACTGATATCTTCTGCACTGGACTGTTTACACCTGAAGATCTCCCAAGCTTTTCCCAAACTTGTCAGGACTAAAAAGAACCATTCTGGTATAAAAGGTTTGGAAGCTGGGTAGGTTGCAGTGATATCCACCCATCCAGCTCACCACCCCAGTGGTGTTCACAGTGTGATGAAAAGCCTTTTTCCACGCATCTATCTAGCTTTTTCACAAAGCAACCATTTTCTCTTGAACCCTTCCAATGGACAAAATCGGTCCCACAGTCTGCACCTCTTTTCTACACACACGTCTGGTCACTGGGAAGGATGGGACCTGCTGCTCTTAGCTTCTGAAAACAAATGGGCAAGGCTCAGGTGAACCAATGCAAACCAAAACTCTAGCAAGGAGACATCAAATTAAATCCTCCTTGATCTAGCCGTGTCCTTCACATAAAGGAATGGCCTGAGGTCATTCAGCTAGTAGAAACTCCAGAAGTTCCTTCTTGTGGGCCAACTCATTACACATGGCAGCCTTTGCTCTGCAAGGTCAAATACCTCAGCAGTAAGAAAATGCTGCCCTCAGGGCATGCATGCCCACGAAACCTCATGTCTGTCATGTTCAAACAACACTCCAATTTCCATTGTTACAATGATCTTTTTTTTTTTTTTTCTTCAAAATTTCAAACATTTCCTTTTCAACAATTTTCTACCAATGAATATTCATATTTTGCATATTTTCAGATGTTGTCATTAGCAAATTTCCAGAGCGCGTCATTTTATTTCCTGCCCACATTTCCAGCCTCGTTCTGTCCTTTTGTATTAAAAACTCCTCCATATTTGTTGAGCAACCTAATTTTAGGACCATCTGTGAATGTAATTAATGTGGTGTTCAATCTTTCTACTAGACCCCTAGTAAGTACACTACATTTACTTACATTGCAGATCCTGGAAGCACCTAGTTGCCACCTTCCTTAAAATCAGTGGTTCGTCACTGCCCTTTTACTGCTGCTACACTTTCTTTTTAATGCAATCAACAATTTTCACATGGAGTAACATTACTTGATGGTTGTGAGGTACAGTGCTAAATTCTTTATTAAAAGCTCACATTAGATAAAACATTAATCCACTGAAATGTTCAAATAATAATAATAATAAAAAAGTTTCCTAGCATGATGCAGATTTACGGTTTATTGTTCATGGCTCTTTACCCTTACAACTTTATTGTCCCCACACTTGTCCCATTATTTTTCTGTACTGAGATAGAAGGTCACATAGTTCTCATCCACATAGTTTGTGTCCAGCCAGCTGACAGCAACTGTACTTAACGTGGAGGTGCTGAAAGAAAATGGGGGACCTGCTATGTCCAGCCAGAGAGAAGTAGCACGCCTCTTGCACCAGAACTGATGCTCTCAACGGAACGTCAGAGGAAAGAAAGGATGTAAATAATCACAAGAAAACAATCATACCAAGTAACAGTATTTCTTTTTGTGAGAAGGGCAGAATGAGGGTGCTTGGTGGTATGCATGCTGAAGAAACTCTCCTCAGTATCCATACCTCTCTTTCTTAACTACTTCTACAGCCTTTCTGGTCAGCTGCTACAGGGAAAGCCAGTCCCACTTTGCTCCTCAGTCCCACTTTCAGCTCCCATGCTGGACCATGGTCAGGTATGAGATGGCACAGGGACATCCAGATAACGCAGACTGGAAGGACCAAAGCCAGCATTGTGTGACTACGCAGGCTGAGATCACTAATTCAGCCCTGAGAGCAAGCTTCACGCCAGCATTGCCCCGTAGCACAGCCAGAACTTTGGGTATCTCCCAGTCAGACCTCTTGGAAGTTTTGCAGTCTTGCAGTCTGAACCTATGAAGAAATGTCCCAAGAAGCCTTGTGCCTCTTGGTCATATACGCATTTTAGTGTTTAGTTCAAATTTTGGTCATACCTGAGCTAGAGTCCTCAACTGGTTCCTCAAAAAATATTTCTCCTCCTCTAATCCACTCATAGCACAATAGGACAAGCAAAGATAAAGATGCCTACAAAACTGTTCTTTTATGTGGATTTACTCAACAGTTATATTTAGCTTACAATTGTTTGTTATTATTTATACCCCTCTGCTTCCATGGCATGTCTTTTTTTTGCATCTCCTAATGTCAGACGTGCAGGGGGAATGCAGAAGGGAAATCAGCATGGTTCCAGGACACAAGTCAGGTGGGGACAGCATAATCCCAAGGTGATGCTGCTGGTGAGCTCAGGGAGCTGAGGCTGGGAGGGCTCTATCAGGGAGAGGACAGCACAGGAACAGACGGGCTCAGTGACCCATTCCTCTGACTATATTCTCTGCACTGCTCACCTGTCTTCTGAAGCCAGAGTCAATGCAGAGCAGATTCACCTCTCGTCCCTGACGCAGCAAGAGTCAACACTGTGGCATCCTAGCTAAGCAGTTCTCAGAGAAGCCATGTGAATGCAGGACCCGGAGGACAGGACAACACGGGGAGAAAAGCTTGATTACCACTGCCTTAGAAATACGCCCGAAGTATACATATAAAAAGGTAAATGAAAGCTCGACTACTCAGTCTAGAATCTCTGAAGAATAATATTGCTGGCTTCCAACAAATTGCTATTATGAATACATAAACTGAAATACATAGAGGTGCAGAAGTTGATAAATTGACAGCAAAAAGTCATTTTGATAACAAGTCACCAGGATGACTTCCTTTCTTCTGCTAAATTTCAAATCCCTGCCAAAAACCATGTGTGATGTTCTATGTTCTCAGTACATTCAAAATTCCTTTACATCTTTACAAAACATCTTATCTTTCCTTAGCATGTGCAGTTGTGAGGTGGAATAAGTGCCATGCAAATTGCAGGACTGTCATCTTGAAAGATACTTTTACAAATAAGTTAAACAAATATCTGTCAAGAATATCTTAGAACAGCAATTCAAAATCTTTCTTATTTATTGCTGATTACCTACTTCAGGTTTCACTTCTCGGCTCAGATTCAGACTTCAGTCGATGAACTTCACTCAGGTTATGATCCTGTATGCAAATGCTATTATTTCACTCTGATTGTAACCACGTATTGGGGAACAATGCTTATTTTTATGTATAATTTATTGTTAGGAGAATGGACTAGATGATCTTTAGAAATTTATTCAAGGCCTATCTTCTAAAATTTTCTAACATAAAGAAAATAGTCAAACTAATTTTCTGAAACTTTTCACAAAGTTCAGTTCATCACAAATGCCATTTATAAACACTGCTTTGAGGTATCAGGAATGAAATATGTCCTCTCAGCACTTTTTTCTGCTTATTTATGATGTTAAAACTTCTGTTTATTCAGGTACCAGTCTGTTATGCCTAAATTAAACTTGACCTGCCATGCTGAGACTGTCTCCATTTAAACTCATGACTGAATCTGTACTTATTTTCCTAACAAAACTCAACTTCTGCTTAGATTATGTACAATAATCGGTTATTCTGCAAAATACTCTGTATTTCAGACATCTCATGCTTCCTCTGACTTTAAAAAGTAAATTACTTCTAGAAATATTTTATTATTAGCAAAATGCTATTATCAAAGTCTCCATTTAAAGCTTCTGATCATCTTAAGAGATCAATACAAGGGAAATAAGCAAAATATTAAATAATTTCATTTTAACATATATTAACATAACGTGCTATATAGAGTATTTTCCTGTGTCAAAACTACATATAGAGAAGGCAGAATGAATAATAACTTGGGTTTGCCTTTAAACTACATTCTAATTCTGTCTATCTTCATAATAATGTCTTGATAGGTAAATAATTTGCAGCAGATCTATAAACCAACAGAACTGGAATATCAGTGACAAGTGGCCATGGTAGACTGAAGTCAAAGCACGGAGGTAGTCAAGTTTCTAGGCAGCCAATTTTTATAGCAAATTTTCTGCACAAAAAAGTTTAAGGCTTGATCAAATAATGAGCAAATGAAGCTAATCTCCAAAGGAAATAGAGCCTGCTGCCCAGATGAGGTGTTTTGAAATGACTGGCATGAGGTAAAAGCAATGTGTTTCATGTCAGTCTGTCAGATGGACCCCAGAAAAATGAATGTGCAACAGGAGAGGTGTCAAGGCATAATCAGTATGCATTTAAGATGGAAAGCAAGAATCAAAAACTTAAACTGCTGAAAGGGCAACTGCCACATGAGATTTTTATCTTTAATAAGTTTCCCCTAGAAAACAGTGTGGAAGATCTATTACACCATGAATTATGATACTATCTGCGAATTAGATTGCTGATGGATCAGACAACATGGGAGTAAACAGCACAATGGGAATACAACCCCCGAAGCAGATACACAGGTCCGGTACTGAAACAAATCTTCAGGTCAGCATAAAAAATACCACACACACACACGCAGCCCGAGCAAAGGGAACCTGGTCTTGATACGAATGGATTTTTCAGAACCTGCAAACTGTGGGAGGAAAATCATCAAGAAATTTGTTCAGTGAACTCCAATAGCTGTTTCCTAGGGAAGATAAACGTAAGGAGGCTGAGCACTATAATAGACAGCACCATCTAAAAGAGATACATGTAAAGAGTATTAGGATGAAAAAAACAACATCATTTAATGCAAGGACTAGTGCCTTTAATCCAACAAAGAGATCATATCCTAAGGGATGATATCAAGCATTCATCAGAAAGCAGACTCATAAATATTTTTGGAAGTTGCTGTCTATGTTAGAGAAAATGCATCAGAGATTTTCAGAGGTTGATGTGAATTGCATTTTTATTATTTTTTTTCCACCAGCAGTATACCAACCAGGAATATTTGTGAAGCTGTACACAACCTCCCCACGTATAGCGGGTTATATATAGAATCCTACTTCTGGTTCTGTCAAAAGTCCATTCACAAACACAAGGACGCTGTAATACATCACTGTACAAGCGTACCTTCAACACGTTTAGCAGGAAAGCACCAAAACCAGTGTTCATTCTCTTTAATGTTTGAGTGTTTCAGCACAGAGAAGAAGCCATCCTTTAAAGAACTCTTTGTGTACTACCAGAGAGACCATATCTAACTACACCATGCAATGGTGATTCTGCCATTTTCCTACATTTGCTTAATGACCAGTGCTCTTCTGATATAGTACAAGAATGGTACAGTATAGTGCAGTGAAAGAGTACAGCATAGTATAGGGTAAGAAACATTTGCTGTTTTTCTGCCTTTCTGTTTTTTAAAGGAAAAAGTTGAAAAGAAACTTCAAAAAGCTGAAGAAGAAACTTAGATCACATTAACGCTCTATAATCTGGAACTATGCAATTAATATAAAGTGGAAGACCCTCTCTAACTCTCCCCTCTTTTGTTCTTTATACCTGAGGAGATACACCGATGCATGCTGCAGTAACATCGAGAAGGCTGCTGTTCTCTTGTGACTCTTCCAGAAGCCAAAGCAACCATTCTCAACCCTGATCCTTCTACACAAATGAACTGGCAGCCCTCCGGTGCCCATTCCCCCTCACACTTTTTTTTTTTTGGTAATGTACATGCCTCATTAGGAGTCCCTATTGCTGTGCTTTTTAAAAGCACGCTGATGAAAACAAGGCAAACATAGCAAGCATGCACAGCAGGCAGTTTCTAAGGGGTCATATCTTCACTGCATTAATCCAGGGACTGCTGCAGTACATCATTACTGCCATTTTGGCTCCAGACCTGTTTTTTAAAATAGCTGCAGATATAGTGGATATATTTAATGATAAATGTATGCATTATCATTTCCTTTTACTAACTTCAAACTGCAGAATTCAGCAGACTGCTAGCTGATATACGTCTGCCTCCTGGAAGAGGAACTATATGACCTTTTACATCACCTTACAAAAGTAGCATGTGCCATAATGATGCATTTGAGCTATTTTAATTTCAAAAAGCAAGGATAAGACAGTGAAGTACAAGAAAGCAAATAAAATTAGTAGCACAACTACCATTACATCCTAAAGAGCCGGACGTTTTCTGAAGATGTAGTCACAATGAGCCCATTCTCCTAAGTCCAGGTACAAATAATTGTAATGATTTTGTTTGGTTGTTTGTTTTGAAAGGGACTCATTCACCCATAGGACAACACTGGTTGCAAGGCTAAGGGCCTTCAAAATCTTACACAAGCAAGCCACATGTCCATTCAGTTCAGAAGTACCATTATTCATATTGCATCACATTTGAATGGAAATACTACAAAGATGTGCCACTGGGAGGTCCTTAATGGGCTGTGCCTTCTGAGGAAAATGGAGTATTAGTCCACAAAGGCAGCAGTAGTAAATAACAAGTACCAAGGGTAGAACAGCTAGAAACTGTGTGCTAATTGGCACATCAAGGTGCAGGAAGACATCACTGATGACATATGTTAGTGCCCACATGCACGCCTGCAGACAGACACATGGAATAACAGAGCATGTAAATTGCACATATATGTATATATTTTTTGATAAATTGGTTATCCTTGGTACTTATACGGTGCCTGGAAAAATGTTTTAAATGTTTTAAATTAATATGTCATTTACTATCTTGCAGGAAAAACAGCTTGCAAGACAATGAGTCAGGATTTCCAGCAATGCAGAAAACGGTCTGGTGATTCAGCATTACGAAGTGCACACATTTACAGAAGTTTTTTCTTTATTCTCAAGAAATGGTCGCATTAATTTTCCCATGACTTCTTATTTCTTCTAACATTAATGATTATGCACTTTGTTTGTTTGTTTGTCTGTTTTTAAGGGTATAAGAAAGAGGAATCACAAAAGCTACTCAAAAAACCTCTGAGCTGAATGCTTATTGTTTTTCCCAGTAAGTGCAGAAAAATGCTATAACAGCTAAATGGTCTAACCAGAGAACCTTCTGTCTACAGAACAAAATCACAGTAATAAATTGACAGCAACTGGGTTGGTGATGTAGAGAGCCTGGCCCCCTCTGCTGTCTATTTTGTGCTGCTTCTAAAATGTTCGTAGCAAACCTATAGACTTAAAGAATAATGTTTTTGTATTTGTGAATGCTCTCCTCTGACTTCGACGTTGATGGATAACCCTGACAACTCTCATGGAGACTAATGTACCAATGTGTTAGACCTGGAAAAAACAAGATTTAGAAAAGAAAGGGGACCCAAAGAGGTTAAAAATCTTCATTCACTGCATTAGAACCCTTCCAGACCCCTAAATCCATGCATTTGCCAAATGTGCAGTTGAAAATCAAAAGTTTGCACAAAAAGTGACAAATTCCTTTTGATAGCTAAACACTCCAAACCAGAGACAGGATTGTAGATGCACGTAGAGGCATGTCATAAAGCAGAGGCATTTTGCACCTGACTCAAAAAGTAATAAATGCAAGCTGGTTTAACTGTATTGCCTACAAAAATCACCATGTAGAATATGCAACTTACATTTTGATGAAAAATGTAAAAGTAGCTTAGATGTGTTTAATATGCTTTGAATCCTACTCATTTGTTGCAATACTGGAATTTACCCTCAAAGGATTCTACTGTAACAGAGCCATTTGCATGGCTTTGTCCCTTGCGAACAATGTCCCACGAGTTTCTTTAAAATCCCACGCTCTTGGGACATACATCATTCTCCTCTGACACACATCAATACCAACTTTGGTCTCTTGCTCACTACATTGGCTTCTCCTTTCTGTTTGCCTAGAGCAGGCTGCTCATGCACATTAACAAAGCAAAGAAGACATAAGCTACAGAGGTTACGGCATTTGTTAAAACTGCCTCTGTAAAATTAGTCACAGACAACAAGATTAATTAAAAACAGAGGAAAACAGAGTGAAATAAATTAAAAAAAAATGCATCAGCTATCTGATTTACACTTCTCAACAGCTAAACTAGAGAATTAAGTCAAGCCCAAGTGAAACACAAAACCTTTGATGCTCAGCTGGTACTGTATATGAGCCAACAGCCTGACCTCCAGGCTGAGCCTTCGAACACAGCACTTTGTACCACTGTCTTTCACTCCAAGTGGAACTGAACCAGGACCATTCCTCGAAATTTTGTGGAACACAAACCAAAATCCCTGCAGTCAGAGCAGAGTTGAACCTAACCTGGAAGCTAAAGAGTCTATCAGATTGACTCCCTCTACAGCTTTGGTTTTGGCTCAGGTACAGAGAAATAGAGCAAAAAAGGAAGCCTCCACACCCCTTGCAAGGAATTCCCTTCCCTGGCTGCTGTTCAGTGAGCCTCTCCACATCTTAACATTCCTGTTGCACCCACAAGAGCTTCTGTCTCTTGATCAGAAGACCTATCTGGAGAAAGAGATATGATCTTCCCTTTCTCTCCACAGCATTCCTGTCCTTCAAATTACCACTTCAAAACCCCACCAAATTTATTTCTTTCAGTACAGTGACCAACTATTTTAATTGATACTTTCAAGAAGTAGCTCATGGCTTCTTGTAGCAAATTCCCATTCGCTCAGCCCTGCTGCACACCAAGGCATGTAGCGCGCAATCATTAGCTTACGTTATCAAAGCAGCTCGCTATTATAATTTGTTTTTAATCTCGGATGACATCACACTCAAAAGTACGTTTTCCATCTTGCTGTGCCTCCTAATTTCTGCAACTTTGAACCCAAATCTCTTCCTGTAAAGGAGATATGCTTAAATGAGAGTCCTGAAAGGCTGAAAAGTTCTGAGATTTAGATAGATACAAATAGTTTCCAAACTTCTCCTACTACCAGCTTCCCTCAGGAAGCACAGAATCCCCCAGCTAAGCTTGCATTCCCATTCCAGCTGAGGCTTGCATTCATCTTCAGTAGCCAGGCTCTGCTGCTGGGACAGCTCCTGGCTTGTCCCATGCCTTGCCATGACAGCAACTGTGACAGCCACAACAGTTTTATTGCATCATCCCAATAAAAGAAAAAATTAATTATAGCTCAATTTACAATGTTCCGCAAGCTCTTGCCAGCCTCTCTGAAGTTTTATGATGCCTGTTTCACAGGTGGAAAGAAAGCCAAGTGCAGAAGGTCATGGGACTGCCCAGGTCCACTCGGATGACTACCACTGGAGACAAAAGCACAACTGCAGCACAACCCCAACTCCTTTTCTGTACCTGCTCCCAGAACAGCTCCTCTCCCATCAGGAAACTTGAAGAACAGTGAAGTCTGTCAGGTGAAATATGTCTTTAGAAAACAGAGCAGCACAGAAAGCTAACTTTACACCAGTTTGCAATATGATGACCAACACTACACATTATCCCAAATGCATCTTACTCTCTGAGTAAGCGGATTTCTCTTTGTTATTTGTTCATATCCACACAATCAGAAAAGCATGTTTTTGTCTGATAAAACTAGCAGGAGTGAATTCTTTTCTGCAATCTTATTGTATGCAGCAATGAAGAAAAGAGAGGTTGCACTTCCTTGCATTCAGGTGGTGCCACCCCACGGAAGAGATAAAAGTGCTAAGTACATCTCGCTTCATCTTCAGGAAAACCACCCATGCCTTCTCTTGACTTGTTTATTACAGATAGGTAACTTGCATTAGGTGTATTCTATGAATAAATATGATTTTTCAGTAAGGATGCAGTATAATAAGTAAATAGACTAATTTTTTACGTTTGTCTCTCTCCAGCTCAGTCTGTCAGATAGAAGCTTTTAATGAACAGCAATAGCAAGCATCACAGTATACCAGGACATAGTCTACAGACCTGTCCTGATTTTCTAGCTGATGCGTATGATCACTTAGTCAACAAGTGGTTATTATACTTTCTTTCTTTCTTTTGTCCTTTCTTCCCTTCTTTCCTTTCTTCCTTCCTTCCTTTTCCTTAACCAAACAGTGATCTTACCTACCTCTACAGAGTGAATGGAAATGAGTATTTACACCCTTTGACAATAAAAGTAAAACTTTTATTTATTTCAATGGGAACAGAACTCACAACAACATAATTGTGATTAAGAGAACAACTATAAACCAAAGAATATTCTTTGTCTACGAAGTCTCCCTGAACAATTGGAAATATTCTGAAAATCTGGTAATTCAAAACACACACACCCCACAGAAAACAAAGTGACCACTAATAGCGATAATTATGACCAAATTTCAAACTCCATCCATTTCAGCCTCTGGTCCGAAAAGAAAAAAAAAAAGCAAAAAATAAAAAAGCAAACCCAAATTAAACAGAAGTATCATCTTATTGTACTTCACTTCAACCTCAAAAATAGTTGAATACATTTTCTCAAATTAAAAGAATAAATGCTTGTGAACAAACACAGAGTAAGCGAAAGCTGTCCCCAAAAGTTTCAGCTTTCAGATTGCATCATGCATTCAGATAGTTGTAACTAATGGCTTCCCCAGCACCATGTAAGATATATACAAACATATATAAGTGAACATCAAATTACTCAGATCTCACTCTTATTTTTTTTCCCAAACACTTCTGAGTATTTTATCTAGTATGCTTTCATCAAGGTCTCTGATTTTCTAATTGCACAATATCACCAATAAGGAGTTGTTGTTTGAATGAACTGCTTTCTTACACTACCTGTTTAATGATAACTTTTCTTGTAAACATGCTATTGACCCTATACTCATTCACTCTGGTGGAAGACTGAGCAGCACTTTCTGCATTCCAAGTACATAAAACAGATCCTTTATACTTTTTGTACCACATGCTGTGAATTAGTATTAAAAATGATATACAGAGTATACCACAGATTTTTTAGTCCTGCATAGATTTAGCCACATTTTTTATCTTATTCTTACTATGAATTCTCAAAAGCACATGTTCTGACTGTGGACTAACAGAAGTAGGCACTTAACATATTTTTGATCTGTATTTCAGAGGACGCAATAAACTCATTCTTTAAGAACAGTAGCATATATACAAAAATATTTTTTTAGTACATTGTTTAATAAAAGTTTTGCTTAACAAGCAAAATTATGCTTCATTGGTGATCCTGATCCAAATAATACTTTCTACTGATTTCACTGGGCATCTGGTCAGCCAAAAATGTATAATTATTAAGTTTGGTTTGTATTTGCCATGGGAGGGAAAAAACCACTATCTTAAAACTAAAACTTACGAAAATAATTTTATGTTAAAATTCCTATCTCTTTTTCATGCCTCACCAACTTCTTCCAAATAATTATTTGGCATCTAATTCCACAGATGCATGCCAACTAGGTAGCACGCTTTGTGCCCTAAAATGACTGTAACACATGTTACAGGAAGCAACTTTACATTTGATTTAAGGATGTGTATGAAAGTAACCATTTTACTCATCTACCATTAAGCAAAACATTTCCATTAATTACTACTTCTATTTTACATATACTGCTGAAGGGTTATTTCATTGTATTTCCTTGTTTCATTCATGTTTACCTTCACTTTTACTCAATCCCTCAAAAACAGAAGGAGCTGTCAAAACTGACTTTGAACTAATTGCTTCATGAATTCTTGCTCCGATAAGTTAATGCATCTCCTCTATTCCACACTACAGCAAAGGCAAGTTCAGAGGGAAAACAAAGGATTACTGTAGCATCGGGAAAAGCTGGTAAGGGCTACATTTAATAGTGTGCTCATGTTGCAGTCTGCTGCTCAACAATTTGCACTGAAATTGTTGCTAGGTATTTACCTCTGCTGATATTTTTCTTATAAATGGGAAAACAGGAATCAAATTGTACTGACAAGTCAAAAGTAGATTTTATGAAAGGAAAAGTACAAAGATTTTATAAGTTTATGACAAATGTGTTTATTTAACTTAACATAGAATAACTCAATTTAAGTGAAAGGAGAAATATAAAGCTAAGTAGCATTCTACTGCACTTGTGGAGAATTAGGTAGGATATATAAATAATTAAGCCTTGGTTTTGAGGCTTTGGTTAAACAGACTTACGTGAGAGCTCCTCTATCAAAGGCGGTTATCCTGTCTAAAACACAAAAATCTGTTTCATCATTTATAGTTTTTATCACATCGTATAGCATAACTTTCACATGAGAACAGAGGTCATTTTAAAGCGAACTGTTGTTCTAAGGTAACTTTTAATTTGAGGACCAAATGTAAATTGCTATGGTGAATGCACGTTAGGTCACTAAAACAACGGTAGCTAAACTCAGATGTGACCTAGCAACCCAGGTGTTCAGGAAAAGTGCTGTTAACAGTAAGGATTGATGATCTAATCAAACTGTCACACTCAGATCCTCAGCAGGGTGGTTGGAGGGGAGGTGGAGGAGGATAATATTCAGAAAGCAAGCACATGCTTAGTGTTACTTTAAATTGATGCTGACATTTTCAATTGTAAAAAGAAATTTTTTCCTAAGTAATATAGGAAACAACTCTCCTAACCTTCCGGAGGATATCAGATAATCAGAGAGCTTGTTTTGCAAAAGCCAACTTCTCAGATGTGTGACTTTATGAAATACGAACTATCAGACATTTTAGAGGTTCAAGATGATAGCAGATATTTTAATGCTTTTCTTTCTCCTAGATATGTATAAATGGGCACTTAGCTAACTCTGCATATGCACGTGCTGTGCATATCCTGTAAAGCTAAACAATTAATAAGCTCATCTGTTTGTCCTAGTACCTCTGTGCTTTCTGTCCTCATGCTGTCTTTCAGCTCTAACAGTGAAGACTCAAGGAACTGCTGAGCCAAAATGTTAACAAATAAGTAAACGAGATCAAATTTTGGTGGTCTAAGAACCTTGTTCTACATCACATTCCTTAGTATTAAAAAAATGGCTATTTGCAAGGTGCTTAAAATTTGAGGAATACAGGATTGCCGTACTGTAGAGGTAAACTTGTTATTCCCTTACAGGACTTTGCTCATGAGTCAAATGGAGTTATAAATGGTTAGCAGTGACTTTACAACCAGAAGAACTATTTTCCCTTTTCAATTAACAGCAGGAAAGAAACTAGTTTAAAGTGTCAGAAGCCAGGCCACTACACTGCTTTAATCACAAATGGTAACGATTTTCTGCATGAGGTTCTGAGATGGCCATTTACAGCAGTATGTTATCTCCATGCAACCTTTAGAAAAGGATGGTTGGTTGACAGAGAACCTCTGGGGAATTTTTCAGAAGGCCAACAGGAGGACTGGGCTTCAGGTGCCTCTTTCGTGGCCTTGGTTGGACTTCACTTGAGTGTACACTACACAGAGCGATAGCGATCAACACAACTAAGGCCGTGGATCTGAAATTCTAGCAATGCTCTCTTATTTGTCTGCAGCAAGCCACGTATAAGCGGCACAAAAACAAGAATTCATTTTATGAAGTGTACTGCTAGTGAGCCACAGGTGTACAAACACAAGCAGTTCAAATATGATAAGTGGGAGTAACGTTTTCTTATGTAAAATCATGCATCTGCTCTGTGTTTACACCTTTATTTGTTTTGCAGCCCTACAGATAGTGAGGCTAAGAATCATTCTACATGAAGCAATCTACACAGCTACATAAGCATAACACAGATAGCAAGGAGTCTTATTTTTTAAATCATAAGTTTCAGACGTATAAATTATAGATACATTAAAGCCTTAGGAAAAAGAAAACCAAATAAATAAAGCAACTACAAAAGATCACTGAGATGAACTTCCTCTCACTTGTATGCCGTACTGATAAAATTTCTAGAGATGAGTTGATCTAAAAACAGAAACAAAAGCCTCCAAACCCCTGCTAAGTAAAAATGATAAAATTATTTTATTTCATGTCTTTTTTCTTTTTTCTTTTTTCTTTTTTTAAGCTGTTCCATTTCTTCCACCTGCAGTTATTTTACTGGTACACTCAGGTATATAGAAGAATTATGTACCCAGTCGATTGCTTTTATGTTTAAATATTAAGACTTCGGGCATTAAAAATTAGACACGAAACACCCTATGGGGAAAAAATTTGGAAATCATAAAATCTGGATGATATTCAGCAGCAGGAATTTCCTCAAGCTACCCTTTACTGCAAAATTAATTCACATTACTGGAAGGCTTTCCTATACCCACAGTGTTGGGAATGCTTTGTCCTATGGGGGACTGTTCACGCAGGATTCGGAATTTACATATTTCACTATTTTGTTCAGTTATTTTCCTCAATAAAGAGCATCAAACCTCTGTGCTAAATTTAAAATGAATTACAATTTTGCTGAAGGTTTAATTGCTAAGTAATTTGTTTGAACAGTTT
>NC_140297.1:99900342-99917842 GCF_964211825.1 Aythya ferina
TCTCTCCTTTGTTGCGAAGCAAACGCATAGTATGGGCGTACAGACAAGAAGCCAAGAGGAAAGTTAGCTGTGACTTGAGGGCACATCAGCTGCTGCCAGCCCTAAAGGCTTCCTCACACTTCTTGTGTTGGCCACCGGCAGGTAATCAGACTCATGATGCAGTGGATGTTGAGCCCATACCTACGTTCACATTCTGACACACTACAGCACAAACCAGCAGATGAGCTCCACAGCAAAATGCTGCTTTCAAAGCTTAAGAAAGTAACCAAAATACTGAGAGCTTGATGGAGATCTTGAGTAAAATTTTAGCTCTGAACCGGTGCTAAAACATTGAGTCCTGTCCGCTCTCCGCCGCTCAGCTGCGATTCACGCTAGCAAAACTTGAAGGAAAAGCAGCATTTCCTTCCTGATAGATCCTTTTCCACAGCAACTCTCCAAGGTATTTTTTGAGCCATTTGAAGGAAATGATCAATTAAGTATATTTTTCATTCCCATCCAATTAAACTAGTAATGTTAAGTTTCTGTTGCGAAAGCTCAAAATTATTAGCAAGAAGCAGTAAAAAGTGATCACAAGGCTTGATGGCCAGACCAAGCATGTTACCTACCAGTGGTTATGGGGAGCTTCTTGTTTATGTATCAGTGTGTACCACCACCATCACCTCTAACTGCAAATCTTTCTGTGAGACAGTCATTTAAAGAATTCATTCTTTCACAACACAAGTTATTAGATGATTACATACATATACATTTGTATGCATGACGTAGCATCCTATGACTTTTGTCACCTGTTTTCCCCAAATCTGCTGTAACATCATCTCAATCTTTTTTACTTAATGTAGTAATATTATCAAAGATAGGCATATCAAGTAGTTATTATCAGAAATTTCTCTACTCAAACACAAAAGTCTCAAGAGAAAATTGGAAATTCAATAAAGTAAAAGAGAGTTGGGCTGAAAGACTTCATTCACTTCTAGTTTTACCTCCAAAATGGAAATATCAGGACATTGTAATTTATTACAAAACAGCATGAGGCAAGCTTTCTAAAGAGTTTACAGAACATCAAATCCCCATTCATTTTTCCTGGCTACTTTTCTTTCAGACCTCAATAATGCCTGCTAATGACATACCATGCAGTCTCATACGTTTCAGGATAGCTGTACCACACATGTTAGTAGCATTTGATATTCCAGAATACATGTGGTCTTATACAAGTACACTGAAAATCATAGCTGTAGCTAGGCCTGTCACTTATACCAAGGAATGTAACTTTTAATTTCCTGTAGAAACTGGCAGCTTTCAAATATCCTATTAATGACTTTTGAGATCTCAGAGACAAGTCCACCAATAATAATGGTGGTGGCATCACTCAACCACAATGATATCTTTGGATCTTGGAAAACACAGGCAAATTTCTGGCAAAAGGAGTATGGACTCAGAGTGTGCTGCAATTTCTGGTCAAAATTTTCCCCTAGTTCTCTAAAACCTATCGAAGTATTTCTCTGTCTATCATTAGTTATTTTTCTCCCACATTTAAAGTGCTAACACTGTATCCCATTTTTAAAGCACGTGAAAATATGCCAGAATGACCTTACAAAAACAAACATATTATTAATGACCTTTGCAGAAAATGTCTTGGAACACAGATTGCAGTTCAACACATACTTTTGATCCAAGAAACTTTATATATATATATATATACATATGAATGATCCTATTTGATTCAATGGTACTACTCATATGCAGAAAGTTATTTCAGAGGCAACTCATCATTTAAAATTCACAGGGAAAATGAGGTAATTAAACAACTGTCAGTTAAGGCCTTTCTGTGGCATACTTATATAAAAATAGTTTAAACAGAAGCATCAGATAGAATCCTAGTTAACAAAGTCTTCTTTACTGTAAAATGCATGTTGTAAAATAATAAAGTTCTACTGAAAAAACATGTACAAAAGATAAATGTGTTTCTGTATGAAAGAATTCTAAATCCAGAGTTGTCCTTAGTAGCGGCAAAATTCTGTCTCACTGATGAGTGACTTAGTGATTTATTTTTATTTTCTTGCTCATATTTTTGTGTATCCTAAACTCAGTGATGAATCATCTCAGTGTCTCCTGCTTTGCCTCAGTTTACACCTAAGTAACATAATTTCTAACAGAAATTGGGACTCAGCACCATTAACACTACGGATGCATTCACCTCGTCCTCAACCACATTGTCTCCGAGACACAATAAAGGTGTAGCCAAAGATTTATCCTGCCAATAAGATATAGTTATAGGTCCCATGAAGATTACTGACACTGAAGTACCAAATATGTACTGGCCTTGGACTTAGCAGATAACATGCCAGTTTTGAGACACATTCAAGTTGACAGTAAATCAGTATCACAGTTCCAATAACAGGAAAAAATACCTTAGAGGAATTTTTGTGTTAAAACATTCCACTTTTGAGTTAGCTATTAAATGGTAATGACCATAATGGACTAGGCAGTAGGTTTCTTTGTGGCTAAAATGTGAAGACATTTCACAACAAGACTATTTTTTTAAGCTTCTGTGATTTGCAGCTGCATAACATTTGCCCCCTTAAAAAAAAAAAAAAAAAAAAAAAGAAAAACTTGAAACAAAAGATGTTTCAGTAGCAATCTTATTATGAATTATGCTTGTTTTCCATATCTGCATATGCAAACACCGCCACAGCCTCCATAACATCTCCCTTTTGTGGATACAAAAAAAAAAAAAAAAAAAAGCTATAGTTATGGGTTATGGAAAGCAAGAGAGAGTAAGTCACACTAGTTCAGTACTGCTTCACTAAATGTAAATGTTATTTTTTTCTCCCCCTCTCAGAACTCAATGTTTGTCACCGAAAATTCTTTGCTGAGAAGTTTCTTAAAAAGGGATCAATTTCTCAAGGTGTATAAAAATATTTTTCAAGCACCCTTTTGAACTTATTTCAATTTTCTGTTTTTGATGATAGTCATGCTGACAACTTTTTTTGGTCCATCAAACTCTGTAGTACAATTACATGAATTTACTTTTAATAAATTACCATCTTTGCATATATCAGTCAAACCACAAAGACTAAACACTTGCAAATAAAATGCATTATTAATTTAATTGTCACAGCCTATTTAGCTAGCTTCTATTAGTATTTGCTATAATATGCAATGTATCAGAGAGCAGAATCAAATTCAAAACATAAAGAATAAACTGATTATATTGTCCTAGAGAAATTAAAATATAGCAAGCTTGCAAAATTATAATCAAGGCATTAATGTTTTAAATAGGTAAGAAAACTACATAACTTAATTTAGAATATGTTTATACCCAAAGTGATGCTTTAACGTGCTGAAGAAGGATTTCTTTGGTTCCTAAAGCCATTAAAAGGCAACAAACTCTCCCATAATGGGAAGGGAAAGGTGGAAAGGAAAGCAACAGTGCTTTGGTATTTACTGCACTTGATCACGTGGCTTAAACATCCACAATCACCAGTGAAGGACAGTTCCTAGATAATTACACTGTTGTTGTAGCTCTGTCACTACCATTATAGGTTGCTCTATGTTAAGCTGAAGAAATGCCGGCTAAAAAGGTACTGCAGGTAATAAACATCCACCAGACAGATGAAGAAATTTCAGATGAAGAGAGCATGAAGTCACTCAGATATCTCTTGTTATGCTGGCCCAGGGGTGTGCAGCTGCGGATGGGGCACTGAGGCTGCAGGACAAAGCTTGGTTTCTTGCTCCCAGGGCAGCCGGAGCTGCCAGGGCTATGAACCTGCCACTGCCTGGAGAGGTGGCAGGGAGGGACCCCTTCTTCTTCTCCTCCTCCTCCTGCTATGCTGGAGGGCCAGGCTAAAAGCCTTTGAGGAATAGGGGAAGAAATGGGGAAAACAGAAACAGCCAGGCAACCTTCAGATGAAATATAGAAACAAAAGCCAGCATCCTGCTTGCTTGGGAATCCATTCCAAGATGATCGCTAAAAATATGTTTCTCTGGTTAAGACACTATATTTGGATATCTATTGTATGCACCCTTTATTGCGCACATGTTCACTAGGGTAACGGAAGTGCTCTCTGTGTTGTATTTAGGATGATTACATAGTAAATATCCCCTTATAAAAGAACACTGGTACCGAACATTTCCAGTATCAAACAAAACACCAGAGCAAAACCTTTTTTTTTTTTTTTTTTTGTCTTTGCAAGTGTTGCTGTACAACAACAGAAAACCAGCATAAACTTTAATACGATACCTGATTTTATGAAACTGTTACTCTTGTTCCAATGCATTCTTCTACATTTTAAATGAAAAAGAATATCTCAAAACTCTTCAAAGAGCCGCGTGTTACGGAAATTCAGGTTAAGCATTTTGGAAAGGCAATCTCATAAAGAATATAAGCAGTGCTTAAACTGTGCTTAGTCAAACAAAAGGTGTATATGGACTGTTAATTCGAAACTCTGCTCTTTGGTGACTCCATGATTTAAGTTTGATGAACTTGTGAGGAAAGACTCTAAGCAGCTACCATCCCCAGTGTCTTTAACAGGAAATGAACATGACTCAGGAAGAGTATTCCAGTGGTCTCCTACAACTCATAACTACTATTCATTTTCTTCTTCTTTTGTATTAAAAACAGGAAATAAGCTTTATTTATAAAATCTTACACTGGAAGAATGAGTTACAAGGTGGTCATACTCGAAACAGAATCAAGTGCCCAGCAATGAACCCGGCAGGTGGGATACATCCATTTACCCAGATGGAGAGGGAATATGCCATCTTTTGGCCATCCAGAAAACATCCAGGTTTCAAATTACCTCCGAAATTCAGTGGAATGCCAATAGTTACACCACAATATGGCTAATAAATCTGAGGCAAACTCTTCTTTTCTGCAAAGTGCCGTTTAGCTTGCAAAACATGGTTACATTTTAAACCATAGAAAAAAATGACTTGTTTTCTCTCTCTCTCTCTCTCTCACAAAGTTTTCAACTAAGTAACTGCACATAGATTGAAAAATGAAATAATGTTTTTTACAAAGTCAAAACCACAGATCTCTGTTCCTGCCCAGCACCGAGGAAACTGTTTTTAATTCCTCTGTGACTTTGACCTCAGTAATCAACATAAATTTCAGAAAGCCATTTTAGGCAGCAGCAAGGCACAAGAGGAAAAAAAATAGGTGATTTTGTACATGGAGAGGAAATGGAAATGTTGAGAAAATAATATCACCTGCTGAAAACCAGCCCCCAAAGTTGCAAAATTTTGCATATAGTTGCTTTCTACAGCAATTTTTCCATTGAGCCCTCCAAATGTGTCATAAGCACCATGCTAGCAGACCATTTAAGCATGTTAGCTCTCTCTGTAGTTATAGCTGAGCTAAAAGTCCAGGCGATTTCATTTTGGGTACGATAAATATTCCAGGTAACACATATTATGTGAATGATATGAGGTAATATGAGAAAAAAACAAATAAAGTGACTTACCTTTCTTTGGGTGTGCCAACTCCATGCTTGCCCAGTAAATGAGTGTTCAAATGCTTCTTCATCACAAAGGCCACCCTGTCAAACAAACACATACAAAAAACAGGAAAATTAGTGTTTTTAATACTTTTTTTTTTTTAATACTGACTTTTTCTGTTTTGAGCATTCATTCGAGCATATTTTACTAATTGCAAAATTAAAAACCAAGAAACAAACAAACAAACGAACAAACAAAACCACCCATTTTGGACTACAAATTACTTCTGGGAGTCCATTCTGTGATGACACATTTTCTTCAGGTTGTAGTCACTTGGGTATCTCTATTCCAAATAAGCAATCATAACCATACATCATTGGTCAAAAAATAGAAAAACTGCTTCTGCTTCCCTTTGCACATTAGAACACCTTATATAATATAGTGAGAATACAGTCTTTTTCGCTTAAATAGGCATTTGCCTAAATATGCATTTTCTCATGTTAAAAACTAATACAGTATTAGCTACACCTTTGAATTTATTTAAGCTTAATGGGCCCATCCTGCAACCTTTCTTCATATACGTAGTTCCATTTTTTTAATGAGAGTAATAAAAAAATACAGCAAGATCAGATGCTTTAATCACTGCTTATGTCTGGACAAAGTCCATTGTATTAATTATTTAAAGAGATATACATGGAAACAAATTAATAGCCTTAGTTATTTTATAGCCTTGTGAAAAAGGGAAGGGAAAAGGTGAAGCACACGTTTGTGACTACATTTGGAGTGGGAATAGTATTCAAACTGGCAAGACATTGTTCAAGGCATCAACAACAGCAGCAACGTTTACACTACCTGCTGTTACGTTTGCACCAAACAAAACACAGATAATTTAATTTCATTTTGGTGATATATGTACAGAAACAGACGGGAACCTATGGAGTACCCTTCTGCTGCTGATAAGACCTGAACATCAGTTTAATTATGTCACATGACTGCTTCAAACAATTTAGATATCAGACCAAAGCTTCAAACTAAAGCACTTCTCTTGATAAGCAAAAATCATACCACTGTAACTTTCAGTGTGAAAAGGGCTTGCAAACATTTTTGTTAATTATGTATTACAGCTGTCCTTCATAAAGTTAATTACTAATAGCTGAAAGGCAATAGACTCTATTTGCATATGTACATGAAAGGCATGACATATGCAAAAATATGATTTTAATTAGCATTCCATGATATGAAGGGCTACAAATCAAACTGGCATGTTATAAGATTTTTAGCATTAAATGCTGAATTCATCTGGACATGTTTGCAGTAATGGACAATGGAAGGACTGTAAAAAACACTGTAGCATTATGGCATGGATGAGCCACAAAAGCCAAGAAAGAGTACTTTTCCTTTACAAATATGATAATGTAGTTTCTCCATGTCTGATCTACTTTGGGCACTTTCACATTATTACAGAGAATCTCTCTTGTGCATCCTTTAGGGTAAAAGAATATAATTTTGTCTTATTTAAATGATAGTGACTTCATTATTTTTACAAAAAGATATGAGAAATACCTTAAATACTTTCCCCTACGCAATTTACAAATCTAGCAACCCAATCATTACATCTGTGGATAATCTATCACACTGCCACCATCATTACTATTCAAGTGTCATCAGAATTACTGTACATAGGGAAAATAATTGTAACAAAATAAAATCATGTGTTCTGATAACAGCACAAGGCATTGAAAACATGCTGCTCTCTTGCTTTTCAGCAGAAACAATAGCCATTTCTTCGCAGCTGTGAAACGTACCTAACTGATTCAATAATATTTCTACTTTCTGTTACAAACCGACCCTTCTCTAAAAGAAAAATAAAAATATTACCATGAAAGGATAACGTGAAATCAAAGTTCTAAAGGCACTTTGTGGTTTACATGGCAAAGTGTCCTTACACCACATGATAGGCAAAGGTCCCAACCAACTACATGGTATTTCTAGGGAAGATGATTTTTATTTTTTTTTAGAGTCTGTATACTTGAAGCTCCCAAACAAAAGCCAAACGTTTCTTTACAGTGCATCTATAGTGGGCACAGACAGAACTACCTTCCTCTAAAATCAAAGACAAAGGCCTTGTTAATAATTTGAAGCAATTCATCTCCCATTAGCTGCTTCCCATCTTTTGCACCTTGGTTCTGAGGATCCATTTTGCTGCTGCTACACAGCACAAATAAAACGAAGACTGACTCCATGGAAGTCTCAGCGCCTACTAGCAGTTTAAGCTCCTTAATGCAATGCTTGAAGACTTCATACTGAAGAGCACAGCCTGTCCTTGTGCAAGCTTAGAGCACTCAGCACAGCTCAGGAACAGGCACCCAGTTAGCAGAAACAGGCGTGGAAATAAAACCAAAGTTGCTACCTCCATAAGAAATTAAGAATGAAATTCAAAAATTTTTACCAAGGAACAGACATCAGAGAAAAGATATTTTTCCTTAAAATAAAAGCAAAGTCTAAATATCTTGATTGGGGTGTTGTATTTGAGGACAACATGATAACAAGACAGGTGTGGAAACCATTTGTTGATGCGTATCAACCCCTACAGGGGATCTTAAGGGAGAGGTGGTATCAAGTGCTTGCTGGCTTTAAAAGGTAACCTCAAAAAGTGTTTTCAGTACGTTCAGTAATTCCAGATTTCCCACCAATTACTGAACTAGGAATCAAAAAATAATGTTTTTCTCTCCACCACTGACTCACCAACATGAAAGTAAATCAGTTACCCCTAAGATACTGCCAAAACTGGATAGTTAGACGTGACTTAGCCCTGCTCTTTTGAAATGAATCTTAAGGGAAGTCTGTCTGGCACCATTAAGGACACAAGGAGTTAATGCGTTCAAAATACGTTGCTGCAATGTATCTTAATATCAGGGAGAATCCTTCCACAAAATGCAGTAACCACCAGTTTGGGTTTCCCTGCTGTGTTTTTTGTTGTTGTTGCTGTTTTTTCTTTTTGTTTGTTTGTTTGTTTTGGTTGGTTGGTTGATTGTTTCTACTAGAATTAAAAAAGAAAAGAAAAAAAAAATGTTCAAATGCTAGAAATTAACTGGTTTCAGAAATGCATCAAGAGGGAGTAGGAAAAACCTGTAGTAGCCTTTCTTCTATTGTTTCCAGTACAAGCCAGCAGCAAAGCAGGCCATACTATAGGCCTAAAATCATTTTTATAAAATCTCATCTAAACATCCTCATCCACAACCCACATGAAGATGAGCAGTCACTGCCAGCTGCTCCCCCAAGGAGCAAGTGTCTTAGGGCAGAAATGTTCATCATATACGTCCAAGCCATGGTCAGCGAGAGCTGCCCCCATTCAATAGGAAGACTGCTGGAAAAGATGAGTATGCAGGATTTTATTTGCTTGCAGTGGCATTCTGGTGGTTGTATTGTTGTTGTTGTCGTTTGTGGTTTTGTTATTGTTTGTTTTGTGTCTTTTTTTTTTTAATCTTCTTAGTGATTTTCAACTACTTTGGCTCCAAGCTAGCAAAATCCCCCAAAATATGCGCTCTATGTTCAAAATTCAGGTTAAATTAAAACCAAGTTGAAAAATGACAAAAGAGCTTTCCAACAGTATCCACACTCCCTATGGACAGTTTTTTACACATGAGCTATAAATAAAAATAATTTTCAATCATAAATATACAAGCACCTTTCCCAAAATAAGCTTGAAGAATATTCTGTTTTCAGTTTAGAAGAGTTGTGGCTTTGCAGGAACGTGTCCACTCGTATTCCATGGCAGCCTTTAAACAGCTCTTGGACTCACTCTGAGAAAGTCTGTAACTGATTTAGGAGCCTCCAAAGACTTGTCTTCAGTTATAAAAGCATATTTTAATGTACAAAAGAAACAAAGGGAATTCTAATTCTGGGAATAAAGAAACATATTGGACAATCTTGACTTCCACTTTTCATTCTAGTGTAATACAAGTTCTTCAGCATGTGCAATGTTTATCATCACAGTACCCAAGGAAAATGAATAATCTGTCATGTATTGTCTGTTCTCTCATACTCTCCGCAGGGAGAGAACTGTGCTCTGTGAAGTGTCTTATTTTGAGAGGGCAGAAGATTCTAGGTTTTAATATGTTTTGAATCTCTAAAAAGCTTTTTTCTTCTTAATACATACATTGCTCCGTTAGCGGAAAGCCACGTTAAAGAAAACAAACGCAAACCCAAACCAGCATTCGGGACCGTAGCGTCACGAAATCTGCGATGGTCCCGTATTTCCTGCGCGCCTGCCGCTCAGCATTGGCCTCGCTCCAGGGAAGGAGCTACATCACATCTTACCTCCACCAAAAAGTCACCTGGATTCATGCCAACAGGCCAGCCGTCTCGTAACCCAACTGCGGAAGGGGACCAGCACCACGATTTATTTCGGTGGGACTCTACAAATGAGGTACCCGGCGGTTGAAGAGCAATTTTAAATCACTTTGCAATGGATACACAGCTCTCGGCAACTGCTCTCTGGGAATTTATCTTACAGACAGCAGTGTTCAGTGACGGCAGAGAAGTCCAGGAGAACAACAATGAATACCTATCCTTTATTCATATTCTCAACATCCTTTACATCTCCTTTAAACTGTCCAGAACCTCTTTATCTCTGAGTTTAACTCTGAGAATATGATTAAGCTACTGCATGAAGCGTACAGGCCCCATGTATACAAGATGCTTTAGAAAGAGCCTCGAAAGTATTTTTCTTATTATTTTCTGAAGTAAAATAGAATGTTACTATTTTCAAATTATTAGTATTTATATATTTTATCTTGTTTTTCTCATAGGTTTGGGGCACTCAGAAAAGATGGGATAGTTTTCTGTTCTTGATATATTACATGGGAGATCTGACAGCTTCAAGGAATAAGAAGAACAAGGATCTCCAAAACTTTTATGCACCATCACAAAATATGAAGAAATAATGCATTATTCTGTCTGCATCGGCTTTTGCTTTCCATGATCTGCGCTTGAATTCCTGTCCCTTCATCTGAGGCAAACTGCATCAATCATGCTGAGGAAGGGGAAGGTACATTTAGGCAAGTAAACAATAACGCAGACTCAGGTGGCTCTTATTCCAGGCATGAAGTACCCTTGCTCCTTATAGCATCTTGAAATGCACTATAAGCCTTAATTGTTTATAGCTGAATGAGTGATTCATATGGAGTCATGCCACCAGGGGTATCAGTTAATAAAAAAAAAGAAATAGTCCAGCTTCTCAAATATCATGACCCACACGAATTTTGGTGTGTTGAATAAAACTTGTATGTGCAGTTACGTATTTGTACCTGTTCTACATATAAACACATACGCATTCAAGTCAGCATTTGGTCAAACAAAACTTAACAGTCTACAGGGATTTAAAACTAAGTTTTTAAAATCTTTTGTTTATATAAAAAGTTGCTAGCCGCATCTCATCTCTCAGGCAGGATTTTGCATTCAGCAGGTCAGCTTCAGGAACAAGAAGGCAGAGGAAAAGGTGGAAGTGCCCAGAAAGCAATGGTTTTCTATAAACAAGTGATCTTTTTTTCCATGCATCAAAAGTCTAAATTCCTGGGAATTTCTTCAAGTCCATCATTCGGGGATGTTTGCTGATTCTGAAAGGTCCAGACCGGGGTGCTGATAACTCTCTTGCATGACCGTGCGCAAGGGACTCAATTTAAAAGAAAGTATCTGGCAGGGCTGAGGCTGGTGTGGAAGATATCCAGTAGTCTGAAAGGCTTCATGCCCTTTGTGACAGGATGTCAGGTTCGACTAAATATCTGGCAGGGCGAAGTCTAGTGTGGAAAACATCCAAATATCTGAAAAACTTCATGCCCTCAGTGACAGGACGTCAAGTCCTAGAACCCGGCGCAGGAAAGCTGGGATTTCCAGCTGACTCATTTAGCAGCCAAACGAGGCAGGTCTTTTCACTTCCAGCTTGCAATTATGACGATTCTTCTTAAGGTAAAATAATCAATAGCGTTTCAGAAGGTTAACAAGTCATGTGTAATCACTCAGTCTGCAATGCTGAGAGTGCTGTGACGTGCTGGCTTACACTCCCTGCTGACCCCATGTGTTAAAGAAGGATATGGCTACTTTATGTTATACTCCACCCTCACTAACACTACCGATTAAACTGAAAAGTAAAGCGCATACACCTGGCATGTGTAGCTCCTTCCTCCCCATCTTCAAGTGCAAGCGACTTGGCAGACTGGAAAATGCAAACTTTTTCTCTTGAAAAGGGAAACCAGAAAAGGCAAATAAGGACAACTTTGCCCTCACCAACATGACAAGGACCAGAGCACTATAGGCCCACAATAATTCATAGAACCTACAGACTCAAACCAAAACTTTACATTTCCGAGAATTATCAGCCTTTCTGCCTTAAGTTTGAAACTTTTTTTTTTATTATAATTATTATTTTTACACTTTGCCATGCAACAATCTGGTATGCAGTTCAATTCTTTATTAACTTTTCCACGGAGATGTTTTATTGCCAAAGTTCAAAACCCAGCATTTTCAAAACCAGATTTTATGGGACTATGCAATCATCAGTGCAACCGAATACAACCTTCTCTTCTAAAAGTACCTCATACCAATTTTGCTATTACTTGGACTGAACTAGCAATGAAACCAAGAAGCCTAACAACAAAATAAAAAAGAAAAAAAAAAAATGAAAAAAGACCAACTTGTATTATCGCATTAGTGGAACACCTGTACATAGCTTGCACCCAAGGTAGACTTGAATATCACAGCAGCTACTGTTCCTGACTCGCTTTGAATAGGCTGACAGACAACAGGATTGTCAATGTGCTGTTCAATGACCTGCATCAATCTCAAGAATAATTTACTGCTATATCAGACAGATCATTATGGATGAGTTGCGCACTATCAATCAATCGGCTGTGTTGTTCCTGCATATTCCTGCATCTATCATCCAGAAGAGAGAAAAATCCCTCAACATATTCTTGTTGCTTTCTGCCACCAATCCGTGTCCCTCAAGATGCAAAAGAATTATTAGTCTCGTGGCCATAAAGTAGTAGCAACGAGCACAATTATCTGCTTTTATGTATTCTGGCATAAAAGAGCTGGGCACAAAGGAAGAGAAAACAAAACTGAATAAAACAAAAATATCCTCTCCTGCTGCTCTCAAACTGACCTGGAAAGATCAAAGTTGCCTAGTCCTCTGACTTCCTCTCTTTTAAGAGACGTATTTAATGTAAACCATCAATGACAGAAATTAGTCTGTCATTGCAGGGACAGCAGCCAAAAGAGAGAACGTTGGTCGTATCTACTTTACTTCCTCTCTTGACGGAGCTCACTTGTTCACAAATTATGTGCCTCACCTGAAGTCACTTATTTTGCAACTAAAACAGAAAGGTTTCCTGTAAGTTGATTCATTCTTAACTGTATTTATTATTATCATTATTTTTCAACACTAAAAGCACCCCTTGATAGAAGATGAACGAATGAGCCAAACTCAGACACACAGCGTACAGCTGTACAGCTTCTGTACCTGACGTTCAGTACAGCTTCTGTGCACTGAGAATGGTTTTCAGGAGCCACACACTTTGCCTCATTAAAGGAGGCAGAAAGCGACTGCACTGCTTAGGCTGTAACTCGTTGCTGAAAACGGGGCTTAGATGCTTCAAAAGAATCTCACCGCATGGCTCAAAGTGCACAAACTGGTCTGTATGGTTAAGCATGGACAAATACTTCAATAAATGATGCTGCTTGATATTATATATAAAAACAATATGCTTTGGATCATTCAGAACACCCTCAATACAGTTTCAGATGTGCGTACATAAAAAGTGTCAGAACAGGGCCCAAAGAATTATCCATTTCACAAGACCACAATAAAGTACCATCCGAAGATCACATCTGCTGTCTGTAGCCTCAAAAGCATGCAAACCGAGGCAAATACCAGTCAGCTTGAAGTAATTTTCTACAGGATTTCTCTAAAAACAATAAACGTATCTTTTCTTAAAGTACTTATGCTATCTCAAATAAACACAAGGGAGTTTTCAAGTGGTCGGATCCTGTTGCCCCCCCGTCCTGTCCACATATAAGGAGTTTGGAAGGATCTAAAATTCAAAGCAAAATATCATCCATGAATAAACTAAAAATTAATGACCAGTGAAATGGGTCAGACAAAAAAAAAAAAAGCAATCAATTTTAGGAAATGCACACCTCTTTTAATTTTCCCCAAACACCTATGTATAGTAATGAAGCTGAAGTTGTTCATGCACCATTACTAAAAATAACAATCTTCTTGAACAATGTGCAACTGGGTATTCTTCTCAAGCAAAATAAAATGTAATAAAATACTTTATTTTTGTTTTAAACCTGAACTTTCCTACTGAAGTTGAATTGAGCCACTGTCCGTCTAAGTGTCCGCAATTCTGTTATGAAGTCAAATTGAAGATTAAGCAGTAAAAACTGAAATAAATAAGAGATTGCTTGTACAGTAGATTTGTAAACTGATAACAGGGAGTAAACAAATGGCTCTCTACATATTTTGTTTGCTTAATGAGCAGACTAAAAATAGCTGAACAGTGGCAAAAACTTTGAAGTCAGAAGGTGTTCACTCTGTCAGGAAATCACCTAACAAATACATGAGAAAATTAGTACCGCTACAAGAAATGTTTGTTTCAATATTCAGAGGAGTTAATGAATGTTAAGTGATAATGGTAGACAGCAGCACTGTGTAATTACATTTCTAAACACACCTTACCAAATCACTTCTAAGCTAAAAGAATCACATGTTCTATTAATTTTCATTGGGTATCAAACATCTGTAACTGTCACCTCTAACAGGTGTTTCATAATCTAACAGCTGCACAAAGTATGAAAAAAAGACAAAAAAAAAAAAAAAAGACTCACAATGCTTTCTGCAGTACCGCTCCCAGCCTCTCAGCCTACCAGCACACAGCCTCTCTAACTTCTGAAATGCCACCTTAGGCTTAGTGTTTACACTAAAACAGATTACCATCAACATCCAGAAACACGACAATACCGGAGAACATCCTTGTTATGCTAAATAAGGCTCTAGGAACTCTTTCAACATAAATCGAGGATTTCAGCTACGTATAGGGCACCTACCAATTTTGGCACCAAGAAATTGCTCGTTTCCTCTCTTTTCTCACAGTGTGTACATCCAGCATTCCCATAACTGTTCCCTCCCTTTCCCCGTCCCTCCCTCCTTTTAGACATCGTTGTGTCTCCTTGCCCACGATCCATTTCCCAGCACGTTCAGGACTTCACCTATCGGCACAGCTACAGCTTGGTGCAGGAGGCTTCAGTTCCAGCTATCCCCACCTTGCGTCTGGAAAGATATGTGACACTGATCTGCTTCAGGACGAAGAATGGCAAGGATATTTCCTGTCACTATCTGCCAGCGTCAGCCCTAAAATGTCTGCTCTCCTTGATTTCAGGACACTGATGGGTCATTGCGTTTTTCAAAGGACTGCAAACACGGTGCTCTCAGATCATCAGAGTGACGTCCCCAGCTGATGCGAGGTACAGGCCTCACCATCGTTTGGATGGCTGAAATCAGTGAGAGGCTGTATCTCCAGGCACGTTGTCCAGTGTCTACCAGCAGTAATGGGCACCTGCATCTGAGTATCTGCAGAGTACCGCCAGTATGAGTGATGGGTAGATGGATAAACACTCTAAAGCAAGATTTGCATGTACCATGTTCGTGGTCTTATGTTAGACATGCACCTATTGCCATGCAAAAGAGAGGCTGGCACAGACACATCTAGATAGTGAGATGCAGACAGATTGGTTTCGAGCAGCTCATCTGGATTCTGCTATGATCTTTGGTACATGAGCACTAACAGCAAGGGAGTCTGGAGGAGCACCAATAAAATCCCAATACTCTACTGGACGGACAGGTCTTCAGTCTTTATGAACCCTGCAAATCTACATTCTCAGTAGGAGAAATGTCTAGGAAAGACAGTGCAGGCTATGAAATTAGTTCGCTCTCTTAATAGCACTGTGATTTCCAAATTTTGTCACCATGAAAACAGTAGGTGTATGCAGCCATGGAAGTTACTTCTCTTTGCAATTGATTTTCAGAGACTGGCAGGAGCAACCCAGGTATGTCCTGCGTAGGAGAGCCAACCACCAGCCGCTGGGTTGCTGCACAGCAGCACTGGGCAGAGCCAGGAATACCTGCCATGTGCTGCTCGTTTCAACTCTCGGTGCCTCAGATTTGAGGGGGAATTCTACAAAAGCATAGTGAGTTCTGCCTGGATGATGAGAGACTTGGCTTCCAGAAGCTTGGCCATATCACTGAGACGGGCATTGGCAACATACAGAGGGCTCATGCTCATGAAAAGGTGAATGTTAGAAGGGAAACCTGAGCCAGTCAGTACATATACGCACATGGTAGGATGAACAGACTAATGCTTGAACTGGGAAATTCTTCCAAGTGCTCCCAAGCTTTTGGGAAAGCCAGGTAAACCACATCTCTCAGTGTCCTGGGAGTTGTTAGGGAAATATCTGACCTTCTGCCATCAGTTTCAACAGAGCTGTCTGGCAGTTCTAAGGAGCAAAGACTGCACAGGTTGCAAGTGCAACAACTGACCTCCAAGAATATCTCATAATAAAGATGTTTCAGTTAATTTCTACTTAAAAAGGATAAACCCAAACAAATATACTTAATTATAATCTTTTGCTCTTCCTGAACAAAACGTCACTTTAGATGCCGTACCTTCTTTTTAGCTGTTTAGAAATTGCACTGCAGACTGAGTTACCAGGTTTGAGCAGAGCTTGTATGGGAACAGCTATCTTAACAGTGAAATCCTTGTCAACAAAAGACAAGGCTGTTGCCTGTCTTTAAAGGAAATCAAAACATATCTAAAGATAGTTGATTGCAGGCTGGTAAACATATAGGGCCTGTAGTAGCAGTGCCACCATACATAACTCAGTCAGTTCAGGAGATCCAGTGCCTGTGGTCTTTTGCAAAGTTGCCGGGTACAAAGAAAGGAATGAGATGAATAAATTGGTCACTGTCTGATGACTGAACTGCTCAGAAGTCACACACAATCAGAAGTCATACGCAATTTTTATTGACAATTTACCCGCAATTTGAAAACGCTGCTGGTGATAGATGGTGACTGGAACTGAGAGTCTGCAGCGTGCTCGGTCTGTGACAGTAGTGAGAAACTTGCCCTAGGTCTTTGCTTGACATAGAAGAGCAAGTCCTGGTTGATTTGTTTATTCCTGAGACTTAAATTCAGTTGTAAAAACATACACAGTTGTAAAGCACATCCTTTTTGCCTTACAAGTATACTTTCTACAATGCTGTTTGACTTAAGGTAGAAAGCAAAATATTTCAGAATATCTGCTCATCATAGGAGCTGCAACTGCATAAAAATAGTAAAACAAAGACAGCAGTACCTAATCTGTAACAATCAGAAGTGCCATCTATATGGATGAGCCAGTAAGAACAGCCTGGCCAAATCAGAACAGACTGGTTCCTGCCTAGGACAAAAGATAGAAAGCCTTTGGATCACAGGGGTTTCAATCAAAAAAAAAAAAAAAAAAATCAAAAAAAATCATCTGGTATTTGTGTACACCCAAATGTGTTTGGAGCACAACGAAAAATGAGGACACCCAATATGTACAAGGGCTCTCAAACCTGGCCATCCTACCTACCTACCTCCTACCTGGCCATCCCTACCTCAGAGACCAAGAACTATGAAACACTGTCATCAGATCCACTGTACTGTAGTCCTGATACCTGGCCGCTATGTTTAATGGTTTAATGTGATTAATGCTTGATTTTTCATTGTTAAAAGATACCTTGGTTAGTAGTTAGCATAAATAAAAGCTTGTTCTGGAGTTTTCAGTCTCAGTTGGAGTCTTATTCTCTCCGGTCCCCCAAAATCTGAGACTTGTAACAACCTCCTCCTCTTGCCACTGGAAGGGGATGAGGCTGGCTGAAGAAAGCAACAGTGACTCTTAGAGGAAACCATGATACGCAGACCAGAAAGACTCTTATGCACTCCACAAGCCCTACAGACTACCAAACTGTCTCACATTATGGCAC
>NC_140297.1:99922842-99992842 GCF_964211825.1 Aythya ferina
TGATGGTGATGGTAATTAAATAATAATATCTGAGGTGCGATGGTTGTTTTTTTGTTTTGTTTTGTTTAACAATACTGCATCAGCTATAGTATGCCTATTGCAGTCTTTGTCATACGGTACAGTTAATCCATTTAAGAAGTTTCTCTTTTATTAATTTCTAATCCATAGCTAAACTCTAGCTCTAAAGCCACAACCACCTAGGTATATATTCACCTGCATGGGCATCCAAACCAGCCATGGTTTTGCTCACTATATTGCATGAAGTAGCCTGCATACACGTATAAGTGTTTGGATATCTTTTTCCTTTGCAATACTGTGTTGCTGTGGCATTATGACCGTGTTTTAGAGTTATATTCTAAAATATAACTTCAATTTATGCAGCGCTTACAGTTCACTGGTCTGTAATTCTTAATATCCCTCTATCTTCCACCAATTTTCATTTTAGTAGCTATTATTTAAAGTTCATTTTCCATGACCTTTCAATCGTGATTTTTTCCAATGTGACAACAAACATCAGTGCCATTTCTGACGGTGACTTTTACTGGGGTAAGAAAAGCAAACTTTTCAAACAGAAGCTATCAGAAAACCATCAGACAGTAACAACCTGTGGTCAGTATCAAGATGAGCTGCATGTGAACAGACAGCGTGGAGGTGACAGGATTTGTATCCAATTACTAATCCCCAGAGCTATTAAACCCCCTGAACGATAAATTTCTATAAGCTGATCCCTTAAGCCATCATCAGCCGGTCATGCCACTGTGTTCCAACAGGAACGACAAAAGGGGAAACACTTCATGTTTTCGATTCAAATCTCCAAGATACAGAATAGTTGTGTTGGGAAGTTCCTACCTCTCAGAAGTATTGAAAATGGATCTTATGAAAATAGGAATAGGCACAAGAAATTGCCTTAACACAGATACTGTTTTCTGCACTTACTCCAAGCATACAAAGAAGCTATCAATATCTATATATTTCCTTGTACTGAGCAGAAATATGTGTGCTTTCTTTTTTTTTTCAAAAAACAGCTAAACTTCCATGCCTGCTGTACAAGAAAAGGATATTCATATGAAGGATACCGGAGACATTGCTGAGGAATTGTTCACCCTTTAAAAAAAATATTATCTCTGTAATGCTGCCAGTGTTAGTGTCAGGTTGGGCAATTAGCCACTTAAGTGTGAATAAGATCTGCCAAGAAGCTATTTCATTTTTGCCTCGGAATATTTGTGTATCTGTGAGCTGGTGTGTGTTTGTGTTCATGCATCAGTGGCATCTGGTTGTTCATGCCAGGTTTTCTTATCATACTTTTCTGCCTCTTTGAACTCGCACATTCCTGCAATACAAAATGGACACATCTGCTGATAATGTCAACACACTTACATTCACAAGGAGAGATTTTGTGTAACTAGATCTGAAGTAGCCTTTTTTTGTGTTCATTACCTGACCCTGTCTGTTTACACAGTACGAGAAGAGCTGTTCATGGGAAGAGCTCCAATACTGCGAGCACCTCTAGATGTTAAAAGACAATGGATGGAGCAGGAAATAGCACCCAAATACTCTCCTACAAACCCCATTTTTACATGGTCTGAAGGAAATTCTTGCTTCTAATAACAGACTCGGTTCAATGGGATGCTGAGAGCATCTCGGTATCTCCTTAATCCAGATCTCATTATGCTTTAGACTCCTGTACATCCATCTGGGAAATTCTGTCTGGAAAGACAGACTACTTCAGCTGGAAGGGACCTACAAAGATCATTGAGGCCAACTGCCTGACCAAGCATATGACTGAGGGAATTACCCAAACACCCCTTGAACACTGCTGGGCACGGGGCACCCACCAGCTCATTAGGAAGCCTGTTGCAGTGCCTGAGCACCCTCAGGGCACAGACACGGCTCCCTATGCCCAGCCTGACCCTCCCCTGGCACAGCTCTGAGCCCTTCCCCTGCATCCTGCCTTCGGATCCCAGGGCAGAGACTGGTGCCTCCTCTGCGCTTCCCCTTTTGTTATTCTGTTGGGGGTAAGGAGTGAGGGATGGAGGGGGGTGTGAGAGATGGAGGTGATGCATACCCACCGACTGCAAGTCTTCATCCTGCTTAATTCAACAGCAGAAGTACAATAACCCCAAACAAGGCTCCTTCATCAGTTTTGATACAGTCATACAAAATTACAAGCAACACAGACGAGATATAAACAATCCACCAATCAAAGCTGAACAGTGCCACGTACAAATAGCAGTATACAAAATCCTTTTCATAACATTTCAGCACAGAGGTATTGAAGCTACCTGTCTGAATACTTATTAGAGAACTTCACAAGTCTTAATGGTACTAATGACTCATTCAGAATTTACTACTACTTACACTAAAAAAAAAGGAAAAAGCCTGCCTTTCAAAAAATGTGTTTAAACAGCCCTGATGAAAATTTGAGTATTTTGTAAAACTGTAAGTACTTTAAGGCTAGTGAAAGTAATTACCTAATATTACTGCCTGTAACCGGGGATTAGGGAGGAAGGTGAGGTCCAGGTTACTAAATGTGGCTCTGGTAACAAACTTCAAACCCACTGCTATTAAATCTCTTTTACCATGCTATTACATGAACGAAGGATGTTTGTGACAAATGTTCTTAAATGAGGACTCAGAACCAAGACTGCCATTTTCCCTACTAAAACTCTACCAAGCTGCAGCACCACTAGCCCATAGGTTTGGGGCAACCGTGCTGCGGTTGCTATGCCTAAGACCGAAGTCGGTGCAGTTACACCCCATCACACGCCAAAGATGCAGTTACTTGCAAGAAGTGCTTCTGGTCTTCCCAGAAATGCACTCACCTGACCATGAAGTGGCTAACATCCCCACTCAGGAACTCCAGCAGGCGAGGGCTGTTTCACTAAATAGCTATCGGCTTCTCCACGGATCGCCCAGAAGGAGATGTTTGGAAATGGGATCAATCCCCATCCCCAGGGGGGTGAGGGATGCTTCCCTCGTCTGGCACACAACTCTGAGCAAAGGACGGCCCAACACCACTTCCACATCTTTGCCCTTGCTTTTCATATTGTCTTTGCCAAAGGGGAAGGAGGACTAATCTGCATTTATGGACTGAACTGAAGAAGCAAATTGTTCTGAATATTTTTCGGGTTAAAATGGAATTCCCTTTTCCAGCATTCTTCAAGTATTTTAATGTGTAGGTCTGTACCTCTTACATTTGTGGTTGCCAAATAATACTGCCTATTATTGTAACTTCGGTAACTTCTCACTTTTTTTGCAGCTGCATCACTAAGAGGATTATAAAACTTTCCAAAAGGATGTACTTAATTCCAGAAGAAAAAATAAAAATAAAACTAAACCAGAAATATTTTGAAAAAATAAGATTTGATATTTTTGCTCTCAAAGTACCTCTGAATTAATGCAAGCCTACTTCCTGAGGAAGAGAACAAAAAAACGTATTGGTTTCAATCCAGTGCATATGATCTAGATACCAAGGTCCAGTCATAACATATTTATCAACATCCAGCATTTGGCTTGTGTATGATGTCCACAGGCACTTGTAGTGATAGCTGTCACACTGCATTCTCTTTCTGGCACAAGTGAGCGCAGCAACAAGGACAAGAAATGGAGTGCAGTATAGAGTAACAACACAGCCTGGAATGTAGCCCATAGTGAAGAAACAGTCAGGCTCATTATTGACTTCAGCCACAGAAGTTGATGCTTAAGGTGGCAGAATATTTCAGAAGTCACCAAGCTCAATGGGGCTTGTTGCTATTAAAGGAGCTAAAATATATATTTAGAAGTACTGTATCCTTCCTGCTTTTTTCTCTTTTACCAGATCAGAGATCTGAAAACCATAGTAAAGTCATGCTTGCTCCTGGAGGAGGTGGTCTAAAAGGACGTGACCCACCCTCCTCTGAATTCAAATGCTGTTCCATTTTAATTTCAGCATAAGCATATTTCAAGTATTTTTATATAGAATGCAATATGGAAGTCTTAAAAAGCCCCACTTTCTCTTTCAAGGAAGAAGGAATAGAAATGAATGGGAAAGAAATTAAAAGGAAAACATTATCCATGGCTAAGTTGGTAGCTGTTTTGCAAAGTCTTGTCTATAATCCATGTTCTTAATATTCTAATTTAATTTTACAGCAGTCTTTTTTTCCTCCTTGGTCTGCTCATTGTCCCTTTTCTAGTACTCTTTTTTTTTTTTTTTCCACCTCTCCCTCAAATTGGAAATGTTCGTATCTGTATATCTCAAAAGATGGTGCAACTCTGCATCCATCTCTCAATCATATTTAGAGGGAAACCACAATTCTCAGACATGAAGATGAATTTCTAGTCAACCTTAACAAATGCTATCAGTGGTGGAAATGAGGTAGTATTAATGGCTGGGCTGGGGGGGGTGAAAACATGACAAAGAAAGAAACTGACAATATACATTGGCCACATGTTGTGTTACACAGAAATAGTAATGACGAAAGCAGACAGTAGCAAGATGCAGAACAGTATAAGGTCTGCTGGCACATGATTAAGTCAAAGCTCAAATCGGACGATCAACCCTCCTTGGCAGGCAAGTGACAGATTATGTGCATCACTCAGGACATCAGGTAAATGAATCATGTTATTGACAGTGCAGAGAAAGTCTCCTGTCCTTAAAAACGCTCCTGAAGGACAGATGCCAAAATCAGAATTCACACGTACTAAGATTCATCTCTTTTCCTTAGATTGTACTTTTCTTCCTCGCTTGTTTTGGTATTTTTAATAGATTATTAAATCCAGTTCAATGTCAAGTTCCTGACAACTTTCCCCATCTTCTGTCATTCAGAGGTAGATACTTAAGAGGTGAAAACAAAAACAAACAAATGGATGACCAGACATAACCAGAGGAATTTATGGACTTAAATTTTCAGTCCTTTAATCAGCATCTTGTATCTGAATTACCAAACTTGGTTTTAACTGTCTGCTGAGTCACAAAAGCCACACAGATACAGGTGAAGAACGCCTGCTACAGCTTCAGAGGCAACCTGATACAGAAGAATAGAGTTCAGCAGGAGAATGAAAAGCAGAAAACAGTAATCCTAAAAATCAGGTGACTGAATGCCAGGCAGAGCACATCGCAATTCTGAGCTGTATAAACAGAGACAAGTTAAAGGGCATGTCATCTTTAAACTCCCTAAATTAGTTACACTGAATCCTGTATTAATTTAAGTGCTACAGTAAATCCTTAAAATAAATATTATTCAGTGAAGGCTATGGAAACCTGTGCCGTATTTGGAAGCCCCTGACCACCTGGAAAGAGATCAAACTCATTCAGTATTCTTGAGAGCCAGTTATAGAAAGTAAACTTTGTACTGTGCATACATGAGGGATATCTTCACCTGAAGGGCTGTTCATAAACAAACATGTAGTCACCTATGGCAGTGACCACCATCACATCCATTTTTCATCTTTACAGATAACAAATACTCCTGATTATTCAATACATATGTACATATGGATGTATAATTATATATTGATTAGTTTAGCTTTTAGCATAACATATGAATGTATTGAATTTCTTCAGAGTAACAGATAACATTTTTTAAAAATTATACCAATAGACCATTAGCATTACGAGTGAATTTATTTTCCCCAACAGTGTTAAAGATATGCAAAATTTTCATTTTTCAGAGTTGCATAGTAAATGATTAACACCAGCTCTGCTCATTATCTTGCTTAACAAAACTTCTCTAAAAACAAATAAATCAAAAATGCCGCTAACATTCCTGAATAAATAAATTACAGACCTGTTCAGTGGCAGCAATGATATTTTAAAAAGCTTGTGCAAGCTCATTGTACAATTTTATTACAAAACTGCAATTTATAACAAAACTGTCCACTTTTTTTTTTAATTTTGTACCCAGTTTTACTCATAGAAGTATCTTTTACAACCCAAGAAACTTCCAGAAAGCAAGATACCTATAAATGTTAATCCCGTGTTCCAATATCTTACAATATATAAATATTGATATGAGAACCCTCATTACCCATTTTATAAATAGGATTTGTAGGAGAACTACAGTTAAATGAAACAACTATTACATGATAGCATATCAGATTTCCATCATTATGGATGAATATTATATATCTCATATTGGAAACACACTTACTGTCTCAGACTTCTCTTTTGTTCATTACAGATGGGCATTGAAGTCAGTCTGGAAGTATAACACCCTTTCATTTCCCATCCTCACATGAAAAACCTTTACCTTAAGCAAGAACCTCCAATTTTAAAGATTCAGTGAATTGCCTTTCTACCATAGTCCCCATGTTCAAGGAAAAAAATTAAAAAAAATAAATATATACACACACACACACACAGAGTAAAAATACAAAGCCTTGTCAATAAAATTCTTTTGTTGTTGTAATTTTGGGTCAAAAATAACCACCGATGTGAGAAATTAACACAATTTCCTCCTCCATATAAAATATCAGAAATGTTCATTCCCTCTTTAGAACAAAGAACAAAGCTTAAATGCAACCCATACACAACCATAATAAAATGAAACTGTTATCTGTTGCTAGTTCCCTAACAGCTCACAGATTTTTCTTAGCATTAAAAACAGCATGTAAATTAAGGTGACTGAAACATGCTTTCAGCGAGCAGAGTAATATGGTAGCTATTCATCACCTGAAGTCATAAAACACTAGGTCTTGTCCTTAGCATATTCTAATGAAGCCTATCATGCAAATGAGAGTGACCTTTTCTGTGCATTCTGCAAGTTCACATTTATGTGAGGAGTATATATAGTTTGCCAATACAAACTAGCCAAAGACTGCGTAATTACTGTAATCAATTAGTAGTTAGTGTCGCTCTGCTCATTTGTGGCTAATGTCAGCTAAACCATTTTTGAGCAAACCACCCTGACAGCTTCTTACTGTTGTTTTCGTCGCTGCTGTTATTCTGCAACAAGAAAACAAGTCAAACTTCTCAAGATGGAAGTATGGTAGCATTTCTCTAAAAGTCTTTCTCTTCAGATTAAAAATAAAATTAAGACCTGCTCCTGTAACGGGTTCAGATTCCCCTGCAAAGTTACGTATCCTTAAAATGACATTGAAGTTTTCCGCCTGGAAAATGAAACATTAATATTTAAATATTTAAATGAAGGACACTCTCCCATGAGGCAGTTCAGACCAAGTAAGGAAGACTTGGTGGAACTTAGGCACTCTTTTCAACGGATGAGTAAACAGGCCATACCCTCTGCTCAGCAACAGTCTATTTTGTAGACAGTTATGGATAGGAAACATTACTGGAGCTGGTAATTAAAGTAAAAACTAATACTGTCTCAGAAATGGGGAATTTTGTGCAGGAAAATCATTTATCATGGCTTACACTTCCCCACAACTGAAATGAATTTTCTTGTTTAGTGCATATCTGTTTTATTCTATAACATCTTCCAAACGGAAACGAAACCCACTCGCTGATTTCAATATCAAAATCCAGTAGACATAAACCAGAATTATGTCACTACTTGAAATAAATCTAATAAGAAACCAGAACCTTAAGCTAAACAAGAATATATGGAACCCAGTTTTTCATTCTTTTGATGCTCACACTTGCTATAATTAAGGGTCAGACCTGAGTGTTTTACACAACCACAATCAACTCCTTTCAAAAACGCAAATGGACATTAAAAACAACACCAGATTTGAATTGTAAGAAATTAATGTGCACCAAAATAACATTATTCCCTCACTTTGTACCTATGATGAGAAATGTAAACTCTTTGCTATTTCTAAGAAATTGCACTGTTAATGCAGTGTCACTATATGTAGCCATAAGCACGTGCACTTTATATATTGTGTATATTTATATTGTGCAGCTAAAGAGCTTCAAAAATCTTGGGGTTTTCTTGTCACTAGCAATTTTTTCACTCAGCAGAGAACTCCAGGTTTCAAATACACATATTGCACAAACAATGCAAAACCTGCTTTTTCTGATGAGAGAGTGAAGATGAGTTTGGGTTCTTCATATGCCCAAACCACACAGCCGATGTTTTGAGCATTTCTATTTTAACAAACAGTCCTCATCAACACAGTTGCAATGTTTCTACTACTTAGTTAAGTAAAGCATCAGATACATAGAACTATTTAGAAGAAAAAAAAAGTATTGGGTACTAAAATTGTTAACAACTAAGATTAAAGAAAAATGTCAAAGAATTACTCATGCACATTAAGACATGAGAATAAAGGTATTTATGAATGGCAAACTAACAGAAAGGTAACTGAATTGATACAATTCAAGTCAGAAAATAAGAGGTGGAAGCTGAAACCTTCTCTTTTCTTCCTTCAGATCACAACAATATTCTTCAAATGGAAAACTAGCACATCTCAGCTGTAAAGATAAAAGCTCACTCTTTTTAAGCACATTTTTCTCCCTTCCCTCAAGGCCTCATAAACCTTATTGGGAGCTGTGGTGAGAGCAGGAGAGGCGGCCGGGCAGAGCCCATGCCAGGGACATGCAGCGTGCCCCCGGCTCAGTCCTTCCTCGCATCCTCCTGTGCCCAGATGAGGGCCACCACTGCACTCCTCTTCCACCTCTATCCCTCGTATGCTGCCTGCCTGCGGGAACATCCCTTGGGATCCAGCTCAGAGCCCACCGGGAATAGTTATGTTCCCTCCAGTTTCACCGGTGGCAAGTCTTCGGTGGACTCTCTTGGTTTAGTCAACCATGAAATAAGCATACTACTCATCTACTGCCTTGGAAAGCTTTTATTTGGTCTTGCCTAGAGATATCGCAAAAATGCTTAGAGATGTTCCAAAAGGGGGAAAAAAATATCTGTTGAATGAGGAAGTAGTATTATTTCAAGCTAAGTTTGTATCTCAGTAACTGAAGGTGTTGTCTCAGGCTCAGGTAAGCACCACAAAGAGTGCTAAGGAATACGGACTTTCTAACTAAATAAGAAAAGCAAAAAAAAAATTAAAAAATAAAGGACTATTTGTTTCCATGGTGATTTTCAGGGACGGTGGGGGTGAAAAAGAGCAACCGAGTGGCAATAAGTCGAGTGACACTGAAGATTTATTGGTTTACTTCTGCATGCGGCGGGAAGCGGTCCCCTCGCGCAGCGCCGAGCGGCGGAGGCTGACAGGACAGGATGGCGGCTCCTCTCCCTCCTGTCACAGCCGGCAGCCATGGGGGCACCTGACAGTCACCGAGAGGGGACACTGGGGACAAGGACAGGCACAAGGGGGGGGAAGGATCCCCATGCCCTGTGGCCCCAAGCCCTGGTCAAGCCCAGGGGCCCAGGCCCCGGGCCCTAGTTGAGCCCCGCACAGCCGTGGCCTCGTGAGCGCCCACCTGACTGGCACCCACGAAAAGGCGAGCGCGAAACGCCTCGGCGGATGGCAGCCGAAGCGATCGCTGTTGATCCACCCCGGGATGATGGCGTTACAATAAACACTCACGACAACTTGCGACCGAAGCGCTGTTACAACACTAATTGTCCATGAAAGCTGACCTGCAGCAAGGCAGCAGAGTTCAGTTTCGATAGGCCCGGCTCAGGAGCGCCGGCGTGATTGCAGATGACAGAAGACATCCACGCATCAAAAATCTCTGGAAACGCCTGACGTGACTTTGCACACTGCAAAAAAAAAAAAAAAAAGGCAGCGGAAACCCGAGAGCCTTGGCTCTTTGTCAGGAAGGAAAAAAGGACCACGGGGATGGTGTTTTTAAGAGCATCTTTCTAAACCGATGTCAGCTTCGCACAGCCTAGGAAAGCACATATGGATCTCTTTCTCCTCGCTATAGTCCTCCCTATTATTATCTCTTTAATTAAGTATAAACCACACACGGTTAAGGGAACTTTGGATTTTCACAGCTAAACCAAAGCTCCTCCTTAAATTTCAAGATATTTTCTGATTTTGATTCAACTGAACAGTTTTCTCCCCGTTTCATCTTAACTCGGCAAGTGCCAGGACTTGCAACTTCCTGGTGTAAACCCCTTGCAGAAACGCTGGAAGTGTGTCAGGGCGAGCAGGAGATGTTGCTGCTGTTCCTCTCTGCTGGGGATATTAGTTTCAAACACAATTTGTGACATAAAAGGAGTACAAAATATAAAGTAAGGAAAACAATGATACAGGTACGGTTATGGATTTCTGCAGGACCAAGTATCCAATTATTTTTAAGTATGAAAATATGGACATTAAAAAAATAAAAACTCTAAATTCTGTATCATGAGCAACGTAGAGTGATTTACTATCACTATGGTGTTTTACACTTTTGAACACTCAGTTTGAAAGGAAAGCTTCAGCTTTATTACACTGTAATTTACAGTGTCTGCAGCATTTCAGGATTATTTTTTATAAGCTAATAACGTCCATGAAGCACCTTTCTACTACAGCAATTTAAAATCACTTTTCCTGATATTAAATGACCTCTCTTATTATACCTTATTAAAAATAGTGTAGCCCAAACCCAGTATTTTAATTGATAACTTTAACAGCTCAACTTTTGAAATTCCCCATATGGAATGAAGTGCAAGGAATAAAATAAACTCTGGATACTATTCGATCATCACAATTTTGGATCAAACAAACAGTTAATCTGGTTTAACTTTTGAAATGGTTCAATGTTTAGATTGACCTAAATATAAAGTTTAAAATTAAATTGATTAAAAATTGAACCAGTTTAATTATTCAGAAGATTTCAAAATGACCCGTTTTAAATATTGAACAGATTGAAAATGTTAAACTACAATGCCAAAAAATTAGAAACGTGAGTTAAAAATAACATAAAAACATGTATAGAGAAGCTCCCTAGGTGTGAGGGGTTGATTTTTGTTTTTGTGTGTGTGCACTTTTTCCATATTATTTTTAAAATAAAATGTATAATCCACAATGAACTACTGAAATTTTACTGAGATGACATGAACAATAAAATACGTGAGGCAATAAAGGAGCATTGGAATATTGAGCACAGGAAAGCAAAATTAAATGGCTTATTTTTGGACTGCCCATGATTAGAAACCAACTGGTTGCTTCCCCTTCACACACAATTTCTCCAATCTGGGTACTTCTTAAATACTTCCCTTTTTAAAACAAACACTGACGCCCCCACCCACCCACCCACTGTAAAAGAGCCCGACAGAGCTTTAAGCACGCATTAGAAGGCAGGAAAAATGGGGGCATTTAGTAATTGCTTTATTTAGGGTGGTAGATGATGCCTGACAATCAGATACAGTTCTAAATCAGAAGAAAAAGCAAAATGTAAGCCACATTTTACATGCATCCACCTTCCTTTTCAAAAGGAAAAGGAAGCTTCCTAACATCCCATTCATTTAACACGGTTACTTTTAAAGCATAAATGTATACAAAAAAAAATATATTTAAAAGCATACATGTAAGTCTATCACACCATGGTGTAGGGCTACCATGTCATTTGTACAGTGCCTAACTGGCAGGTTTGAAACTGAACTGGTATGTTGGGACTACTACAATTAAAATGCTGTATTACTAATCATTTACTAACATATACAGAATGCTGAAACCGTTTTATAACTCTACACCTAGAGGCAAAAAGACGTTTACTACAACCACTGTAATACACTGTTAATTTTTAAAAAGCTGATCAACTGCAGGCAACAAGTATTACAGAAAAACAAGGAACTTGACACACAGAATTTAAAATAGAAACTTCTTTAACTGTACAATCTTAAACTAAACACAAAATAACCTACAGGGACACAAAAAGACTCAAATTCTTTTTCCTATTTTTCTCCCTTATTAACAACATTGTTTGGCATTCATTTAGCTTGGTATTTTTTTTTCTAGATCTGATAAAATATTTGACAGTGTGTACCACTGTTTCCAAAGAACACTTTGTACAAGAAGTGGTAGGACAAATATGACCTCTGCATGGCATTTCTGCTGCGAGTTAAAAAGGACTACCTGCAATCAGTGCTGAGCCTATACACCATTAAAAGAAATTTCAAAAGAAACCATTTGCAAGAATATGTATTGAAAAACACAAAATAAAATAAAATAAAATAGCCATAAGTAGGACCTCAAGAACATGATCATGAAAAAGAAAATGCAGATACCAACAACGAAAGTGACGGTGCTAAGCTTGGTGCATCTCAGAAATGAAACGTGAGATAGAAAGAATATAAAAAGAAAGCCAATGTTTTCTGAAGCTTCTATTCTTTTCAGGAGCTGTAGGAGACAATGTAGCAACTGTTTCTCCTTTTTACACAGAGAAAAATGGAGATTTCTAAACATCAGTTTGGGGTAATTTATTTGCCAAACTGCTTTTTTTTTTTTTTTTTTTTAAAAAAGAAAAAAAAAAAAGAAAAAGAAAAAGAAAAAAAGATTGGAAATTCAGTCATTTTCATATTTTATCTCCACCCACGAGCACAATGGTCTAACTAGTGGAGCCATTACACAGAGACAACAGTGGAAATATTCGGAAGTGTATACATGGCCTGCTTCCTAAAACCTGAAAATGCCTCATTAAGTGCAACAAAATGGTGTTCTATACCAGGGAGAGACAGCCTACAGTCTGTCCTTGCAAGGCACCAGGACTTTAAAGATGGTTGCTTTTTTTTTTTTTTTTTTTGCTACAAAGCTAACAAAAATCTTACATTTGTTCTTGATGCAAGCCTGAAACCAGCACAATTGTTTCTGCTGCTAGCACAGCGACTTGCACAGTTACCTGGCTCTTCGTGGGGGTACTCGGGCACTGTGCTACCCCTTCTCCACATGCTCTCCACCTTCCCCACATCCCGGCCGTGCAGCCACAACGACCAGCTCACTGATTTAGCTAAAAGGTAATTTGTTTGCAGCCTGAGAACAGAGCTCCTCCAGCTTATCCTGCAGTTTTATGAGCCACATTTGAAAGGAAGAGGCCGGGGATGTGAACACGAGGCTAGAATAGCAGCAAATTTTGGCAATGCCTAGAACCTGTCTCAAACTGAAATCCAAAGATTTCAAGCCCAAACAATCCCAAAAAGCACCTAAAATATCTAATGTTTCCATTAACTGCTACCCACACACGTGTGCTCAGTTCTCATCCCAGTTATTTCTTTCCTGATAACCTAGAAGACATTATTGCTGTTCTTCAGAATTGTGTTTATTGTGTTTCCTTCTTTTTATGCTACTCTTGCACTGGCACAAGGCATTCAGCGCCCTACCCTCAGGATGGTATCAGCCAGGCAGCTCCAACATCTAACACCTGCCGTTTTCGACAACCATTATGCAGAAAGTATCAGAAGTGTAGTTTCAAAGTACCCTTAATTACAAAGTGGCTACAGAGGCTTAATACTATCATTTATTCATAGGGATACAGCCTTTCAAATCTCTGATAGCCAATGATAGTTCTAACAAATGCTTGACCCATAAATTTTTAATGGCCACTTGTGGGTGTTTTATGTTGCTGTCTTTGTAGTTGACCTATTCTCAGGTTTATTAAATGGAAAAGGTTTATTTTACCCTAAATAAGACATGCAATTTTACAATATTTGAGTTATGCTTAAAGGAAAACAGACAGTTCTGCCTCATGTAAACAAGGGAAGCACATCTTTTACAGAAACAGCACAAATTAAGCTAATGGTGGGCAGTTTATTTTGTGTGATTACTGATGGCTTTCAAACTGAAGGCTGCTTGACAGATGCCTGCATCCTTAAACAAGCCAACAGCAGTTTTACTGTAACCCCATAGTTGTTCCCATGCCTATGTGCCTAACAAGCCCCCTCCCCTCCCTCTTTTACAGCATGGGCTTTATCTGGCTGGCCTGAAGTTAGGCCAACTGTTGAGCCTAAATCCCTCCTGCCCGTAAGACCACTTCCCGTTACAGCGCATGCAACTGCAGCATCTTGCTAAGATCTTGAGGTAAGAATACCATTTTGAAATACAAAACACAGCTGAGGTTTCTTCCACAACATGTGGAAGAAAAAACTCTCTACATTTTCTGCACTGGACCACTCCCTGTCTGATCACTACAGCATCACCAAACCCAACAGCACTGCCCCATTTCCTATTATACCAGCAGCACTTTACACTCCAGTCCCAAAGATACTTTGGTACTGAAAGCATGGTGGTGCTGCAACCCCATCGCCCCCGTGGACACTTCTACTAAAACCCAAGCCATACATTATCCCTGCAAAGCCTTCAGCTGAACATTTCTTGGCATATGATTTGTTACACAGCCATTGTTATAACAATGGGAATATTGGCTGTGCCAACAAAACCTGCTGTGGAGAATACTTACAAAAACTGACCATTTGCTGTTAGAATCCATTATTCTGTAACAACATACTACGTATATACTGTACCAAACTGGGCATTAAATAACATCATTAAGGTTGGTTGTAAAGCCAAGCATCTAGTGCTCAGGAAATTTCAGAAGTAAAATTGACTATGAATTACAACCCATTGCGCTGCCCACATGCACAATATTCTATAGCTACAAAACATCCGGTAGGTTTCAGACTTATTTTCCATTTTAATGAGGAATCCATTTATTTCTGCCTAAAAGTATTCCAAAGTCTGTGTAAAACACATTCCAAATTAAGACAGGTAACCAAAAACAAAACAAAACAAAACATTAAAAAAAAAATCAATTCTAAATGAATTATAATTGAATCTATGTATATATATCTTCTAACAGGAAGCATCAAGGCACGTAAAAACCAGGCAGAGCAGGTATGTTAAACTAACACACACTTTATCATATTATTTATACATACTAGACGATAAAGAATACGGTGACATCTATCAAAAAGAAAGGAACAATTTCTACAGCTATAGGACTGCAATCTAAATGTTCAGAGTCTACTATATTCAAGTCTCACTCAGAACATAAATTCTGTGAGGTAGGAGCTTGCCCGGCCATATATTTGTAAAAGCAACCAGAACTATAATCTTTGATTTTGAGGCCTCCAAACACTTTTCTCATACATATATTCCATAACATTAAAACACCATGTCATTCTGGTTTAATATTTTCATTTCTTTCATTTGCAAGGCAAAGAAATGAAAATATCCAATCACGTATTGGATTTATCCTGAGTTACTTCTCAATTTCAGAAGAAGCCCTTTAAACCTCCACAACTTTGCTACACTGAATGCTAAGGAGATGGACTTGCTCTTGGTGCTTCATTAATGAGTGGACAACCATAGCCTGTATGCTAGGAACAGTATTAGACCACAGTCCCATCTTTCTTAATAAATATATACGTTTTAGTAAACAAAATAAAAATAAAACAGTGTACCAGACACCGTTTTTATGTGCAAAATGGACAACGTAGTGGGCATTTTCACCTATCTTCTGCTATCACCATTCGTCCATACAATGTGTTGATGTAAAGGTGGTACGCCTGAACAGCTAGGTTATGTTTACAATGGTGTCTTTCATTCAGCAATAACGAATCTGTGATCTGTACATTAAATTAGTATCTCTAATAAATAGCGGTTGTCCACAGTTCTTCGCTATTGGAGCTTAGGTACACAGGAACGAAGCACTAGTGTGCTTTGGCAGGGGTCCAGGGCACTCACTTGTAAAGGGTTTTAACCCATCAGGGGCACGGCTTAATCTCAGGACCGAATTCGTGTGTCTGTCAAATGCAAACTCCTTGTGGCAGAGGCTGTGCTTTCTGCCTTTAAGAAGAGTTTGATTAAATGGTGCAACAAAAGCACCAAGATAGAAACAGATGATCAGCTGAGCCAATACAACTCTTAGGAGCTTGCACTAAGTGACCTTTGTTAAAGCTGGACTTACTAAGTAATATAAATAAAGTTTTCCTTTATTCATATCTACATTATACATTACAAAAACATACGGCTGTTACTATTACCATTAATCCATTCATTTAGACAATTTTAATCAGTGACAAGAATTGTTCACAATAATCACAAAAGCAAGCGTATTTAAGACAGAAGTACTTTTGCTTATCGGAGACCAGAAATCAGTGTTACGAACAATGTATAACATACGTAGGTAATCCAAAACCTGAAAATTCCTTTTAAAAAAAGCTATTTTAACACTCTGCACAGATCCTAAAATATATTTCATAACTATAAGCACTATTTGCTTTTCCCTCATCAATCAAAGGGATAATAAAACATTTTAGTCTGTCACTCCTTTTTGCTTCAGTGAATATTCTGAAAGGAGAGGAAAGCCTCCATCCTGCACAGATGCTATACCACCAATGTGAAGGGGGCCCTCCCTGTGCTGGCAATTAAATAACTCAAGACTGGGACATCTTTGTTGAAAGGAAGGACTCTGTACTCAGGTGTTAAATTTCATCGTATGCTTTTTGACTTCATCAAAAGCTTTAAAAGCAACAACACAAAAATCTTTCTGTCCCCTGCTTATATTTATACTAGCAAAACAAAGGATTTCAAATATTAATATTATTGCAGAGCCCCACATTTCAGGTAGCTGGTAGGTGATGCAGCAGATGAAAAACTGCAAGACATCTAACAGCACTATTTAGCACATGGTTTTCACTCTTTGAACTTTGTGACTTCTTTGATTTCCTTTCCTCATTATGGTCACATTCTCCTAAGCTGATATATTCTGTATGCAGCACAGTAATTCTCCTTTTATATACAACACTGAAAACCTTGGAATTATGCCATTTTCATTTGTGCAAGAGATGCAGAGGCAGCCACAGTCTTTAATGTATATTTTCTCTTGGACATTGCAAGTTTCTGAAAACAGAGAATGACAACTGAAAGGCTTCTAGTAAACATTTAAATTCTCTGTAATAATATGAAAAGGCAATACTTTCAATATTTTTATATTTTGAAAGTTAAATTATGAGGCCCATTATACTTACTCAGCAGTGTACGCTCTCAGGGAGGTAAGTTCCCAGGCAATAGAATGAAGCAAGCCTTGATTTGTTTAGCTAGAATCGTATTGGACTTAATGAACATAAAGCAAACTAAAGTCAGAATGAAATAAAATGTGTACTCTAAGTGTATTCCTTTCTGGTTTCATCTCTTTACGAACTGGCACCCATGTCAACACTTTGGAGGGAAGGGATGCCATCCAGAGGCACCTGGGCAGGCTTGATGAGAGGTGGGCCTCTGTGAGCCTTGTGAAGTTCAACGAGGCTGAGCACAAGGTCCTGCAGCTGGGCTGGGGCAATCCCAAGCACAAATACAGGCTGGGCACAGAATGGATTGAGAGCAGCCCTGAGATGAAGCAGCTGAGGGTGTAGGTTGATGAAGTTTAACATGAGACAGCAATGTGCAACTGCAGCCCAGAAAGCCAGCTATATCCCGGGCTGCATCAAAAGTAGCATGGCCAGCAGGGCAAGGGAGGTGGTGATTCTCCCCCTCTACTCCACCCTCATGAAACCCCACCTGGAGCACTGCATTCAGTTCTGGGGCCCCAAACATAAGAAAGACCCACTAGAGTGAGTCCAGAGGAGGGCCACAAGGATGACCAAAGGGCTGGAGCATCTCTCCTATGACAACAGGCTGAGAGAGCTGGAGATGTTCAGCCTGGAAAAAAAAAGGCCACAGGGAGACCTTATAGTGGTTTCCAGTGGCTAAAGGGGGCCTGCAGGAAAGCTGGGGAGGGACTCGGTGTCCAGGAGTGTAGGGATAGGACAAGGGGTAATGGCTTTAAGCTAAAAGAAATTTAGACTAGATATAAGGAAGAAATTCCTTACTCTCAGAAGGTGGTGAGGTACTGGCACAGGCTGCCCAAAGCAGCTGGGGATGCCCCATCCCTGGAGGTGCTCAAGGCCAGGCTGGATGGGGCTTTGAGTAACCTGGTCTAGTGGGAAGAGTCCCTGCCCAAGGCAGGGAGCTGGAACTGGATGGGCTTTAAGGTCCCTTCCAACCCAAACCATTCTGTGATTCTGTTGAAAACCGAAGAAAGAGAAGGTCATTTATCCAAGCTCTTTTAGCAGTCCACTAGATAGATTATACATAGAGCTTATTTTGCAAAGCACCTAAGTAAAACATTGCTCTGTAGTTAATGTTCCTGTTAACAGATTATGTCTGTCACATACTCTGCTTATGCTTCACTCTTCCTGGAATGTGGGAAGAAAATACAGGATACAGCACTATCTCCCAACTGCTAATTTTTGTGGAACCAAAAAGAGATGTCAGTTCAGTTAATTGTGCAGAAGAATGTGCCTTCCCTCTCTTTTCTGCTCATGAATAACAGAGTAGTTAACAATATTGACATTTAGACCATCATCATTGGGCATCTGAATTAACACCTCACAGAGACGAACAGACGAGTTCACACCTTTCCAATCTACTGTGCTAAAGATGCTTCTGTAGACATCCCAGTACCTGTTATACTTGGTTAATACTTCCAAAGCACCGTAAGAGCTAACAATTTATTTTTTTTTCTTAATAAAGGCTACAAGAGCGAAGAACAAGAAAGGAGCTGAGCAAGTATACTACAGTGTTACGTGCCAACCCTGCTCAGGTTCAGATTAGCACAGATCCGGTACCCTCACTGTAGCAAAAAATGTTGTCTTTGTTTATGATTTTTGACTCTAGGGTTTCTTTCAGGTTTTGCTCTGTATGACTGCAGACAGTTACTTTTCAACTAGTGACCACTCTTTTATGACACATTTATGGCACATTTCAGCCAAGCTCTCCAGACCTCTAAGGGTTACCTGGCTGAAGCAACCCAGTCCCTTTGATACCGCTGTCTGTACCACAACACTCCCATGTTTCAGTGGCATTTTAGGTTTTAAACTACACCAGGACAGCTAGCTCTCCTTCCTTTCTCTCTTAATTAATTCTGACTCTTCACTGTTTTCCATCTCATATTCCTAGAGACATAAAACTGTAAAAAATTAGCTCTTATTTGTACCTAATAACATTCTCAGCTGAGGAGCTTATATTGGAGTCATATTTGCTTGAGAGATATTGAATCCCCTTGAGACTGTCCGCCACAGATATTATCCCTTTTAATTTCCAATTCTTTTTATCACAAACCTTTCTCCACACTCTGGGGCTGTGCAGATTACACAATAGGTGCTCTAAACAGAAATACTCCAGGATTCTTAAATCTCTATCTCCATCTTAAATTGCTGCTTAAATGCCAGTCAACTTGGAAGTTTTTTGTAACAGGGAAGGTCTTGGCAAAGCAGGTATTTCCAGCCAGAGTTTCCTAGCACTTTAAATCGCGGGTACCATCCATTTACACGTATAATGCTGACTGAGAACTATCCTCCCCGCTCCTCTCATTTTTTCTCTGCAGTCTTAAGTGGGGTCACCTCCCTTATCACCGGGGAATCAATGCCAGGTTACGGTGCCATCAATTTAATTGAGGCGAGGTCTGCCTACAGCCTCTCACGTCTCCCACCGGCTGTGATGGGATCCTGCCTCCCCTGACCTGTGGTGGTGGCGGGGCTGCCCCCAGGTGAAGGCCTTCTCCAGGGCCAGGCCAACCCCATGCCAAGCCGGGCCCCAGCACATGGCTCTCCCTTAATCCTCGCTGTCACGGGCAGGGCACAGGCACAGGGGGCTTCCAAGACAAACACTGCCTCGCCCACTCAAGATTTTTAAGCAGGAGTTAGTAATTTTACCAGGCAGATACCTTCACGGGCATCACATTTTCATTTAACAAAGGATACTTGGGGCAGGGGGAAGGAAGGAGTGCCTAGCTTTCTACAGACAACAAGTATGAATAATTAAGTCTTTAGGGCTAGGCACATCTTTCTTTTTGTCCATGTGATTTTAAATAAAATGGTAAACAGACGCCTTTCCAAAGATGTCATCCAGCAATCCTGACTCCCGCAGTCTTCAGTGTATTTCTGGAAGCGGTTTAGGACTTCTGCAGGGAGAGATAGGAGGATGGCCCTTTCCTACCCTTGTCTCTCTCTGGATCCAACAACATTTTTAAAAGCTGTAGGTAGAGATGTAGATTGCTTCAGTCTCCTTTGTGGCAGCAGCAGAAACCAGTAAGTGGTTTTGAAGAAAAAGTGACAGCGTCAGAACAGATCATGGGGAACATCCTGATTTTATTTGCATTACTAGGACTCTCTGGGATGTTAGCATTTTGTAGTCCTTTTTCCTCTTTTTTTTTTTTTTTTCCCCCTTCTTTTCTTCTAACCAATCTAACTGATATTGGTAAGAAGTACATCATTTTCAGCATCCTATGCAATGACATATATGTATGTATATATATACATATACACATAGGATAAAGCAAATACACCCTCCCACCTAAGACAGCAAAACCGTAAGCAACTACAGAAAGAACAGGATTATATTATCTTAGTATGGAAACAGACAGTTGCAAAGAAAACCCTCACAGAAAGATCTACACGGTATTTTTGATACCTAATACAGCTAAAATAACTTCTATCAAGACCAATCTTTTCTCTTCAATGACAAAACATGAGCTAAATTCAAAAAACACACTTCAAAACATTGCCTGGTAGCCCCTGAGAATTGAACGCAGATAATCGTTCTTTCAGGTGCTGCACATTATCCGATCAACACAACACAAAGTGATTTCCATAAGAAATTCTAGCCTCATCGTGCAACCTTCGTGTTAATTTAAAAAATAGTCCTTGATTTTGAAATAAAGTTGAAAGTACAGTGTCAGAACAAAGTGAAAGAGGTATCATTAGCCTTCAAATGTGACAAATAAGAAAGACACAAACAAGTGTCAGGATAATTAAAAAGGCATTGTTCACTTTTTAGAAGAAAAAAATGAATTGCACAAGAAATATTAAGCTAACAAAGAAAGAGCAAATATGAGTAGAAAAAATGACAGTTATCTGCAAAATTCATAAATGTGTCTTTTGTATAACCGTAATGATCATATTTTATGCTGTCATTTTACATTTAATTGCTCACCCTGGTACTTTTCTTCATAGAAGCCATCAGTACCCCACAGAGCCAGATGCTGAATTGCAAAAAAACATACTGTGACCACAGACTTATAGGAAAGTAACTTTGCTGAGCTGTGGTGTATGACAAGTTAATTTTTGCAATTATACTTTTTCCAAGAATAAATGAAACTGCAGGTCATTACTATTCTATATCATTAAAAAGAGGCAGAAATTGTTCTTGATCATAAAGGCCTCAAACTCATTTTATCATTACTTTGACATATGAAAGCAACTTTTCAAGCTGCTTTTCCTCAATGTGACTTAATGAAATAAGCACCACCTCAGCTGAAATGTGTAAACATCCTGATACATTAAGAAGCACATAACTAGAGAATATTGTTATTATTACACAATGCTAGCCCATCATATGTCTAGCAAGAAAAGAAATGTTATATGGGGTACGCTTACTCACAGCTATTAGCTCTGCTGTATTATACTCTATGTAAAAGCACTGAAGAGATACGGTTGCTCAGCTGTCATGCAGATGGAAATTGTCCCCTGTTCATTTATCTTTCCATGAGACGTTAAATGCTAGAAATGTTTTTTAAAAAGAATTAAGCACGAGCAATGTCCATCACTGTCAAATTGTCTGCGCAATCAAACAGCATGAGAGCAGATATCATTACAGAACATGCAATGTCTGTTTTCTGTATCTGTGCATATGCCATCTGAAGAAAGATATATTAAGAACTCAAGAGTTCGGTGTTTCTTTGAATTTCAAAATATTTACTGTACACGGAGAACTCAGTGCTTTCCAGAGCATTCTTTCTCATAAAATGCCTTTTCATTTTCTGCACAATTGCTTTACTTGCCCATCACCAATACAAACTGTAACAGTGGAGCGAGGAGAAGAGATTCTGCTCTCCAGATGAAGAATATATTTATTAATACAAAAGAACGAGAGGAAAATGTTCCAAGTGTCGTTGCGTGTGTTTGCAATAAATGTCAAGAACCTTTTAAAATTTGACTACAGAGCTGACAAAAGACATCAGGTTGACAGCCAAAGAGCTGGAAATCCTCAGTTTGCCCACTGAACAAATGAACACAATGACCCCCAAGCCGAAAAAAAACAATTTTTCAGAACCTTCTCTTCTAACAGATCCAATCCTTAAGAGTATGAATAAGTCAAATACATCTTTTGTTAGCACACCCTTCAGTATATCTCCTAAATTAAGGGTGGTTAGTCCCTTCAGCTTTGTTTTCTTAGAATGAGAGAGCAGGGACCAGTAGACATGTAATGGAAGAAACTGTCCAATAAATCCTTTGATTGAGGTTTTCAAATTCATGGAACCAACCAAAGACAGAATCAGATTTCTTAAAATAAACTGCATGCAACTTAGTACTCTATTCTTGTCCAAATCCTAGTGCCTTCTCTCCAAACAAGAAACTTAACTGTTCTGAAATTATTTATACGTACATTACATTTTGATAATTAGGAACACCTCTCCTTATTCTCCATCGGTGTGCGTGGTAACTGGGGCGCCCTATGCATAAGACTCTCTATTCACACACAATTTCTGCAACAGCACTTTCATAGTGTTTACATAAACACACAAAGAGCCTCTAAACACACTTCCTATCAAAAAAGAACACTGCCAACACTGGACACAGTTTTTGTATGTTTGTTTTATCTTAGTGTACCAAGACATTATTACTTCAAGGAGGTGTTTTTGTCAGGAAAGAGAAATTAGAAGTGCGGAGAAAAATGTGTGGTTTGAACTGCATACCATTGTGCACGAGTCTTTTATAGAAATGAAACACTATCCAATTAATTCTGTGCAGCTACAAAATACTTAGGAGGAGGTTGTCCGTAGGCAGACAGGGAACCAAACAGCTTTTAAAATCTCCAGCACCACAATTTTAATCTCAATGCATCCTATTTGCAAACAAATCATTGCTAAGGAGATAAAACTTTACTACTGTGAATAAAAGAATAATATTAAAATATAATCAAAGTACTCAGTAAGGAATATATGTCTTGCCCTGGACTACCAATTACTTAGACGAAAATTTATATATGCAGCAAGGAACTTCTTTCAAATGCTTTTTGTTCAACAGTGTTTTAAAGTCATGCCCATTTACAGGACAAGCAGTAATAAGCTTTCCTTTCCCACAAGTAGAAAAAAAAATTAGAAAACAGGCACTCGGCTATTTTTAATCTTCCCATCTTTTTCTGAATTACTGTTGCAATCAACTTGAGGCATTCCAATTTTATTTAAAAAATAAAACACAACAAGAAAGCAGAAGTTTGCAGCAAATCCCTTTACAGACTAGCCAACAACAGGTTAGCACAGGTAACCCACCAGCAATGAAAGGCAGCTCGATCTGCTCCCTTGCTGCTCGGTAGGCAGCGAGTGGGAAAGCCGTATGAACCTGAAACATAGTTGTTGTGAGGTTACTTAGATATTGTAAAATAACCGGCTCTGTGTGGGCAGACCTTTGTAAACTCCTGAGAGTTAGCAGAGCTTGATACAGAGGCACAGGATTACCTACGCAGAATGGTTCACAGAATCAGGGCTTAATGCACGAAGGACTAAAACCTACCTCTCTCCCCCTGCCTCCTACTGTCACCTTTCATCTGTATTCACCTATTTTCAATGTAAAACTGCCTTTGCATACCTCACAATATACATAAATTATATTACATACACAACTAGAAGGAAAAAAAGCAGTATTTTTCTGTTCAAAAGGGATTGCTCAGATGTGGTGTTTTTTTTTCCAAACCCATTCCAACTCCCTTTCACCTTCAAACAGAAGGTGATGATTTTTGACAACTAATGAGCTAATTTAAAATAATACACCGTTAAAGCTCTTATTCACAAAACAATACTAAAGGCACTGTACTGCAGGTCAATATACGATGAGAAGCAAAATTAAAGCATTTGTTGATAGATACTTTTTATTACATAATACAAACAAAAAAAAAAAAAAAAAAAAAAGCAGAACTCTGTAACAGTCCAGTATGGATTGCTCAGATCTAGAATGCAATTTACTGTCACAGGCCCTTTGGTGCCACAAAAGTATTAGTATAGCTATTAACTATTTAATTCTTTAGCTGACACCGTGTTTTAGGAAAGGGATTTAAATAATTTACTTCTACATTCTCCTGTTAAAATTTTGCTACTAGGAGTACGTGCAACGAAGTTGTAGAAAAAAACACATGACGCTTGTTGATAGTGATAGAAGACAGGATTATTATAAAAACCAATTATATCTTTTCATTCTCTTTTGCTTAATTAAAGCAAGAAGAATCACTATCTTTCTCCGCAGTAATCATGTGGAAGCTGTATAGCACAGATACAGTAATTAACTTAACCTTATCACTTAGCTCTATTGGGTCATTCAAGTGAGGCGCGGTATCAAAGCTGAGAATCAATGCTGTAACGCTAACATCTTCAAGCAGTTCGGAGATTGAATAATGCCATCTGTAAATGGACAGCCTTTGTTCCTGCTTAGCTATGCTGGATAAATGCTCCTGCTCATAATTTTAATATGGCAGCTTAACCATTTAATCATTGTACATTAATACATTATCAATATTGTGAACATGTAAGTACAAAATTACTTGTCAAAGTAATCAGACATTACCGATTTTTGTGCATAAATACGATACATGTGGGATTTTGTCTTAATTATACAATTTCACGAAAGAAGAGAGAGCCTAGATTTTTTAAAAGAGATTGTGAAGAATGATCACCTCTAAACATAAATTTATTTTACCTTCACCTAACTCGGATATTTAAGATTAAAAGCAACGCTCTCTATTTGCTTAGTTAAATTAACCAAGTGTGTAAAGTTTCGTGCATTTGAGCTATACAGGGGATACTTGGGCAGCTGGGGGATTTTCATAACTGAAGACTTGTGCTTTATCACAACAAATTAAGCATAATTAAACACTCTGTTCAGTGTCTATTGTTAATTGCAGCAGCTAATTTGATGCTTAGTTAGTGTTACGTTCCAAACTATTCCTGAGCAGGCAGAATTCCTTGCTTAAGACTGTTTGCTTTCAGCCCCAAACTTCTTATTTTTTTATTTTTATTTTTTTCCCCCCATTCTCCTTGGGTAGATTTTAGCTCGTTTATTACTTCTGTTAAACGATCGGGAACTCCCTTGCCAAGGCGGTGTTTTGAGGTCCTTCACTTTCACCAAGTCAGACACTAAATCATAGGGGACGATTATCAGCAAATTCTCTCCGACAGGCCCTAAGCCTGCTGAGGTAATGCAGCTGACAAACTTTGATGCGCCATGCCCGTGCACATTATGTTCACGTAGTGTGTACATCTGGGCACCCTTTATGGCGATGCAGCAAACAGCCAATCATTTATTCCACTCTAATTAGCACACATGTAAATCCTCACCAATCAAGCCACTCGCAGGGTTACCGTTGTGGCAGCCATACAGCAAGCTGGCAGGACACGGGGAGAAAGTACAAGAAGCAACTATTGGGTTTGATTTGAACCTGCCGTCGCGCCGCGGCGGGTCCCCCCCATCCTGACTGTAACCAGCTCTCCCCTTCACAACCCATCACCCAGCTGCACGAGAAAAAGGTCATCGGGCAGACTGCCGGCCGGCCAAGATGCTTTGATTCCTCACAGGCTTTGGGAGCACACCTGAAGCGACACGCGGCTGCGCTGGCTCACAGCGCAGTGGCTGTCGCGGGCAAAAGTCAGGCGTAGCTCTAAAGCATGTGGCGCAGCATGGAAGGCGCGCTACCTTACGGAAGGACTGTCCACCTCGATATTTTAGACCCTGTGATGTCGCCAGGAAACTATCTGCCAGGTGTCAGCATCCCTTTGCTTCCTCGCAAGCCGAGGTGCCTCTACGGCAACTCTTTTGTTTTGAAGTAAATCGCAAACGCCTTCAACGCCATGGTTTCAGGCGCTCGGAAAAACTGCACTGTGTAACTCTGAAGAATTGGGAGAGCTTTGAAATACCTGACGTGCTTAGCTGCCATTTCCCAAAATTGAACCAAGCCACTACATAGCACCCTATGCTGCTACTGAATTAGAAAACGCTGCATTTCAAACAAGATCCACATTGTACTATCCTGTCAAGCACTGGATAGTAAGCGTAATAGAAGTATTCCTCCAAACAGAAAGTGTGCCATCTTAGAACAAAAGTCTACTTACATCTTGTACCTTCATGTTTTCAGTGCGTACTGCAGAAAAAAAAGCAGCAAAACTGTGTTTACGAGTGGGATTTAGTTACGCTGATTTACATATTTATTCAATGGACTAGAAGGATGGAAAGCCACGTTCACTAAATAAATCCTCAAACTTTTTATACTTGTGTGTGTATGTGCTCACTATTTATCTTCATCTGCCTTTAAGTAAACAGGCTTATAAATTGATTTGCTATATTATATAAATTAATGAAGCAACTAGCTATGCAAAGTTTGGCATCAGTTCATTTTTCAAACAACTTTTCAATAAAATACCACTAGATGATTATTCTTGTAATGTTTTATGGACAACCAAAACAGAGGGGCAGAAAGAGAAACTAAATTGTGGTGGTCTTTTGCCAGGTAAACTGGAAGAAAAAAAATACAACAAAGTGCAACAACAAAAATCTGCTCACGATTAGGTCAGAGTCATATTTTTAATGAAGTTTTATAAGCAAAAGAAACCTCCCCTATAGCGGCACAAAACCAGGACATAACAGCAGGACATGTTTGTAAGATACTAAATGCCTACCAAAACATAAAAATAAAAAAAAAAAAAAAAAAAAAAAAAGTGAACTGGCAAATTTACCTTGTGAAACACTTAGCTTTCATAAACAGAAAATATCATTTAGGAGGATAAAAAAGAAATAAAAACCTTCCTCACTCACTGAAGGAAGTGTTTTTGATATAGATGCTAGGTATCCAGTTACTCTCTAGCTGCTCCAGAGCTATCACCACATGAGGAAGCAGGTTTTAGTGCTTAGTCTGGATCTTAGTCACAGGTAGGCAGGAGCATCCCTTCCCCAGGTTAGCAAGAAATCACTGTCTGTTTGAACATAAAGAGAGCACTTCCAAGGAGAGGGGAGGGGAAATCAGCTTATGAATTTTATTATCTTGTGAATCAGCTCCTGGGAAATCTGTAATTTAGCTGTTGAAATTAGAGAGCCCTATTCTAAATGTACTCCCAAATCAAGCGGTGCATTTATATTTGCCTGATGGCTCTGTGCTCACAGCTTTGCCGAGCCTCAAGTTGGGAAGGATGTCCCATCCAGGACAGAGGTGTTCTGGGGGCTGGCCAAAGCCCCCCTCCATCTCCCCACACCAGTCCCCGCCTGCCAAGCTCTGTCCCAGGGAATCCCAGACCCATAGGGGACCGGGAACTCCCACGGACCACGTTCAGATGGATGGCTACCACCGTGTGCCTAAACTGCCCGTAGTGCTGGTCTCCAGGAATGGGGTGAGCTGCAGGGCAACACAAAGGAAGAGCAACACAAGCTGCTGAGGTCGCTGCCAGCTGAAAAGCATCAGCCACTGTCTCAAGTGTCAACTACTGGATAAAGTCAGAGCAGAGTTGGGTCCGTGCTGCCCAGCGCGCCCAACGAGAAGGTAAATACAGCAAATTCCTCATGGTTAAGGACAAAGAGAAAGGCCACAGATTTACCAGCAATAAGAGTTCCTTGGCACATTTGTAGAGGGAAATGAAAAAATACATAATCTTATATTGTCCTTTTCCTGATGTGTCAATAGAATTTTAAGCTTTGTTTGACGTGAGAGGTTTTTTGATTTCTTCTTTATATTAAACTCCATGTTTAACGCAATAAAATTTTGGACACAAATACTTACAAATTGCTCAACACTCATTAAGTATCCCCTTTGATCTGTTAACAAAGTAAATAGAGCAATACATTAACTGATTTGATCTAATATTAAACATTTTTGTTGTGCCTTTTAATTCACATACAGTTCTTCTAGACAAAGCAATGTTTATGTGCAGTTACATTTTTCTCTCATTATATGCCATCATTTGAGATGCAATTTAATCAGGCAACTAAAACATCTGAGAAAATTCGTTACCAAAGTTGAACACAGCTGCTTTACCTTTTCTTCCAACTACACAGAAAATGCCTATAAGCCGTACATCAGGAGTTTTGAACTAGTCTTAACTACTAGATCCACTTTTGTCACTTCATTAGATGCTGGTGGACAGTCTTCAGTTCCCTGACAGCACAGTAAGAAAAACAAGACAATAGCTACATCATCATCAGATCCCCAAAACTCAACAGCCAGATTAGAAAGGCAGGAATGCCCCTATGCCATCTGCACGTCACTTCAGCTGCTCCACTGTCAGCAAGCTGACCAGCCCGCTGCGGTGGCTGGGTCAACGTGATTGCCCTGCAGCATTTGAAAACCTGACCTTTTTGTCACATATAAGTCAGAGAACATTATTCCAGCAGTATGTATGGTTCAAGCAGGGCCACGCACTTGAAATATAGTTCCAGCCAGCTTAAAGGAGAGAACAGATATAAGAAGCCACCCAGAAAAGCAGAGAATGCTGAGAACATCAAAAAATAAACTGAAATACGGCAGACCTCTGTTTTCCTTAGGAAGAAACATCCACAGTGAGGAATAACAATTATGAAGGGAACCGATGCAATCACTGTAGGTGGCTATCTCAACTCATCTCAAATGCAAAGGCAAGGAAAGCTCACCTTAAGCTATAAAAGGCAAAGGCAATCAGGCAAGAAGGACAAATATGTAGGAACTCTAATTAACGAACAATAAATGCATAAAATAAACTGCCAAAAGATGAAATCAAAGCAGCCACATGTATTTATTTTTAAATGAGACAAGACACCGGTCCACAGTCAATTTTGGTAACAATTTAATTATGACAATGAACACCTTTTAACATTTTTTTCCTGTTTCCCATGGGAAATTGTAAGCAGCTTGTTAAACTGACAAAAACATATACTTTTTTTTTTCCTCTTTAAAAACACTTCCATCAGTTTAATGACAAAGACGACCGATGTGCTGTGTAAATTCTTGCCTGTTGAACTTATGTAAAGCAGCATGCACTACTAGCAGTCACAGCGCTGCAACCACAGCGCCCAGAGAAGAGATTTCATCTGCAGCCTACAGGGTCTGTCGGGTTAAATTTAAGACAGGGAAGGGAAATTCAGTGTTTTATGATGTCCAGTGAGTAATAAAATTTTGTAGTGGCATTGATATTTTGTATACTAAAATCTACCTGTCATTTCCATGAGACACATTTCTCTATGCTTCCTGGAACACACCACAGTATTTTAGTATTCTATAAAATAATTGGAGCCTATTTATCCAAAAATATCCAAGCAGAGGAAGCCAAATATTAACTAAAATTCACATTAAGCAAGAGGATCCTAATGTTAATTTGTGTTTCAAGATTCTGCAGTAGAAAATTAAGTATAGTCAAGTGGTGATTTGAAATTATTGATTACCGCTTTAACATTTTTTTCTCTGTGTATATTACTTTCCATAAATTTGAGATTATTTGAGATGAAACATAATGTAACAAACTATTTCACCGTTCACATACCTCAGGTTGTTCTACCTGCCAAAACTGGGGTCACAACTTTGCCAAACCATTCCCTAGCATGAGGCAGAAGATACAGAAATGCATTTGCAAATCGCACCCAAAGCATACGGCAAATGACCCACGCAGGCCCTCTAGTACAAAAGAAGAGTGATTGTTCCAGAGAGTGTGGCTGAAGGACTCGGAGATTGCTTTACATAAAGCCAGGTCAGCTGTTTATGAAGCAAAACACTTTCTATTCGCAGCTGTAAGGGTTCTCCTTCGGTGGCCAGCCCCTCCCCGGGTCACTGCGGCCTAATTCTTCGGCCCGTACATCCAGCGTGCGGTAATGGCTAAGGAGAAGGCAGGGTGGTTACCCTCAAGGATCTCAACGCCACCATTGCTACCAAGCACATGGACTGTGGTGAACCACTACACACCAGGCACTCTCTGGTGCCACATGTCCTTTTTCAGCAGCTCCACAGACAAATGACAGGTAGTGTCAGTCAAAGGATTGGCGTGATGAGGAGGGTCAGTCAGAGGCCAGACACACTCCCACACCTTGGACTACAGACTCATCCCCCAGACTGCCCCCTGCCTTTTTTATTTTATTTTTTTTAAATCTGTCACCTTTACCATTCCTGTTTCAGCCATTCATGTGATTTCATTGTCTGTTATGGCTATCTCCTTCTCTAAAGCGCCTGTAGGCATTAATTTTATTTAATGTACTATATGCTTGACACTCCACATGGTGTTAATGAGTTGCCAGCTGCCTGTTGTGATACAAGAAGTATCCGCAAAGCCAGTGTCGCCTTTACTCCTGCACTGGTTAGTTTTTCTATTGTGACACATAAATGTCAACTGGTATGATCAGAAGTAAACAGTCATGACAGACAGGGAAAAAGGAGCTGACAGTTGAAGGTGATGATATCCATTAGGCTTCTACAGCTGCCACCTCCCGGGGAGACTGTTGAAGGATGTGAAATGTGGCACAGAGCTCCTGGCTAACATGGCTCTATCACAAAGAATATGCTTACCTTCAAGGTACCTGGCCTACCACCTAACCATCTGGCTTATTACCATTCAGCTAAATCCACTTATATGCACAGAAAGGAGAAAGCCATGACGGAATATCCGAAGTGCACAAAAAGGGCAGAAACATTAGTCAATCAGCCCTGCGACTCCTGAACACTTGTTAAGGGAGCATGTCATTGCCTTGCTCACTTAACCATGGACATAAAAGAAAAGAGCTTCCCAAAAAGACAGAGTTTAAGACTTCGATTAAATTAAGCTGAATCTTAAGATGTCCATCAAGAGTGGTTAGAAAGATTATATCCAAGTCAATCTTTATTCATGTTTCACTCCTCGTGATAGTAGATTAAACACTTCATTTGGTTGAAAGGAGAACTTTAAGCTGATAAATGCAGAAGCGAGAAAAATAGTGTACGTTAAATACCAAGCTGGTTTTCTTACCACAACCGGCACCAACAGGCTTCGGGTTGTGCAAATCAACCGGAACCTGTATTTGACGTGCAAGAGGATGATTGAGGAAATTTGAGACCTCCCAGGGAGGTGTCAGCGCACAGCAGCCACCAGTGCCTTCGCTCTCCCCCCCACACACCTCTCCGACATGTTCACAAGGATGTCAGGGCAGAATGCAATCCTCAGATGGCATATGTACCTCCGGGCTGCTGTAATTTATGCCAAGGCTAACACGGCTCAACCCAGAAAATTAGAGTAGTAACTGCTTCCATGAACTCCTCCTTCCATCCCCCACACCAAGAGCAATATTTTTCCTTATAAGAAGCTCGGTTAATTGCCTTTATTATACACAATATTCATTCCTTATATCTCCATCACCAATAGAACTATTATAAATTTAGCCGTACTCTTCATGCTTTTATCCCTGTATCGATTTTTATTTTTAATGTAAACTTTTAAATTATAGTGCCAGAGAAACAATGAGTTCTATAGTTACAAAGGCTAAATAAGCCAGAACTGAGAGAAGAATACAGAGAGGTGCTCAAGGTATATGACATGAAACATAACAAGTTGGTATTGTTTTGTATAATACTAAAATGTAGAAAAATGCAACTGTAAAAGTAGTTCCACTTTCTAATATACAGCAGTAATAAAGTATTGGATTCAAGCTTCATAATGAACTTAACCAGATGGGGTTTTCTTTAATTCCCTACTTCCTTTCCTTTAGCCATCTACGCTTTATTCAGTTTGAAGAATACGACTATGAGAAACAACAGTAGACACTACCAGAAATCTCTCCCTGTGTTCATATTATAGTCAAATATATAGTATTTTACAGCATATCTTGTATTTGGCTACTGTGGTATTTTGGTTGTATAGGTGCACATTCCCACCTTCAGTAAAGAAACGTTTTTTCTGTGATCCTGTTGGAGTGACTTAAGGAATATCTCCTTTAAAATTGCTAACCTAAACACAATTTAAAGGCGTCCTTAGCTTGGTCTCTATAAATATATGCACACATACAGAATGTGGGATCTCAGCATTTGCAATTAGTTGAAGGCACTGTCAGTAAACAAATAAACCTTTTATTCCATGGAATTAGAGCAATAGGTTAAATTGTCTTTTTTTTTTTTTTTTTGTCAACGAGTCCATTTTTACTCTATCGATTTGCACAAGGTGATGCGATGCACTGATTTGAATCTTATATACAGATGTGATGTTGCATTAATTGAAAAATAATTGGATTCTTCCCACTTTATAACAGCATCCTTCACCTTATCAAAGTTTTAATCTCTGATGAGTTTTGCAAATCTCACAAACCTAAAAATCACTGATTTACTTCCTAATTCAGATATGCCGAGTACTTCAAATGAGGAATTCCATAACAGCAGACTATGCAGTCTGCAATACAAACATGAAACAAAAGTAAAAACATTAGCATTTTCTTTCCATATATTGCAGCATATTAATTGTTGGTTTTGGTAATGTAGCTTATTAGTTTTGCATAATTTAAGTTTTAATTCATCGTTTAATTTTTAATTAAGTAGTCTCTTTCAAGATGAGCTTTCTGCTCAGATTTCAGTTAGATGCTAAACACGCAGCGCACAAAAGCAATGGCAAGAATGTAATATTCAGTTCATACGATTTCTCTATGATTTCAGACATGAAGGTAACCAGTTTTTCAGAGTATAAAATAACAGAAATTGTAATATACCATATAACACATAAATAATTAAAGCCCACTGACAGCAACTGAAAAACTAGTGTGGCAATTCTTATGGAGAGAACAGGAGCCATCTACTTCTTACAGGTTTTGCTATTTTTTTCCCCCAAACCTTGCAATTTTGCTAGAGCAAGAACACTGGGTTTTACAGGTCTAACTCCCAACAGAACTCTACACCATTCCACATTTAGGGAACAAGGCTAAGCCCTGAGGAAAGGTTACATTTGTTTTCATACATGAAAAGGAAATTTAGGAACAAAAAACACTGAAAACTGCAACAAAATAAGATTCGGTAGGAATTCCAATTATGTATGAAACGAGTCTGAATGTTTTAAAATTAAGAGAAATTCTCACTTCTCATAGACAACCTGTGGCTTCCTGGAAAATTCACTGAATTACGACATTACAGATTCCAGAAAAGCATAATTTTTCACTGGTTTTGGTTTGATTTTCTTAATACTTATTGAAGCAAAAAAAAAAAATAATCTGGTTTTAAGAATATATCTGTCAATTCAATCAAATTTCATGAGCCCCCCAGAATATCTCAGGCCCACAATAAACTGCCTTCAAGGTGAAGGACAGTCAGCATCAACCTGAGAGACCTCATGGAAAAAAAAAAAAAAAAAAAAAGAACAAAACAAAACTAGCCTACTACTCTTTTCTGTATGCATGAGCATAAATAAATATGCAAATATCAGTACAACCCCAGCCATTGTTTTCTTTGCAAATCACCTCAATATCCTGGAAAAAAAAAAAAATTCAGTCTTGGTTTATATACACATTTTTATAACATAACTTCAGTTGCAACTAAGACTTGAAATTTATTTTTAGCTTCAAATAGTAACATTTACAGTATCCAGAAAGTGCCCCTAGATAAAAATAAAATATCATCCCACTGAGCCAGATACATAAAAATACACAGACGCAATTACACCTTTCCTAAATGAATGGGGAGAAGCTGGCTATGCCCATGCTAGATGACACCTGGGCTTCACAGCTGAGCTATCCTCACATTTAAAGTCTCTAAACCTTGGAGCTTATTTTACAACTGTATGTTCAGTAACTGGACAAACTGCAGTGAAATTCAGGAAGGGAAGAATCACTTTTCAGATGCACCACGGAAGCTGCAGTTCCCTCATTTCCCAATAAGAAATTCACTTTATGATAGTGTTCTTGTGCGGAGGGACAGAATCCTTGACAGCACCTGCAGCTGTCAGGCTCTCGTTTCAGTGGCACAGAGAAGCGAAAACCCCGGAGGCTGCAAACTCCAAAAAATTTCCTGGAGCAAGCTGCCATAAAGTCCCCAAAATTTTGCCAGCTAGGAAGGCAGTAAATCTGCCACGAGTCTGCACTTCCTCAGACCGTTTCCTTTTGGGAAAATCCACACTCTTTAAAGAAAGTGTTGCTAAAATATTTTTAATAGCTTCCTTGCCATGCACGAGATTTCTAGAGGAAATGCGAAGTAACCAAGCCTTGCCGGGCGATCTCTATTTAGAAGCTGGCCTCCCTTAGGGCCGGAGCTCCCGTATGTGGACTGGGCTGGAGCCTGCTCTTCTAAAACCAGCTACAGGGATCACTTTCTTCATCCCAAAAAAAAAAAGCAGCACTGTGGGCTGGCCCTCAGGTGCACTGTGAAGGCCTGTCGGGGGGATGCACATCAAGATGGGCTGCAGGAGCCTGGTGTTGCACACCTTCGTGCTGCTCTAACAGGCTGCTGTTTTGAAGCGGTTAAACCACAAACACCATGTTCAGCCAAAAAACTCGACTGGGGATGCTTGTGGGAATGCTAGGTGTCTCGGTTTGGGTAGTTGCCTATTTAAACCAAGTATGTCAGAGAAATTCTGATGGGCTAATGATACTTTTGAAACTGTCTGTATCATTTTAAAACATGTTTTTGCACAAGGGTTAAGACATAACAATGGGTTAAGGTTAACCAGGGTTAAGACGTAACAATGTCTGCAATAACAATAACAATGTCTGCAGCAATCCTAGTGGAAAGCCGCAAACACAGCTCTGAAGCAAAGAGCTGAAAACATCCAGAAGGAACGGAAGAGGGAGGTTGAGACCTAGTGGTATCACTTCACTTGCATCTGGTTAAACTTTCTGACAGGAAGATCTGGATGGACCAGCACTCACCACAGGAAACGGTCACTTATTAAGGGTGTTACAACAGCTCTAGAGAGAAAAATATGAACCACAGCATCAGGGAACCGTCATGTGGCTTCCCAATAGCATGGTTTTAGCACTACTAAAAGAAATAATAAAAGAAAGCTTTGAAAACCAACTCGGCATTTCAGAATAAAAGTGTTTTTTGTTTTTTCTTCATTAGGTGCAGCAAGATAGCACGTCTCTACATGTTCAAGATCTGAGTAATTGGGTCACTTGGCCTGTGTGCGTAACCTATTTCACTGTCATATTCATATAAACAAACAATTATTTTTAATAATCACTCATGCTGCTTGACTTACTATCTTATCAGATAGCAGCAGTGCATTCCAGCAATACGAAAGAGCCATGACAAAAACCCATCAGCCAGCCTTCAGCTGCGTACCAAAGCACTGCAGAGAATGAAGATAGAAGAGAGAGCTTTGCCATGTCCTGATCCCGAAGGCCAGGCAGGGAGGGCTGAAGCGACTCCTGCTTCCCCGCCCACAGATACCACGGGAGCAGCCTCTGGTACCAAAAGGTGCTTCAGAGGACTCCAGAGGCACTGCTGCAGACCAGTACCTGGGTGGTGGTGGTAAGGAGCTGCTAAGATGAGTAAGAAGGGCTTCTGGTAGAAACCTTCCACTTCTCGTTACTGACCGTCCAATTAGAGTTAAATTTGCACTAGGGTTGAGCGACAGCAGTGCAGATGCCTCAGCCCACATTGCCATGTTTAAACCTGGCACTCCAGTTTGTCTGAATGCGTTGACAACCCAGAAAATGTGACGAGGATGTAAGAGCCAGCAAACCCAGCCCTAAAGAAAACTGTAATTCTACGAACAGCGCTGTTAGCAAATTTTGGCTTCTCGTGGCGTTATGCCTCTTGAGTGATTCAATCCCCGGCTGCAGTTTTCATTGCACAGAGCTTTCCCCTGGCTGCAAGGATTGGCAAACACGAACAACACACGCACACATACATATATATACACTGGATCTTTTCTCTCCATCAGGGCACTTATCATGGCTTTTTTTTTTTCCCTTCCCCAGACACCTATCTCCACAAAACTTTCAGGAACAGAGGGCATAACCTGAAGTACTATAATAAGGTGTAAATCACGCCTCAAAGACAGATCGATCAAAGTAGGGGAAGGTAGTAGGCTGTTCATCTCTCAAGGATTTAAGACATTACCTTCAAATGGAAAAAATAAGCATTTTAAAATTTCCTTTTCCTTTCACCTAAGGCCCTAGCAAGCAGTATAAATTTTGAGCAGCCATATCTATTTTTCAGTGGCTAAACTGGCAAATGTTTCTGGGCATTACCATATTTCACAAATCGTGCTGGGCTTTCTGTTGTAGTTTTGGGCCCAGTGAGATTCAGAAAGTACAAAAGGGCACAAAAGATGCTGTACATTCTGTACCCAGTAAACTCTGATCTGCGATTGATTTATGCAGTGTGCTAAGTCTTTATTTCTTTCCCTTTAGCTTGGCAACATAATTTCACTTTGATGGTCAGCCTTTCAATTAATCAAAGTGGACACAGCATTTGCAGCTTCTTTTGAAGTCAGAAAGAATTGTGTGCTCAGGACCTCTTAAAATGAGACCACTTATTTAGGTACTTAAAGATGGCTGTCAACACCTACCTCCAGCCTCCTAAGTTCAAAATTGCTGACTTCAGTAATTTGCCCGAGGAAAGTGAGCCAGGGGCACAGAGCGACTTCACATAATCCTACCTCTCCTGACCAAAAAGTCCTTGGCTCTTAGTTATATGTGCAGACAAATCTTTTCCTCAGCTGGGTTGCCAGCACTGAGACGCGTTCATGCAGGGCGCAGCAGACTACTTCTGGAACCGGGGTTTGGTCAAGCTGTTTTCTGAGGGGGGGATCTGATGACCAACTGCAATTATGTGCTAATGGGATCCAGACGTGGATTTGCAGAAATGAGAAGAACACAGCAAACTTACAAGGCATTGTTCTGTGTCTGAGTGCCTGGATGAACCGCATCCAGGTCTGCTGAGCGCTGGCTTTACCATGGCTAATTTTGGTGCCTGGCCTGATACATGAAGCACTGACACACAGCAGACCAGCCTGCAGGCAAGCAGCACTCGTGCTGGAGAGCATTATGTATTCACGAGGACTCCTCTCATAAACTAAGAAGTGCTAGGGCATTCATAAGAAGTAGAAAGAGAGTTAGTGGCTGGGTGGAGCTGATGCATTTTCCAGTACGATGTCTTTTTTCCTTCAGTTGTATGTCAAGCAGCCTGTCTGCGCTGACAGGCAGGCGCAGCTAGCGCAGGTGACGGGGGATGATGTGCTACATGAAGGAAGCCACCACAGTTCAGAGCAGGGCCCGCAGCGGGCTGGCACCCTGGTCGTTAGGCCACAGCAAAGGCAGGAGTGCCAGAGTAGGGCTGTGGCTCCCTTCTGCCCTTGTTAAATCACAGTTAGCAGCAGCGCGCCTGAACAAGCGCTTTGCTTTGCTCTACAGGCTCCTCGCGAGACATACACACACGAACTACAAAGTCCAGAGAGGAGATGCAGCGCTGGGAATGGTGACACAGGTTTTGCTTTGCAACTTGTAAGGGATCACAGAAACCGTAGGCGCTTCTCCCTTCTGTTCAGAAACAGCATCTTGCTACTTCCCTTGTAACACCTCACACTTCACACCAGCATAGCGGGTAAAACATCTGCTTTGTAAGGGTTTCAGTGTATGCTGGCTTCAAGTACTCTTCTCTCCTTTAGAAACAAATGGAGCTCACTGCAGACTCAGTATTTAGTTGCCTGTAAACATCCAGCTAGCATTATTCTCCTTTCCTTCAGCAAAGCATTTTGCCTCATGCACTGCCACATATCCCTCCACAGCAATGTTGTTTAACAGCACTACTGAATCCACCGGTAGACCGCATTCTTGGGCCTACTGGCTCTACACAAACAACACAAAATAAAAATCTCTAGCAATTGCAAAAACAGAGGAAGGGGGGAGGCAACTCAGAACATATAGAAACAGCAGCACCTTCCCACCCCAGAACAAAATCTGTTGGACACTGCACTGCTATGCACAGTAAGGAGTAGAGCCATTAGCAAAAGCTTGCTGTGAAAATGAATGAAAATTCCTCCAACTGTAAAGTGCAATGCTGTTAATAATCAACCTTCAGATATTTTCAAAATCCACTCATATTTAGGTTTTCCTCTAGACTTTTTAAAAAAAAAAAAAAACAACTTTAAAATACATGAGTAAGATCATGTGAGTAAGTACACGGGATGTGTTAAAAATTTTGTATATGCTGAATTATGCTTAAAACCCTCAGTATATCTCTCTCTGTCGAGTCACAACTTTTGCAACAGCAAACATACAGCAAGTCTTCACAACAAACTGAGATTTACAGGTTATTGCTGGTCGACAGCTGAAGTTCAAGAAATTTTATAATTACACTACTTATTGCACTATCAAACACAACTGTAGAATAAGAACTCCTAATCAGAAGTGATCCATCAATGTTTAGAATAAAAACATGTCAGCCAGTCCATGCTCTAAAGCTTTAAAATAAAAAAAAAATAAATGCACTTTACAGATCATAAATTCTTTAAATGCAGATAGCAGTAAATTGAAGTATCTATTCAATCTAATGCAGTAGCCTGTGATAGCAGCTATTTTACCATCCCTACCAGGACCAAGAGATGACAATGTTTACTATTATATCACCCTGGAATGGAGAGAAACAAAATACTTTCCCCTCCCAGATTTGATTGTATTCCAAAAGGAAAACCTGGAAGCTAGATCAGAAAAATGCCTTATAGGCTCCTAAATAACCTGTTCAATCCACATACACAAAAAATGCCTCATTGCAAACCTTTAATAGTACAAGAAATACATATAATTTTAAGGAAGACGAATGGTTTGAAGACAATTGAACTGAAGCAGTAGGAATATTGAAGACAAGTCTGCACCTTAACTGTATTTATTCTTTCTTTTGAAAAGATGATCTCCAGTGAATCAGTGTCCTCAACTGTGTACTATCTGCCCTAAGCAAAGGTGTCTAAGACCGAGCACAGTACCAGTCTGCTGCACCTTGAAATGCACCACGCTACCGCTCACTTGCACAGAAGATGGCCAAAACGCCTTATGCCTCCCAGTTTTCGCACACAACTTCCTTTCCTACAGAAAAGGGGAATTAGAAATTTCTGAACGTTTCACCTTAATATGGAATCAAAAGAAAAGGCTGACTGGGATCAAGAAATGCTGCTCAGATCACCAATTAAATATAGCCCACGGTAGGCTATTTCACTTCCTTCTTCTAATTTGCTACATTTATTAGGGTTTTACCGGGCGCGCTGAAAGAAACAAAATACAAGAAAATATTTTTAGATTGAATAGCATGATGAAGGACAGAGCGTGGCTCAGTTTGGTTCTGTTGCTGCTCACATAAAGAAAAAAAAACAAAATCTGATACTCAGTCTCAAGTAAACTATATAGTTAGTTAATTATCTTTTATTCTTCTTTATGAGTTAGCTTTAAATTACTGTGCATTGCTTTCTTTAGTTTTATTAATAGGATACATGAACATATACAAACCTGTGAACCACTCAGGTACTATTATCCACTATCCTGCCTTTAAATATTGTACCCACCTATCTACTATGACATAAAAGTCTGTGAGGACATCACACAAGCTACATGTTTGGAAGCTAATCAAAAAGGAGAAACAACACCATACAAAAATATGATGTAACCAATAACACAGTGCAGAAACAAGCAACAAAAGACCTGTCCCAATCAGACGCAGCTTGCCTTCAGTTCTCGCTGCAGTCAGGGAAAACTTACCCCTCCACACCTCTCATTACTGCAAGAAAAGGTCAAACAGCTGTGGCAAACACAAGGCAACCAAAATTAAGGGTACTCCTACACACATTAATGTGGAACAGGTGCGCAGGTGAGTGCTGCCATGGATCAAGTTTCTTGGTTGCAAACAACCTGTGGAAATATTTGCATAACCTATTCAGCTCTGTGAACTGGGTCATGATTTGTATCATATGTGAGTGAGTAACTCACAAATACAGGTTTATAAACAAACAGCTTACTAAAGATCACCCACTCAAGCCCACAAAGCACACTTAACCAGGAACAGACCAGCGGTTCCTTTCACCCAGCATCTGTGCCTCCAGCTTCAATGTTTGTGCTGTCTAGCAAAATTCCTGACCGTGCATAGCTTTCAGTCAATCAATCTAGCCATGACACAGGAAAATAAACTATTTACACAGCGTTATATCTCAGCTAACCATTTGGAGTTAGCCATTACTGGAAGTCTTGTCTTACGTAAGAGCGTTGCTATCTTTATTTTTTGTTTTTAAACAAAAACAAAACCAAAATCCACAAGGGATATTATTAAAAACTGCCTTAAAAACAGGAACGTAAGGCAATCCAGATACTTTCACATCATGCACAAGCCAAGGCACGCTACTTACATACACATGCGCATTATATGAAGATACATATAACTTTATACATCATAAAACCACATCACATGAAAATTAACCTGAATTTTAAAGAGCGGAAGATTTAAAGAACCATCTAGAGCCTGCTTTATCATCTGATAAATGGGATGTTTTATATGGTTTCCAAATTCAATACCAATGACTAAGTTTTTTAATAACATTTATTATTTGTAGCCCCTCTCACTGCTTGCTATGCCTTTCCTCTCACCTCTCCCGTCCAAATGTATGCATCTCCTTGGCAGCGTGCTGCTTGCCTTCAGGGAGCTGACCTTGGAAGGAGATCACACAGCCACCGATGGGTGTCCTGCACGAATCCTCTGGGACCTTTTGATTTCTCTCTCTTGTTTTTTCTTCTGCTGCCTCCCTTGTTGTTACCATTCCCATGCTCCAAAAGTCACAATCATCTTTTATCCCAATCCTTCTGATAAGCCTAACCAACTGAACTCCAAGGCAACTGACCTCCTCTCAAGCTTGAAGGCTGCAGATTCTGTTTCAGACCTGAGGAAGTGCTAGAACTGCCCAAAGCCTGTGTGCCTTTTCTATCTGTCAACTAGTCTACTAAAGGTGCTCTCTCATGAGCCTAGCCTGTGAATTTTCCACACTGTATGGCTCATCTACAAATGGTGCTCTGCTTTCTTCTCTGCTCCACAGCAGCCACTCACCAAGTGCTGAGGGATGCTTCATTGCAAAAAAGGTACCTAAGCATTTGGGTTAAACATTCCCAAGCACGTAACAAAGAGGCAGAAAAGAAGAAGAAACCAAATGGAATGAAAATTAATTTTAAAATCCTCGGCCCTCCGTATAAAGAAAACTCCACGCCAGAAGTCAAAAGAGTCAGGATGCAAGTTCTCCTGGTATCGACACTCGCAGGCAATCACTCACCTTTTTATGGAGAACAGTGACCTTTTTGATACAATGGTGACCCAGCTTAGAAGAGTACATGGAAAAAAGTTTGGAAAAAAAAAAAAAAAAAGCCTTCCTTGAGATCAAAATGTAAAAATGTAAATGATCTAAAAGTACCTCTTTATTAAAGAGTTGATGAAAGTGTGGGTCAGTCCTATTATCCTTTTAAATTAATAAAAAATTCCTGATCTTTTAAAATTCAGAAGAATAATGTATATTTAAAATATTCTGTAATTACCGCAAAAGTATTAATTAACAGTTCATGGATACATAAGTAGTGAGATGAAGGAATGAGCGATCTACTCACTATAAATATAAGCTTAAAAAATCATTTTATAGCATTTTTGTAGCTGTGTGATGTTAGGCAGGTCATAACACTAGTACTTTCCTCTGAAAACCTAATAATTATTAACCTTTTTAATTTTTAAGCTGAATATTGACTTTGCAATAAATTGGAGTAAGTTCAATCTTACAGTCAATTCCAAACATGAAAGAGTTTCTCTTCCAGCCACACTGACCATTAGTGCTAATTTACAGATATTTTCTTAGGCTTAACTTAAAGGAAAGTCTGAATTATCTTACTGCAAACGATTTTAAGTAACAGTACAATAATTCATATATAAAGCACAGAATTACAAATACATAAAATCACTATTTTCTCTAACAAACTACAAGGGGATATTGAAAGTTATTCCACACTGTACAGAAAAACATTAAAATACACAACACAGTCTTCTGTCTACAAAAAGACGAGAGAGTATTCAGAGAGCAAAACTACGGTGAGCAATTCTGCTAAATTCAGCCCCTCAGAAAATGTGGTAACTTCAGAAACGGTATTGGATTATTTCCTACATTTTTGATGTGTGTGTCTCAAGACAGAAGCCTACTTCAAACAAAACCTGAAGCACCATCAAGAAAATTGTTTCAGATATCCTTTTTTACGTGGACAGCAGTCACCATCATGGTCCAAAAGATCCTTGTGTCACACACTGCCACACATCTGCTCAGCTAACTGATGGAATAGTGGTCAATGTTCTCTGATATGATCCAAGGAATAAAAGGAGGGGGAGAAAAAAAGAGCAAGTCTAAATAAATTTACATGTAATTTCCTCCTCAGAATTCTTCTAATTATAAGGATAAATCCTGCTATGGAAATCCATCACCAGCATAAAAATAGACCATTATATAGATTTAGTAAATTTGCTAAATTAATAATTCAAATAATAAAATAATTATTTAAATAAATAAGTAGAAACACAATTTAAATAAAATACTTTAAATTAATAAATGATAAGATAATAATTTAAATAATTTAAAAAATAAATTTCACTTTTATTTTTAATAAACTGTCAGGACTCAGGCATCATGGGGACTGCCTTCATCAGGAAATAAGTCAAAACAGAAAACAGCAAACTCATTATATTCAGGTCTGTAGCGGAGGCAGTGCTGAAGAAGAGGAAATGTGCTGGGGTCCCTCCACCCAACAAGCTTTCAGATGTTATCAGAAAACCTTGCTAGTCTATAAGTGATCAACCTTGCATTCATATTATGCGTTGCCCAATTTCTACTGCCCTAGACCTCAGTCTTACGCAGCTCTTGAGGTATCCGAACCCTCCAGCATACCAGCAGTGTCTCCCAACACTATGTCATCAGCAGGTTTTCATAACTACAGTTTTGTTTCCAGTCTGTGTGCAGCAAGGTCAATAATGAAAATATTTAATAAGATCTATCCTAGGTATAACCTTCAGAGTAATCACCTGCCAGACCTCTCATTACTTGCTTTAATATCCTTTGTCAAGTCTAACAGTCTGACTTTTATCCATTCTCACTATAGCCTTACACTTCTTCACTAAAAAAGACAACTTTTCCTGCTGATCAATTTTTTCCCCGTTTTTTAGGCTCTCTGTTCTCACCTTACAGGTTTTTTTTTTAAGGTGGTTACTCACCCTCTTAGATCTACAGGCCTTTCCTTCAAAGGTTTTTAATCTCATGAGCCAGATGCTGAGGCTGTGCTCTGCGGGCCCTGGTTAACCTTCAGAAAGAACACACACTTCTTCGCATGAAGATTTACTTTCCACAGCAGCTGCTGGCAAGAAGCCAAAAAAAAAAAATCTAGCATAGTCATCTTACAGTCATAACAGCTCCAAAATAATTTTAAGAATATTGCTAATCTTGGGAAAACATGGTATCATGTTCTTTCAAAAAGAGGAAAAAAAAAAAAAAAAAAAAAAGAACTGAAGAACTGTACATAGTAAAACCACGTTACAAGAAAATGATTGTATCCTACCATCAAAAGACGCAGTCCTTCAATGGGCTGTCCAAATTTAAAAGTCATAGTAATACGAATGTGAAGTTGGCCTCTGGCTGAACTGAATTTCAAGCTGATAAACTATACCATTTTAATTCACAAAATGTATTACAGCACAAACCACACTGTCTATGAATGATGGCTGTAGAGTGCCAGACAGTCAATGAAAGATGAAGGCGGCTGCATAATGCCAGTATATGATGCCCAGCCTTCTCTTAGCTCTAAGAGATTCCACCTGCTTCCCCATAAGAATTTGTGGTTATTACTTTATTTATTTTTTTTCACAAGACCAATTCAATAGGATTATAACAAAAATCATCACACAGAACTCAGATGGATTCCACCAGAGAGAAAGCAGAGGCTCTTGCAAGATCGGGTCCCAGTAGCTCCTAGAAAGCACACCTCTGGCATCGCACGAGTGCCAAAAGATAACGCCGGGTTGTCTAGAGCCCTATCCTCCCATCTACTGGGTGGGAACACAAAGCTGGTTTCTATTCGGGGCTGTGAATGAAGAAGGAAGAGCCAAGGCTCACAGTACAGTATACTTTCCCTACCCCACAGTTAGTGCTGAAAAACACTTCTCCATACTCAGCACCCAGTTTTAACCTCAAGCCTGAAGGTGCCAGTTAGCTGACGAGCCTCTTGCTACCAGTCCCAGCCTGCTACTTTACCTTACATTCAGTTTCTGCTTGGCTGGAGGTTCAACCTCTGAACCCTCTGCCGTCTCAAGACGTTACCTCCTTGGAAGATCTGTCTTGGTTGCTTCCTAAACTGGACATGATGCGATCTTGCACCAGTTTCTCTACCTGCTCAGCTCAACTAAAACAAATAAACATAAAGGTAAATAGGCAGCATGTTGTTTGCAACATTTACTATTGCTATTATATTAATGAATTTAGATATTTTAAGTCGTCATTGTTAAACAGGATCTTTATACACAAATCTATACAAAAAATCTACAAAGTACATCTGTTTGTTTTTTTTTTTATTCCAGCTTCCACTTAAACTTACGAAAACTAAAACACGGAAGAGCATTGTGCTCTTTATTAAAAGAGGATGAAACAACTTCAGAGACCAAGAAACAAACAACTAAATAAATAAAAACAGTTTAATATATTCAAGCAGTCCAAAACGACTACACACACTTCTTTGAACTGCATTAGATTCTGCTTGGGCTTAAAGAAACCAAAATAAAGTTGTGAACCATTCAGCATACAGGACCACAGAAAAGATTTTTAGCAATAACCACCACAGCTGAATGATTTCCCCTACCCAAATATCAAAGGAAAATAGCTGTCAAAAGTGTAAATTAAATCGCTTTTAAATTGAACAGAAAATTATTTCCTATTTTCCACAGGTTATGATTTGGAATGATCTTAAACCTCTGGAAAAGAATTTCCCAATTTTCAAAAATTCTGAAGCCCAATTACAAGTAATTATAGCTTTTCATTTTCAACATGATGAAATAATTTGATACTTTTTACAAGAGGTCTGGTTTAGCTCAAAATAGACAAGTGCTTCTGCAATGAGTTAGTACACAAAGACAATAAAGATCATTCTCAAAAGAAAATCAGGGATACATGTTGGCTATAAATCATAAATGGAGCATTCAGGCAAAAATAGTTTGTGTGTTCTACAACTGCCACTTATTTCCATTGCATATGAGTGAGATAAAGTAAACAGACCACTGACAGTTTTGGCTTTCAAATACAAAACGGGTAAGATTTGAAAGAAGAAAAAGAAAATGTATAGTATAATCACTACCGTTAGATCTAGTTTTAAAGTATAATTTGGAGAAATAGCGTGCATGAATACAAGCTTTTCTATATTCTCATTACAGAATAAAAGCAAACTAGGACCACATAGCATTAAATTAAAGCTAAATATTATTTTAAGTATCTTGTTCCCATGTCCACTTGCTTTCTCTCCCCTCAGGAAATTCATTTCTTTCTTATTTTATGGGAAAATAAACTATATTCACTAAATTATATATTTCAGTAAAACTCATTGAATCTCTCATACAAATCTGAAGCTCAACCAGCTCCAAGTCAGTCCATTGCACTTTGCAAAAGTCCTGTTGTAAATGAAAAATATAATTTGAATAGAATTATACCCACACTAACTTGTATTTGAACCTAGATTTCGGGTATTATGTAAGACTACCTAGTAAATACCCAGTGCAATAGTAAACCTCTACACCTTTAGTTTTTAACGATAGAGGTCTGCACGACAGCTCTAAGTTATAAACACTTGACCTAATACACATACCAGTAGCAAGAGGAACATTTTACATGTAGGGTAGTGATTATCATTTAAAGACATTTATCAAAGAGAAGCAAACTTTAGCCTTTTAAGCAGAGCAGTGCAGTCTAATCTGGAGTCAGAAAAAGCTTCAGACACAAATTCTTATATTCCAAAGCCTGCAAAAGGAACTTTGCAGCCAGCCTCTGATTTCCCATGTTCCTACCTTCTATTGGTTTCTTTGAAGGTCACCTGTTTACACTGTTAGCCCTTCAAAAACAGGGAACTTTAACCATTTGCAAGACCCCTAGCACACTGTTTTTTACAATATAAGGAGACAATGATATAAAAAAATCCACCAATATAATAATAATAATAATAATAAAGCCTTATGGCATCTTTATAACATTAAAAGTGGCAAAGGTTTAATACTTTTCCATAACAAAATGTATCTTCTTTAGTGGCTAATGCTACAAATTGATTAAAAATGTGCAATGTATTATAAAGTGACATACAAAATCAAAAACTACTACTTCTGCGATGTATCCGAGCACCTGGTTGCCATTTAGCTTTCACAAAGAAAATTAGGAGACGGAGCACTGACATATTCAGCCGTCACATCTAGATTGGGCAACACACCCAGGTTTTTTTTGTGGTCAGTCTTCTGAAAGCGAAGCAGATCTTCAACAGCTATTAAAACAAGTATAAGCCAAAGGAAAAGAAACAACTGCTTAATCTCTAGCAATAAAGAGCAAAGTTCTGATTTTCTGGACAGACAACAACAAAATGAGATAATTTACATGAGCGGACATTCAAGACTTTTAATATAACCTCAGACTTTGGGCATGGGCACACATCAGTTTGACCAACAACAGATGTATGAAGGAAGAAAGTACACCAGCCAACAAAGAGGCAGGCACACTACCATCAGAAAATTGGCATCTACAGCCCTCCTATTCTGTCAGGTAAATATATTGCTGAATGCTATGCAGGACTTATTCATATTATATGATATAATTCTATACCTTTATTACGTACATCTTTTTAACATTACCCCTCCCAAAACATCAGACAACAAAGCTCATTTTATATTTGCATTGGGCAAATATATTGTTGTTGTTGTTTTTTATTTTTTCCCGTGTTTCTCATGTTTCAGAAGACCAGATAGGGCACTGCATTATAGGAGTTGTTATATATCCTTGTCTGTCTTGGAAGGTTAAAACAGCAGGACGACGTTTCTCTGAAGGTTAAAAGCAGTTCTGAGAATGTGCTAGTGAATACTGCTTGCAGACTATGGGATTATTGTAATAATCAACATATCAATATGGAAAAAATTCTTAGAAAAAAATGATTTTTTTTCTTCTTTATTTGCACTACCAGACAGCATTTATTATTATTGTTCCATTCTTCCCAGGCAGTTGATGTGATTAAAGCTTGCAGTCAATTTTGGGTACTGTTTTCTCCAGTGTGTAGCAGCCAGAAGTATGTTCGAAAACCCTTGGGTTTCCTCGTCTTCCAAGACCCACTCAATGCAAATTGAAAGGACAAGTAATAAAACAGGAGACACTTGGCCTACATATAGAAGTAAAACTATTCATAACGAACTCTAAGCAAATCAAGAGAAATTATTAACGTTAGGAGATAAATACACAATGGTTTTAACCATGCCAAGCACTTCTCCTGAATGTGAGGCCTTCCATCCACCAAACAACTCTAAGCACTGGCAGAGGTCAGAGGAGTGCTGAGAGGTCTGCAAAGGTGAGGGTGACAAGGAGCTGTGACAAGCCATAGCCAGCCAAAGAGCAAGCTACGTCTGAGGCTACTTGTGGCCTGCAGACTAAAGGCCCTGTTGTTACACCTCATGACTCAAACGTAAACATTAGATACCTTCAGTCCATATAAGAAGTTCATGTCACAAACTAATACCACAGCCAGCCTGCAGTTGGCACAGTTGTTGAAATTCATCCTGCCAGCTGCACCACTTTATCTACTTTACAGAATATCTAGAATACAAACAAATAAGAGGTAATTATAGTCTATCACTCTGAAGAACTGTCAGGATATCTTCTCCACAGGAAAAAAAAAAAAAAAGTGACTGTCTCCAACTTGATTTACTCCTTGTCATAGGAGCTAAGAAGATTACAAAGTCCCAATCTTCTCTAGCACGGTTTAGACAGAGCAGCCCACTAGACACAAAATTCAACCTTGTCACAGAGAAAATAAAGACACATCGGGCAGTCCAGGACCCAGGAGGGCACCATTTGCATCTCCAGAGAGGAAGAAAGGATAGCTGTAATTTGTAAGCAAGAAGTACAGTCATTCATTAAATGAACTTATTTTAGCAACTACAGCCATCCGTGCCTTGGGCAGGGATGTGGGTGATGGAGAAACTTTAAATGTGCTTTGGTTTTACAGTGATCTTTGCCTTCTACTGATCTAGTTCAGGAAGTGGCTTTATCTTCACTGAAAAGCAGACATAAATAAATTATCCATTTCGGTTTTGTTGATTTACGTATGAGAAGATGAGCTTTGTGCTGCTGTGCTCACTGCTCTCCGCCATTTTGAGACAACTGATCTTCCAACTGGGTGAATGTCACCTGGAGCACATGTGAAAACATGCTTGTGTATCTTTTAGGGAGACAATGGTATGTCAGTATACAAGTAGTATATTTGTGGTATTATCGGTATACAAATAGTCATCTGATCTGGATAGTTTGTGCTCAAAGCAGTCTCTTTCTGTAAATTTTGACTAATAGCAGTAGAACAGTCAATAGCAACAAAATATCCTGTGATCAATCCAGACAAAGTAGAAGAAACACACCAAGAAACTGACAACCACTAAATTCTATACAAAGTTTTAGAGAACCGTGATGACACACTTGCTCTTTACAGTTCAATTAGTTCTCTCTAACCTGGGGTCACATTATAGGAAAGTCTAGAAGGTTTTTTTTTTTAAAAAAAAAAAAAAACAAAAACAAAAGAAGAAGAAGAAAAGATTCTGGAGAAATTAATTAGCATTTCTGTGACCAAGCTGTCACAGAGCAGCCTCTGAAATCCATGTTCAGAAGAAGCCCTTCATTGATTTGTTATTGTTTGGGTTTTTTTTGGAGGTGTCCATGCAAATGCAGCACTCTACCTGAGGGCAGCAACTTGCAGCACTGAAGCACTGTTCTGAAAATAAAACTTAATCAATCTGCTGTTGACCAAAATCTTAGAGCCAAATTCTCTCAAACTTAAGAGATCAATGACACTGGAATCTCAAGGCTCACTACAATGGCTTTGTAATTAGCCTGCAAAAAAAAAAACTTTCAGAAACTGTAAGTTGAATATTGTGCAGTTGGGTTTCTCCTATGAGAGGCAAATCCCTGAAACGAACAGATTAGTCACAAGGCCCTTAAGGCAGAAAAGTAAGGAAAGCTTCTGTTCTCTGCAACTCTTAACACAAGGGACTTCCAGTGAAATTTAAACATTATAAATAGGCAATACTCTATCATACAATTCATAATTAGACAGTGGAACTAACTGCTACAAAATGTCATTAAGGCTGAGGACTTAGCAAGGCTGGAAAAAGGATTAGACATTTATATGGGGTAACAAAAATATCCAGAGCTCTAATAATTTTCAAAGATCTATTAAATATCATGTTCCAGAGTTTAACCCAAAACTCAAACCAAGCAAAGACTGTGAGGCTTCTTGCATCTTCCTCTGAAACCTCCACTGTTTTCAGTGGACACTGAATTGGTGTGGCTTAACAAGCCCTGTCTGTCACTGCAATTCCTTCACGTCTTTAAACAAACAAAATAATCAAGTTGATCAACTAACGAGCTGGGAACCAAGAGGAATGGGGAGCAACGTGTCAGGCTTTGTCCCATCCTGGCAGCCAAACAAACATGAAGTGGAGAGCAATGCCTCTGAACCCCTGTCCTTCCAACGGGATCGAGAAACCTGTACTGCCATCAAAACAGTGGATCATACCCTGAACCTGGCAGGCTGACTAGCAAGCACTTGACTTCACTGGGAAGTCAGTGGGCTTCTTTGACTTCTTCAATAGGCTTCTTTCTTTCCTAGGTTTGTACAACTTGTTCTTTAACATTGCAAACCTTTTGTAAACCATTGTAAACATTTAATAGTCATTAAATATACCGTAACTTTGTTAATATTAATTTCATTATTATTATACACATATGCAGATAATGTAGAGAAAAATCTATAAGTGGAAAACATTGCAGTTTAGGACCTGAAAGCATTTGGATACTGTATTCCTATTACATTAAAATGAAATTTAGTTATCAACAGTACACTATGATCCAAGCCACAGAGAATCTTTGCTTGATAGAAAGAAAAAAAAAGGAAAAAGAAATAACTTTATTTGGCCACTGTGTTATAAACGTACTTAAAACTAAAAATAATAATAAAAAAGAAACCCTCAAACTTATTAACTCTCAGACTCAAAAGGGTAAAATACAGTTGATCTCAGAATTAAGGTGTCAGGATAAGCTAAAAAGTTTTTTCTGCCACTGCTTCTTTGTTCTTTCCTTCTGTGTAGGCAGCCCTGTAGTATCTACTCCTTTCCCCACAAAATAACCTGTCCTTGATTCTAAGTATCCCAGAGGATATTCTAACTCTCCAAATCCTATGGCCTTTGTATTTCTCACCTCTTTTACCAGCTCCACAAGAAGCAGGCAGTGAAGGGGCCACATCTAGACCGAGACCTGGCAGAACAACCAGGTACTAACCAGTTGAAGAAGCCAAAACCCCAAGGGTAAGATATTATCTTGCGCTGTCTAGAAGACATGCAGCATAAATCCACTCTTAAAACACCATGGCAAAAGGTTTAAGGAAAAACAGAAGTGCAATGAAAATCCTTAATTCCAAATCCATACACACTAATCTCTGTTAAATAATACGCCTATCTTTAAAATACGAGGTAAGGTTCTACAAAAAACATTACCTTGATAGTTCCTATACAACACGGGTCAAAAGACTGTCTTCCTGTGTAAATATTTGCACTGCGTACTGAAAGTAACATTTCAGCCTGTGCATGCAATTACTAAATATTAAGTAAATAGCTATGGATCACATGTACAAAGGTGAATGCAAAATGCAGCAATATTTAAATTAAGATCAAAACAAGAAACAGCCCTTTGGTGGTTTTTTGTTGTGTTTTTTTTTTTTTTTCTTCTTTTTCTTTAGAGTGTGTTAGATAATAAATATCCAAGAGCTCTCCAAGGCCTCAGAGCAGATTGGATCAGTTTCTTTATGTTTCCTTTTGTAATCTTGTCGCAGAAGCAACGTATCAAAAGATACAACCTGCAATTTGGTGGCAAAGAGAAACACTGCACCTCCCTCCCGTCCTTGAAGGCTTTTTTTCAAAAAGCAGAAAGGCGAATCTGACGACTTGCACTGAAATGTTCAAATCAAGAATTTTATGACTCAACTCACCCTCCTCTACACTGAGGACTCATACTAATCCAGCAGATCAGATCCACTAAGTCACCAACCATGGCACTCCATAAATTCATAGGAAGCCTGAGACTATCACTGGTAGCTTCTTGTACACACACAGAAGGCTCCCGAAGTTGAGGCAGAGGGCAATCTTCACACCCCACCAGGAACAGGACCACCCTAGCTACAAACAATACGTGGTTATCCCACTGACAAGTCCCAAACTTGCCACAACTGCCCCAGGCAAGGTTCCCTTGCAGCAGCCCATCCTTCACCGCACCCTGCCGAGGGAAGGAATTGACCACACAGAGCCATTAAAGAACCAGCGGCACAGACACTGAAGTGCTGCACCGTGTGCCTGGCCTATAACTGGGATACGGAGCATGGGCTATTTTTCCCCAGTCCATTTCCTTAACTGACCAAATCCAATAATTCATGCAATTTTATAATACAATCACTACACACTGAATTCAGGAATTGCCTTCCCAAACATGATTGTGAAGAAATTTCATTTGAAATTAAAAAAAAAAAAAAAAAAAGTATTTAATACACTTATCCGTTTCCATGAAAATATTTTTTTATTGAAAAAATAGAAAGAAAATAAAACTCAGGTGAGCCAGTAAAGAGAATTTTTTTTTTTACTTGCTTTTTTTTTTGCATTTTGAGGTAACTAAAGGAACCTGATCAAGTAGAAACTCAAAAGTCCTTGAATGAACTGGTGCAGTGCAAGTAACGCTTAGAACCTTCTTATTTACCCTCTTTTTTTTTTTTTTTTTTTTTTTAACTAGAAGTGATTAATTTCATGAAATAAAGCCAACAATTTTTCATAAACTTTAATACAATCTAAGAATAGGGCTCTGTATAAATTGAACACAGTAGTCACATATTTTGTGGGTAGATTAAGGATAAAACTGCTAGCTCCATGCTGTGCCAGATGAAAAGGAACTGTCTAAGTACTTTAGAGCATACATATTTAGTAGGCTATCCAAATTATTTATAAAACTTTTGGGAAAAAAATTACTATTTAAGGAAAATAGTATCATTCAGTGAATAAGGAACTAAAAAAAATCAGGTTCCATCCTCAGCGTCTGAAAGACAAGGCAAATCATTTTTGCCTGTATAGCTTCCATATCTATGTAATGGAGGTAGAATTTAGTCATTTTGCAAAATGCTTCAGAATCTATAAGTGAAACATCTCTACATGGGAACTGAGTGTATTTAAATAGAAATATGCCCTTTCCACTACACAGATTTGCAAGAATTCAAAATCTCAGCTGTATGTTGAGAGACATGGAATATTTACCACATTCTGTACGTGCGGGCAATAAACACATCTTCAGCTCCAGCTCATCACACTTAGAAAACTCCCAAGGGAACAAGTGGATGAGCTGAATAAGTATGCAGAGCCAAAGACGATCGACCTGGAGCCAGACAGCTATAGCTAACACAAAGCAAACTAAGTCTTTACTACCTTCAGCCATCCTTTAGACAGAGACACCCCAGTCATTGGAGAATGAAGCATAGTGCTACGGAAGTACCAAGCACCAAGTAAAGTACCAAGGAAAAAGCCTGTAAAGTCTGCAAAACAAAACGGACATTTACTTTAGCATCAGAACATAAATAAGTAGTAATGTTTCAATAAATGATGCAGGTATAGGGAGCCTCAGCAAGCCGCTCAGCAGCTCCATGTAATACCAGTATTGAGGTCTTCAGAGAGACTTGTCTACATGTTCTTATAGCACTGTGAAATGCAGTTCACAATCCCTTTTGACAGCCTCAATTTAGACATATCCACCTTTACAGTAGGGACTATATGCTAGAAATAACTGTCACAACTTATTGAAGAGCTTAGTTACTTCCAGATAACTAAGAGGTCTCTTCTTTCTGAGCATGTACAAAGAGACCTCCTAGGAGAAACGCAGGAGATATGCAAAAGAAACGAAGAACAAAGGTTTGCCCTGAAGAAGAAGCTCATTGCTAACTGTTCTGAAAGTGAGACAGTCTTTTAATGGACCTTACAATGGAAAGCCTCAATAAGAACTTAACACCAACATTTTTATTGTTATTAAAAATGAAGAAATGAATTTTAAAATACACTTTCATATATACATATATATATATGTATAAAGTAAATCCAGAAGTTATTTCCAGGTTCTTTCACTTCTTCCCCATAAGAGGACACTGCCCCTCTAGTGTGTGTCCAAGGCAGCCAGGATACCACTGGAGAAGGAGCTACAGGCCTTTCTTCCTGGGAAGTGTAGAAGCAGAGAAGACAGTAAGCACTCTTGTTTACTAGGACATTCCTCACCACCCTCTTAATCTTTCTCTCTTGTTGAACCATTGTCCATGGGGCTCTTCATCTGCTTCTCACTCTGCATAAAACGCCTTCCTCCTCTTACCAGTGTGCAGCTGTTCCTCATTCACATGGATAGATGCAGCAGTTGCTCATTTCTCATTCCAAATGATGTTAAAACATTTGGACTTCTCCCAGCCAGGCTGGGAAGAGACATAGGAAAGAACAGTTTTTCTACCAAATATTCCCGAGTAGTCTGGATAACACCTTATCTTCTAAGAAAAATACTGTAAAGCAAGTAAAACTACAATAGTAGGAGCACCATGGAGAGAAGAAACAGGAACTGGCCCTCCCATCTTCCAGTGGACAAATGATGAACACAATTCCAGTCTTACCACTAGCAGGCCTGGCTAGAAGATACATGGGGGAAGCTCAGTGGACAGACAGGTAGCAAGGAGATAGCTCTGCAGCCTCAGTGCCTATAGTGGAAGCGAGCACACCTGCAGTCCTGCCTCCTAGAGCTCATCCGTGCTGCTCCAAGAAGAGTTCAGTTCTGTCTTCACCCAGCTCCCACAGCTTCTCCTTGCCCATCACTCCAGGAGCCTGGCGCCAGCTTGGTGGCCCTCTGATGGACTCCACTCTGATCTGTTGAAGTCTTCCTAGTACTGTAGAGCCCCAAACTGAACACGGTATTCCAGATGTGATCTCAAATGCCACACAGAGGGGAAGAATCACTTTCCTTGACCCGGCAGCTATGCTTTTGCCAAGAGAGCCCAGCTTGCAGTTGGCCTTTGTGGCCAAGGCACCCTGCTGATTGATGTCCAACCTGCTGCCAGCCAGAACAATCAGGCCTTTTTCTGCAAAGCTGCTTCCTAGCAACTCAAGTGTCCTGCTGCATGGAGGTTATTCCACCCCAAACACAGGGCTTTATATTTTCCTTTCTTTGAATTGCATGAGGTTCCTGTCAGTCCACTTGTCCCTAGGCCCCACTGAACAGCAGCCCTGCCCTCCAGCATACTCACCACTCCCCCAGGCTGCCATCATCTGCTCCACTCCAAATGAAACTGAGCAAAAGCACGATAATCTAGAGTGGCCATCTCCATGCTGCTGCAGCGGAAGGGACACACAGGTAGGAAGAGGAGTCCAAGAGAATCACTATTGATTTTCAGTGTTTTTTGTGAGACTAAGAGCCTACCGGTCCCAAGCGTCCCCGTTATAAACCCTACTGTCCGTATAACAAACTTGACAGAAGGACTGACTTTACAGTCCCACGTATTTACTTAAACTGCAGTCAGTGGTGGTTTAAGTTAATATGATGGATTGTAAACAACTGCAGTTCAGAAGCTGGCATAAGTTTGCTTCTACCAACTTACTGATGGGGGCTGGAAACCTCTTAAAACTTGCCAGAGCTCATCTGCCAATACCTCAAGGAAAAAAATCACCAACAAGCTGTTCCTGCAAGAAACATCTTTCAAAGTGAATATCCTTCTGACAAAATGCACGGCTGTTAAAGTTCAACAGATTTTGTAACAATTTCTTGCAGATCTTAACCACCTTTGACTGCCTTTGACTTTTGATTCACCTCAATGAGGGAATAGCGAGGTATTTTTGCCCTTAATAGGAGCTGAACTGAATCTGAATCCTGAATTTCTCTTTTAGAGCATGATATGGCCTTAAGAACGAATGGAAAGATTCGAAGATGTTCTGCCTCTGAGAACTCCATGTGCATGCTAAGACAAGAAACATCAGTGAGCTACACAAAATATATTTTAATGCCAAATCAATCTCACCAAGAGTGATGCAGAGAGACTTGCGTGACCAATGCATTTTCTTGGGAATTATTCCAGCAGGGGAAACAAGAAGGAAGTGCAAAAGCAAATTGCTGCCCACAAGATTTTTCCAGCATCTCCCACGACCCATTGCACTTCCTCTACCCAGAAACCAGTCCCGACCGGGGCACTCTGACAGGTGACAGTCAACTGGAATAACAGAAAGGGGAATTTTAACCGGCAGAAGATGAGCTATCAAGCTTAGTAGCTTGAGATTCACTCAAGAAAACCTTGAAACCTCCAATCAATACTGCCTGCAAATTCTCGGTTTGACTGACAAGGAGAGAGGAAAGGCGAGGGAGGACAGCCCACGGCCCCGGCTTCCCCAGGGAGGGGAACAGCGGCTTAGTCACATGTCAGTGATCGGTGTGAGAGAGGGAAGGGGAAGACCAGGGATCCAGGCTGCCTGCCGTCAGCACACGGTAGCTGTCTCGAGGTTGGGAGGCTGACCTGTCTGGCATCCCCATGCTCAATGGCAAGAGCCGGGCTCCCTGAACAATCCTCCACGTGTGCCTAAAACAAGCTCTTGCTACCTTTGGGAGGGATCTACGCTACCTTTGGAGGGATCCACATCTCTCCACTGACTTCCTGTTATGCCTTTAGTGCCTAACCAAAACAGTTTGGTTAGGAGCCTAAAGAGCCATGAATACTTTTTGCTGCTTCTGCAGAAAACAATGTATCGGGCACAGCAACCTGGGGGAGAAAACATTATTAAAAAACAACGTGGACACAGAGCTAGAGCAGATCTTTCTCCATCATTATGACCAACAACCAAAGGACTGGCAATGTATGGTACATCGTTTAAAAACACAAATCCTGAACGGAGGCAGAGGCAGGCCAGGGGTCCCTCCGAGCTGGGTGAGCCACCAAGAGGCGTGCAGCATTTCCCTCTGCTGATGGTCTGTGTGCACCCACCTCCCTTTTGTAATTTCTGGGCAAACATCTGCTGTTGCCTGCTCCGTTCCCAGAAAGCACAAACACTTTTCGCACTAGGCTATCAGCAACCCATAACAGGCAGATATCTCTGCATCTGGAAGACTGCGGTTTTAAAGATCTGACAAGGAATAATATCTGAACTTAGGTGGTAATTAAACTGTCTGAGCAATGCTAAGAACAGATACATTATCTTTTAATATCAGAAATGAAGCACTATTAGAGAACACAAAGCACCTCTCCACACAGGAAACATACAAAATGGATCCTGCTCTTGCTGCTGGGAACTCAATAGATACTCGCATGTTTGATCACATCTTTGACATCACACTATTGCTCCTACTGACTACCGCCAGCTTTTCTGTGCAATCCCGCTTACAGAAATTCACATATCCCAAGCAATTTTAAATGTTTTTCCAGAAAGATATATATATATATATTTTTTCCATTCATTACATAATGATCTTGAATGCTACTCTCAGCTACAAATTCTTGGGGGGAAATAAAAAATACAAATCCAGAGACAGTAACCTGAACTAAGTAGACCATTGTGCTAGTCTACTTAGCAGGGAAAAAAATAATGAAACAAAAGGGAAAAAAGTACAAAACATTCTAAAAATCCACCAAGTTAAAAGGTTACATTTTATATTTTGTGGCTTTGGAGATTACAGGGGGAGGTTACAACAAAAATCAAAATCATCTGTAAAAGAGTCATTTTCCATCGCTTGCAATATTTGCGTGATTAGTGAACACAAAGCATTTAAGTCAGAAATTTAGAAAGCTGCACAAGAAATACAAATGTACTTGAGAGGAAATGAGACCGAAAGCTTTTAATTCTTTGAAATATCCAGCATTGTCAGGAAAACAGGCTGAAGCTTGAAGAGCTAGCTCGGTAACAGATGCTCCGACAAACAGTTCCAGTATCTGATATTACACTGTTTGTATATTTCCGTGTTGCTAATTTAATTCTCAACTGTATCTGAACCAGAGATCACACGTTCGTATCTGCTAAGGCAAGGAGCTCCGGAGTTCCTTTGTGGTACCTCTGCAGATCTCTCGTAAATCCATTCAAATTGATCTAAAGGCTTTCTAAAATCACCATTTCCTCTATTTTCCCCTCGCTTCATTGTGTAGCACAAAGAGCACACCTTCACAGGAAGCAGACAAAATGGATCCTCTTTTCCTCCTGCTGGGAGCCCGGGATACAGGCACACTTTTGGCTGTGCATTCAGCATCTCACAGCTACTTCTGCCGACTAACCCGGTAATTCTACACACTCCGCTGCTGTTATTTTTCCTTTCGACCACTTCCTAATAAACTCATTGCACAAATTGGAAGCATCTTCAGTTCAACAAAACGAATTGTTATCCACATCACAGTCTCTGCCAGAAGATATCCGAGTATTCAGACACATTAACTAAGCCCAGAGTAAAATATCTTTGTTTAGAGAACTGCCCACAAAAGATCACCACTTGCTGCTGCCAACTCTTTTGACTGAATCTTTACCTCAAAACAGGTAGACAGTCATGGCACCGTGCAAAAAGCCCCAACTTCAAACCCTAATAGTGCTGCATGTTTCAGACACTACAGTGTGTTGTTTCCTCTGCAAAAGAAAGACAGACCAAAAAATGCTGGAAGAACTGACAAAAACTGAGTATTAAATAGCACATGGGCAGTAAAGCTTACAAATTAGAAAGTGCCAAAACCAATACTCTGGGTGGAACTACACAACCGATTCTATAATCAAGAGCAGGTTAGATGATGGCAGTATTTCCTTCAGCCTATGAATTTGTGCCAAATTCTGCCTATTTCCACATACACCCTGCGATCTCCACCTACAAGTTATCACAACTTATTTTCCCCCAGAATCCCTAAACATGGAGCCACTGCTCTGGGAACAGCTGAGACTGCCACCAGCAGAAACGACTGCAGAAAGTGGAAGTATTCATCCAAGTTAACAGAGGAAAATAAAAAAATCTCACTGGTAATTCACAGCCCTACCTCTGCCTCCCAGGAGCCGCCCTCCACCCTCGAACACCATTTATTTTCCTTCCATCTAGAATAGATAACCAATACCAAACTCTGACGTTTCCTTCAAATTTCTATCTTCTGTTTCACTCGCCATCTCTGCTCCTTATGGTCTTTACTACTTACTGTTGGGTTCCTTAGTCAGGAATTAGATCTTACTGCTTTCTATTTTTCCTCCTACAGCAGCAGCTGAAGAGTTAAATATTTTTAATTATCAAAAAAGAGCACGTGTACAAACACTACAAAAGGAAGCAGTATTTTATGATTATAGCAGTATTTCTCTGGATTTCATCTCTCTCGTTTTAGCCTGCTGTCTTCAGTGGGGCTAAGAATCATGTCTTCATATGTGTTTTTGTATCACTTATTGGAAAAAACAGTTTTGAATAACATCTTTGGCTACTGTCATTAACACATCATTTTTTTTTTTTTTTTGTATAGGATTAAGCCCAGAATTAGTGGGAACTGTAAGAATTGGTACTACCACTCTGCAATGTCATGGTAAATTTCAGGATGCCACTTTGCTATCGGATCCCGTTCAGTGGAAGTTTGTATTGTAAGCATCTCCTGGAGAAGAATGGGGGTCATAGACTGGTGCCCATTTCATCAAAGCTCTTGAAAGCCTGTGGCTGCAAGCCCTCTATTACTCCAGAGCTCATTTCTTCCCTTTTTGCTGTAGGAAGTCAACACACACTCTAATAAATGTAGTTAGCGTAACAGCCAAAACTCGAGCAGGAAACATAGTTAGCTCAATATAAGTCATAACTGACAAGCAGAAAACACGCAGAAACCCAGGGTTAAAAGAAAACAGTATTAGGGCTCTGAATCGCATGGAATAACAACCTCTGTTTTTTCCTACAAGTTGAGTCTTGTTTATAAGTATTGATCCTTGATATGGTCAAACAAAAGGGGGGGAAGAAAAAAACAAAACAAAACAAAAAAAACAAAACACAACTCTGGAACAACTGGAAATAGATCCAAATGTTTATAAAACGTTCAAAAATAAATCCTCATGTGTGACCACACAGAGTTTGTTACCTGTAAATACAGGGAGCATCTGTCTGTCTTCCACAAACAATACAAGGATGTAGACGTTACAGAAACACAGTTGCATTTCACCTGGCAGTTTGATGCAGCGCACTTGCACATGACAACACATTGATTTTACTTCTACCTCCATGCAGACATCTACGTGAAGAAATCCATTAGGCAGACAGTTCTCATCTCTATTGACTGACAGAGTGACAATCGAATACTTTTCACCTTCCAAACTGACTGACAGCTAGACACTTAAACAAGCCTTCAAGTTGCAATAATAGTATGAAACACTTTCAATTACCTGAATCAAACAAATCCATGATCCCACTAGTTGAATGTATTTTTCTGTCTGCTGCTATGCCTGGCTTGGTTTACATTGTTGTTTGGGCAATTCAGATCCTTAACAAGAATGCTGGAAACACACAGGTTTCTAAACAGAGGTAAACCTGAAGTAGTCTAACTGTATGCATCCCTGTGACCAGAAAAATAAATGCAGCCCATCTTTTGGATCATTTCCTTGCCAGCCTAGCAAGGAATCAAACCTTTTAAACTTGCATAAAATGCTTGGGAAATAGCTACATCATTAGGTAAGTGTCTTCCTGATACTAGCAAACATTAAATGCCGACTTACCATTGAAAGGTGAACATTTCTTTCTAAAATTAAAATGAAATTGTAGCAAACAGTATTTTAACTTTGGGTTATTATATGCACAGCTTGGCCAGATACATGAACAGTTTGGCCAGATCTCTAACTCAAATTCCAGGTATCCATTCCTCTGATACAAATAATTCAAATTTTAATGAATGAAATTGCCTGCAATTAAAATCTGGATTTATTCGGGGCATAATAACAAACAACCAAACTTGACAGAGAAACAACAAATTGGAAAATTAAAATTTTTGGACACAACAGCTTGAAAGTAATCAAAAACATATCTTTGCATTCTACGATTTCCAGAGTGAATAACTAAGGTTGGAAATATCTAATGTTCTGTAGACATCAATACGTGTTGCTGCAAGACATTCAGCATGATCAGGCTGAAATATCTAAATGAACATGCTTATGAGTTAAACATATACACTGGATAACAGGCAAACAAGTAGGATCAGGGTGCGCTCTAATGTACTGTAATTGGGTTGACAGAAATAAAAGGAAAAGTCAGAGTCCATCAAGAACTGTTCAGTAAAAAACACACAAAAAGCAAAAGATTGTCTTTGCAATTGAACAGTTGCATCAAAAATGGTCAAAGCATTTTAAAAGACATAATTTTATGTTCTAAGAAAACAGGATCTGAAAATAAACCACGTTTCCATACATTCCCCTTACAAAAACTGGCTTTTAAGCCACGTTATGTCTAAGGAGGTTGAGTACAGTTACTAACTTTTCCCCCCTCTCTATGCACCACTTGTTTTGTTTGGAATTCAGGCAGGTAACAGATAATCTTTACAAAAACCCAGTGTTGCTTTGCAAGCTCCATCTGGGTTTAAATGTATACAACCATAACAACTTAAAAGGCTTACTTACATTTTTCTTTTTGGTAAAAAAAAAAAAAAGCCAAGTCCTAAAAGAATGCAGAAAAACAATCGAACACAAAAACAAAAACAACAACAAGCACCACCACCAGAAAAAAAAGCACCCTCTGAATTCAGCAAATAATCCTCTGTTATATCTACAGTATCTGAAATTGTACAGTCTTCTATTGCTATTATGAAAATAATATTCAAAAAGGGTTTGAAAATAATGTCACAACAGCAGTTCTGCAGTATTAATAATTTAAAGGATATGTAAGAACACATTTTATCACTTTGTTTCTTAGAAAGAAATTAAATAATTAGCAAGAAAGCAATCACTTGAAGGTGATGATACTCTTCTAATGTTACTGTGCTTAGCGTTTCTTCTTTTTTTTTTTAATCAGTCAATACTATTTGAAGGCGTCAATATAGAATTTACTGTGCACACAACATAAAATGACTCCTTCAGAAGAGACTTGCTGTTGCGCAGTATACAGCAAATTGATTTTCTGAAAAGGAATGCAGCCTGTACTTAACCTAACAGTGTAACCTTGTTGTACTACATGAAAAGGGATCATGCATATTGATTTCTTTATTACAATTCCTCTTGTGATCAGTAAACATTTGTAAACCCTCCTTCTTGGAAAAAAATAAAATAAAATATATGTTTTTCTACTTTGAAATTAGCAAATATAAAGAGGCTTCAATGTTGAATTCAGAAACTGTCCCTCTTTTACAGAGAGAGAGATACCAGACTATCCTGTTTTTCTTTGCCCATACTTTAGGGGTAATTTTTTTTAAGTTGCAAAAAGAAAGCAAACTAGATTGATGCCATCGACAAATGATTGGTTTTGCTAAACTCAGAAGGTTTGCCTTCCAGAAATGTATATTCTTGATGTAGATATTCATTCTTCTTTAAACAGCTTGTTTAAAAAAATGTGGAAAACAGAAGAAAAAACAGAAACAGGTACTATCACAGAAAAAGAAAAGTAGAACTTGCACAGTATCTACCCTGGTAAAACGAAAACAGAATAGCAATGGACGCAAATTTTATATTGCTTTCTTTTGAACACAATTAAACTTCAGAGTCTGTTAACATGTAGTTTCTGGAATCGATGTAAGCAATTAAAAAATTTCAACCAAAATGTTTTGTGAGGCGTAATTACTATAAGGTCACTAGATATTATTTGGAGTCAGTTTAGTTTATCACATTACGACATGACAGGACGTGAGGCAAAAATTATAAATTCCTTCCCTAAATCTGTCCTTTTCTGATTTAGATGGATGAAGAATAATTAACTCTTAATTATTCAGATGACTTCAAGGCAGTTTCAGGATTCAGTAAAGAATGCAGTCATTTTAACCAAGGAAAGCAGTCTCCTATCATTTATCAAATCTTGCAACTTGACCAATGATGAATAAAAAAATCTATGTTTACCCATAGCCCTAACTGCTACCTTAGAGGTTGTTAAGCAACAAAATTTCCTTTAAATTCTACCATATGCAAATTATCAGATGCAATTTGCATTTTAAAGTATTTAACTCTACATATTTATTGGATTTTGAGGCCATGCTGATCATTGATTTATGTGCTTCTGGCAATCATATTTCCATATTTGTATGATTTTGATGACAGTAATAATTCAAATATGCAGAAAGTTGTTCTTTGAACAATATCTTTAATTACGTCCTCAAAGCATCATTGTTTTGCCTGGTGTCCTGACAAAAATGGTTTGAAATGAGAAATGGCATTATGATCCGAAATGCACAGAAGTACATTTGTCCTTTGCTGTCTAGCACCAAATGCACAGAAATGACTTTTCATGTTAACCAATCCTCAGCCCTAAACAGTCTGCAAAGCCCAGCAACCTTGCACGTAAATACTTTATTAATTCTGACACACTTTCACGACAAATTCAATCACAGTTCATAAGATTTCTGTTCAAAATGCAAAACCTGCCCCATTTACTTTGCCGCTAACTCAGAAAGTTTTGCTGCCACGTTTTTTTATTGGAGTTGTCACAAATTATGTGCACTCTTATGAAAGCTATCAAGAACTGTAATCATTAAGAGATCCACAAATATTTTGCCCATTTACTTCTCAAACACGACCATCAAGCATGTCTTCTGTCACCACGATCCGAACAGTTTGTTTTAATACAACTTTTGTCACTGGAACACATGTATAAACTTTTTAGAATAATTGCTCACTCATGTACAAATATACAAGAGTAATGCATTAGCCTACACAATGAACTTGTGTTTTAGTTAAGCATTCCTATTTATACTAATGTTCATTTAAATATTGTGCAAAAGTCAAATATTATCAGAATAATACAACATTTTACTTCAGTGCAGCACAGATTTACTAGTTTGCCGTTTCCATAAGTACTGTTCTACATAATACCCTTTCTGCCTTGTGCAGGGACAATCTAATATTTAAAATAAAATAAACAACAGACCCTTTTCCAAGTTATTTATAATTTAAGAAAACTCTGTTTCTTTTAAAAAATGCATAAGTACTTCCATAAATAGCGTTGAAATTAACCTAAATTTATCAACATTTTTCCATCTGTAAAACACACAATATTAAATTCTTATGAAATCATTAGGCATACAGTTTGCTTACTCACAACCAAAATATACTGCAGCATAACAGGGTGGTTTTTCTCCCTGATTTTTTAAATGCATGCTTTACAAAAAAAAGAACCTCCTTTGTATATTCCATACTGCCAGACAGGCAAAAGCAATAACGAAGGTATGCAGCAACTATGACGATCGTTAAAAAACAAAAGCAAAAACAAAAGAAGCAGCCCTCTATCCTTTACAATAGGGGCATATTTTTTGGCCTGCAAATATCTCAAAACAATAGTTTTTCTTCGGAAAGACTTAAATATTTTATTTATGGCTGCTGAACACAAATTTAGTGCACACTATAACTGTATAAAGCTCTGCTTTATTTTTTATGAGAGCACCCCAGGCAAACAAACATATAATGTAGACCTGATGTCAGCCACCCTAATATACTTGTTACGATTTTTTTTTTTTTTTTTTTTATTTTTTTTTTTTACTCCCCAGGTAAAAAGGACAGAATTCATGATTTTTTTTACATCTACTGCTTATCTAATTTAAATGTAAGCTCCTCAAGTCAGTTAAAAAGAAGGAAAAAGGGCGTAATTTTGTTTGTAGCACCCTTTAAAGAGACATCTCCTATTTTGTTAAATATTATGGCACACCACCAAACGGCATCTAAACTCACTTAACTATCAAAATGCATTTTAAAGACAATTGTACTTTTGCTGTGATTCTTGATGCACTGCAATGTAAATACCTTGTCTCGTTCGAGGCAAGCATACTGTTAGTAAAATACATGACATTTGCTGAACAACCTTTAAGGAAATAATTAGATAAAGACAAGCTGCTGTTTTTCAGCCCCTATCAGATTAAAACTGTTTACCTCTTTACCAGACAGGTATGATGCACTTACTATCAAAATTATGCAAATCGGTTTACCATTAACTAGACGTGTTAGCAATATTACAACTAAATACGCGATCTATGCAAAAAGAACTCATTTCCACTCAGAAAAGCCTCCACGTTTTACCTTTAAATCCTTCTAAAGATCATAAAGATAAATGCCTTTGTGATGTTTGGATCTATTTATAACACAGAAGCGCTGCTGCTGGCGGTAAAGTTAAAGCAGCGTTTTCACAGGGCAAGTGAAAAATTCATGCTGGCCTCCCCCTGACACTCCCTCGCGCCTTGGGGACGGGGGCACGGAGCACCCCAGACACCGGGGCCACTGCAGGGGCACGGGGCTGGCAGTGGATGGGGAGCCTTTGGGGCAAGTTAGGTGGGCAAGAGGCAGCCCCGAGAGCCCAAGCTGGGGGTCTGCCAAGAGAAAGGCCTGGCAGTGGGCCCGAGGAGGGGCGTGCACCATAGGCCAGGCGGCAGCGCGTGGAGCAGGCCTTGGCCCATGGAGGGGAGGCAAGGAGGGCATGGCCCCAATACCCCTGGCCCACATCTTCCAGGGACACACGGGGCTTCCCAGTTCACGTTCTCTGTTTCCCCACGCTCCTCCGTTGAAGAGAAACTTTTTACGTTTGTGCGTGTGATTTAACAGCCTAGGCCCGTGGAAAGGGAGCCGCAACTATTCTGCTGGAATTAAATCGCAGAAAGGAAAAAAAAAAGAGCCCAGCCCGCTGAGACTAGCGAACCGCTTGCAGAAAAGCTTTATCTAGGAAGCATATTAGACAAAAACAACAATGAACATGCTTAATAATTCTCTAAATTCCTCCTAAATAATTAGGTAAACAAATTTGGAAGGGGGTTACAAGAAATTTAAATATGTGATTAGACACGAGCTTACATGATTAGAAATGCTCTTGAAGCAAATACTCTGTTTAGTGTCTCACGATCTGCTCTTAGAGAGACAAGTATTACCTGAGTAAATTTTATTTATTTACTTGTTTTTTTTTTTGTTTGTTTGTTTGTTTTTTGTTTGTTTGTTTTTTTTTTGTGTGTGTTCCTTTCTGTAGCCCATTATGAAGCACTCCAGGGACTTCTTGCTGCACATCCCCTTCCTGGACCATGACTGCCCTGTGGGTACAATCCTTCTCAGGACTGCGATGTCCTGAGCACGGCCAGGTGCTCCCGAGGGCAGCCGCTGTGTTTCCATGGCGTGAGGACCAAAGCCCTGGGCACGTCGCGGTCCCAAGAACACCGGAGGGGACAGAACTAACGTCATTTGCGTTATTACACTCTGTGATTCTCAATGAACTTATTGTACATCAGCTCCAGGAGGGGTCAAATACATTCTCCTCTCAGAGGACTAACTCTTTTAATGAATCATGTGGCTACAGTAAAAATCTAAACATACAGGAAAGCTGGGATTTTACACACATGACCCAAAACGCTCCGTTTTCTAACTGAAGAACAACACAGCTTTCATTTATTTTCCGGAATACTTACCTTAGTTTTAAACTGTAAAACTATTTTGTAAACAAATTAAATTTTGGCCCTTAAGACTATGACGTTGTAATTAAATGGGTAAATGAAAAATATTTTAGTTACAGCTCAGGCCTCTCAATATATTTCTGGGATAATGAATGAATCTTTAAATCGATACCATAAAATATACAGAATTTATAAATAATTAAGACATTTATCTTCATGGTAGAGAATAAAGTTATTGTATGTAGTTTAGATATGAAAATGAAATTCCTGTATAAAACTGGTACCATTTTTATCATTTGTAGAGCTCAGTAGCACTGCTTATTAATAATAGATTAAGCAGTTGTAGCCGGCTATATAAATTGGCAGTTGATTGCAAAGGGACCTAAAATCGCAGTAGCACAGCATAGCAGTTAATGCAAAAAATGGCCCTTTCATTTGTAAAATAACAAAAATCTGCACCTTAAATTGCTGTGCTCAGCTTGTAGCTGTAGGAAGGCAAAAATGAAAGTAATACGATAAAATTAAGCAGAGATGGTAGTAGCATTTACTAGCAAATTTGAGTACAAATAAAAGTCAGGTTCATCACTTCCTTCTCATCGAAAATTAAAACAAAATATTCACCAGTTTACATGACGAACTCAGAATTGCTCCATCTCAGAAAGTCAAAAGGCATATCTCACATTTCAGTGCTGTACTGTGAGCTACTTCATACAGCACAAAAGAGTAATATACCTTTGAAAGAATTGCTCTCCATGAACTGCTAATGAGTAGCTTTTCAGCAGCAATCTGCTTTTCCAGAGGCTTAAAAGAAATTCCTTTGTATCAATTTAGTTATATGCAAATCAGTTTTTAAAAAAGGGAAGACCTGGATCTGAGTTCAGATTAACGAAAGTTGCAAAGTACAAGAGAAATGCAACGCAAGGGTAAACATACTTTTGTACGTGTTAAAGTCCCCACTTTGTGCCTAACGCCGAAAAGGCTTACTAGAAAACAGCTGCTTCAATAAAAGCTAAAGTCAACTTGGCAAAAGCAAGTGATAAACGGCCAGTTTCCATTTAAAACGCCTAAAACCAGTAACAAAATCAAAAGAATGTTGAGACTCTGGAAGTATCCACTTTTGTAAAACTAACACACAGCTTTACAGCGGCTCACTTCCTTCAGGGTTTGGACACTACAAGCATCCTCTAATCAAGCACAATTAGAGATACTGGAAAACTGCAACAGATATGAGAGTCATTTAGATTACAATACCTAGACTAACAGGAAAAAAAAAAAAAGTATTATAACATTTTCCTGTAGTTTTAAAAAGGTGTACATAGGAAAACAGTGAATAGTGCATGACTAAGCACATGAAATAAGAAAAATGTACAGGTCAACTCATTTATAGTAATTCAACCTTCATCTTCTGATTTACTTACTGTAAAAAAATCTATTATAGCCACAATTTGGTAGTGAACTGTAGCCATCTACTGGAATGAACAGATAAAGCAAATGTTTAAGACAATGTTCCTCCCCAGGAATCTAGCTTGCTTTGTATGCTGGCTAATACACGCCAGAAAAACGAATAGTGTTAGGTGCTATTAATACTGTAAAAGGAATCTCTCTCAGAGCTGGTGCAGGCTAAACAATGTCAACGAACGCAAAAGATGCATTCATTTTTAAGCTTTTTTTTTTTTTTTTAATAAAATACACTTTACAATAGAAATGCATAGATTGTTTGCTATAAATGACAAAATTTTATTCTATGATCACTGTATTAACATTTTTAATAGCACATAAAGTGAATCAATACACTACTTATTGAGTATTTATTTTGAAACGAAGCAAATGAAATAATTTCAGCACTTCATAAAATTTAGGACAGTGTATTTCATTAATCACCATTGACATGTAACACAGTACTAAGAAGCTTAACTTTCCTTTATCTTAAAAACAAAAGCAGTTAAAATATAGAAGCTGATCCCACAGGAGAAAGAATAAAAATCAACCCACAACTGTCATGAGGGAAGGGAAGGAGTGAATGTTGAAGGAACAGGAGGGACCTCCAGAAAGTCCAAACCCATTATGGAGGAAATACAACCTGCAGGAAGAAATGGTGTCTTTTATGAGACTGGGTGCTAAGAGTGAGAACTCTCTCCTCTCGGGCTCAGAGGAAAGGACTGAGCTGCAAAGTATGTCTGCTTCTTCCGGAGGCATAGTTTCATCTGCCAGCATTACTATTTTGTGTCTTCCGTCATCATCGTGGTGGCAATAACACGGCTACTAATCGCCTTGTTCTCAGGGACAGCTACTAGTAGCGCAGGGCCGAAGGACAGCAATTCAGTGCCAAGCTGCAGGTATCAAGATATGTAGTCAGACGTAGGGATGCTAATAAAATTGTTGAATGGGAAAAGGGGCAAGCAGTCGCAGTAAGATCCTGCCTTTCCACTCCTAATGTAGTTTTTGGCCAATTTAATTCCTGTTACGAGGGGACTCGTACGCTGTACTATCAGCGCACATTCTGCTCTGTCCTCTGGGCGTTCTGGCCCTACACAAGCAACATCTGAGTCTCTTCCAAGCAGTTCAGGTGTCCTAAGGCACTCAGCTCGTTTTATTCATAAATACAGTAGAAGCACATTTGCTGTTGCATTTGGGCCCTGATACAGACACAGAAGATTTCTCAAGTTTTAACACCTGCCTTGAGTAAAATTAGCCCATCGAAATAAGGTACAACATTTAATCTCCACGAAATGAAGGGCAATCCAAGAAGATGGCAAGCATAATGGCCTACATCTTTCACCTTATGAGTTGCTTCTGGGACTGTTTCCTGAAAGGGGGGACAAACACAGCTGGTAAGGGAAGCGGAGGATACTGATAGCAGTCAAAGCGCAAATCACTGACATGTCCACGCACATACACGTGGTAGACACTACAAAACGAAACAGTAATTAGAAAATCCTTATGCCATGACTAACATCTACATAACTCAACCTCTAAGGCTCAGACAAATCCAGAACAGTAGTAAACAGAAATTATTACACTGACCAAGTCAACAGAGCTCTGCAGTCAAGAGGGATGTGATGGTTTCGTCAACTGTGCCTGAAATTACACGAGTACATTTGGAGATCTTCTCCAATGCGTTGTGAGACCAGCAATGCCATGTTTGAAAAATCAACTATTCTTCTCAAAAATTCCCTTATCTAAGCTTTACAACATTAGGATAATTCCGAAATTACCCTTCAATAATTCCCAAACTCGCACGTCGCTCTCCAATAAAGTGAAATGTAACTAAACAATTTGAAATGGTGAACAACATCTTGGCAAGTCACTCACAAAAGCCCATTAATGGAATTAATTAGTTAAGGTATAAACAGTAAAACTTATACTCAGCAAATTCAGACAGATTAAACTCTTTACATTGATGGGCTCTCATTGACAAAACCATTTTTTCTCAGCAAATGGGGAGGAATTTGTATGAACTATCCCACCAGGCAAAATTGGTAGTGAGCAGATGGGGTAGTAACATCTTTAACCAGCACCATTAAGTCTCGAAGAGGATAAATATACTCATGCTTCAAAGCATAAACCAACCATGTATTGTCACCAGGAGCTGGGGGGGAGACTAAACAGACCCCCACACACATGCTATTAGGGAGGTTTACTCAGTTACAGCTCAGTTCAGCTCTTCTTACAGCTCTCCTGAATTAGCTGGTGTATCTAGACTTGAAGGTGTTACAGTAATTACTTCAGTAAAAGCAAACGCACGGATTGCTGGGTTCAGCTCTATGTTGATGAAGCCTATGCTGAATCCGTTGATGATATAATATCAAAATCTCCGGTAATATAAGTTATTATTCAATGAACTGCTAATAAAAATACTGGAGGAAAAAATAAATAAATCCCCCATTCAGGCCAATGGAAGATAGACAATTAAGACAGAGGAATGATGAATAACTGCAGCTCTGCACAGGCGTGACGGTTTCCCAGTATTTCCGACACCACAATACGAGGTAGAGCAGCCTGTTTTTTCTGCCTTCTCCCAAATCACTATCAGCAGTTTTTATAAAAGACATCTCAGTGAGATAACTGGTAAGGGAATCAATAAATGATATGACAGTTCATCCAGCCTGTGTAGCACTACATGGGAAGTAGTGCCCTTCTTGTTAAGGTACAGCATTAAAAGATACGCCTGAAATATAAAAGGCTGCTGAACAAACAACATTGAATGTCAAACAATTGACCATTTCTCACAAATTTTCAAAAGCTGCTGAAGAGAATAACTGTTTATGGACAGCAATAACATTCAAAATTGCCTCTCTCTTTTAGAGACCCATTATAAATTCGGAAGGTGAAAACTTGGTAGTACCTAAGTCAAT